>NW_006408561.1:7098626-7100521 GCF_000296735.1 Chrysochloris asiatica | reverse complement strand
AGCATCATTTCTATCACCAAGGCCATATTTTCCAACTATTGATCCTTCCTCTTTGCTCCCAACCTTTGCATTTCAATCACCTGTGATGATAGGAATACTTTAGAGACCTGAAAATTAGCCTCCATCTTTGCTATCTGTGTTAAAACTGAACCTAATGTTTTGTATTAAGCTGCACCCTTATTAAGCAAGCCATTTGAGTAAGAAAAACAAGTGATTGGTGTCACAGAACTGCCTGAAATCATATCCAGCCTGCTTTAATGTTTGTAGTAATGACCAACCCATCCTCAATATGGTCTTTTGATGTCATAAGGCTGAAGCCACATCATGCTCAGAGACTTGGTCAGGGGCAGAATGCCATTTTTTATAACCTTTTTCTGACTGAAAATGACAGAATACTATTTCTTATGCTGAAATATCCTGATCATTCAGATGTCTGTTACTACTTCATCATTGTTAAGTGCCAGAAATACAGAGTTTTTGAGGAGCGGCTGGTAGGTTTGTACTGCTGACCTTATCTTTGTGGCCCAGTGCATTATCCTACAGCACCATACCAGGACTCCTAGAAGACCCTAATAAATAACTCTTGGTCCAGGACTTGGTGAAATATTTTGGCAACATGAATCTCAGTGCTGTCCTTTGCGTGGCCAAACAAGTAACTGATTCTTTTATCTCTTTTGGAACTTTTACATCTCTGTAGTCATGCCAACCTTTTCTGTCAGTTTGTCAGAGTGGTGGCTTTTGTGTTGTTGTGATGCTAGAAGCTATACCAATGGCACTTTAAATACTAGTAGGCTCACCAATGATGGACAGATTTCAGAGGAACATCCACAAGACACCAGACTAAGAAGGAGAGGCAGACAACTTATGAATGGTTATTCACTGAAACCTTATAAATAGCAGTGAAACATTGCAAGATACAGTGACAAGAGAAAAGTCACTCATGTTAGAAGACACTCAAAATGCAACTGGATAAGAACTGCCTCCTCAAAGTAGAGTTGTCCTTAATGACGTGAATGGAGATATCTTTCAGGACCTTCATTTTCTGTTGTGGAAAAATTAAAACTGGGAAGAAACATCTACAAACATCTATTAATAATCAGAATGTGGACTATATGAAGCTTGAAACTAGGACAATTGGAAGTTGTAAAAAATGAAGTAGAATGCATAAAGATTGATATTTTAAGCATTAATGAGCTGAAATGGACCAGCATTGCCATATTGGATCAGACAATAATATAGTTGCATGGTAATAATATAATATAGTTGCATGGTAAGACAAATTGAAGAGGAATGACACTGCATTCACTTTCAAAAGAAGCATTTCAGATCTTGAAAAACAAAATTTTCTGTGATAGGATAATATCCATATAGTTAAAAGGAAGATGAGTTAATACCACTGTATTTAAATTCATATACCACACACTAAAGCAAGTAATTATGAAATTGAAGAATTCTATTGACTTTTTCAGTCTGAAATTGATCAAACATGAAGTCAAGATGCATTGATAATTACTTGTTATTGGCATGAGAAAATTGGTAACAAAGAGTTAGAAATTCAGATGGTATCTTAGAAGAAGGCAGAATAGGGAAATGGAGAAAAGATGTTCATTGTATAATTGATGAATAGCTGAAGGATCACAGATACTAGTTGGATCTAGCCTTGGTGATGGCTTATGCTTCATGCTGCCATTGCATGGTCAGAAAAGGTTTCTACTCTTATTGGTGTAGCTACAGCTGCAGATAGTATAGTGACACAGTTTAATCATCTTTCTGATGAGGTAAAAAAGGAACTGGAAATGAAAGGCGAGTGGATAATACCATCAAAATATACTAAAGAAGGGATTTACACATTCAGTACACTTTTATTAAAGAAGCTGAACATCATTGTTGTTGTT
>NW_006408561.1:7095486-7098376 GCF_000296735.1 Chrysochloris asiatica | reverse complement strand
TGCACTTCTTCCAACACAGATCTGTTGGTTGTTTTGGCAGCCCATGGCACTTTCAATATTCTCCTCTGACACCATAACTCAAAAGCATAAATTCTTCTACGGTCTTCCTTATTCATTGTCCAGCTTTTGCATGCATATGAGGTTATTGAAAATACCATGGCTTGGGTCAGGTGCACCTGAATTATATGAAGAAAAACTTGGCATCAGGATTGGAGGAATAGTCATCAACAACCTGTGATATGCAGTTGCATATCAACTTTCAGTAAGCAACCTTGCTTGCTGAAAGTGGAGAAGACTTAAAATATTTACTGATGAAGATCAAAGACCATAGCCTTTGGTATGAATTGCATCTCAATGTAAAGAAAACAAAAATCCTCACCACTGGACTAATAAACAACATCCTTATCAACAGAGAAAAGACTGAAGTTGTCAAGGACTTCATTCTTCTTGGATCAACTATAAACACTCATGGAAGCAGCAGTCAAGAAATCAAACTACATAATACATTCAGCAAATCTGCTGCACAAGAACTTCAACCAAAGTGTTGAAGAACAAAGATGTCAGCTTGAAGGCTAAGGTGCACCTGACCCAAGATGAACATTACTGCTTGTTATATAGCCATAGTCCTGTGAACTGTCCTATAAGATTATTACATGGCATGAAGTATGACTTTGTACCTTGGCATACATCCATGCATGTTGCTGACAAAGGAATCAGCACAGATGTAGATATTATCCTCCAAAAATTAGTGATCACTGAATGAAAGAAAAAGCAGACATTCAACGTATTGCTTGTACTCTGGATAACTTAGCTTCCAACTTCAACTTGAATTACATCATGGCACAGATACTTTATTATACAGTTGGCTAGGATCAAAATTTTAGTTTGTATGTAAACTGCTGTATTAAAAAAAAAAATTTGAATCAGTTGTTGGAAAATATTACCTTGATGATAGAAAAAATGCTAGCGATCACATGATAGAATTTTGTAAGACCAATGACATATTCATTGCAAATACCTTTCTTCTACAACATAAAAGGTGACTATACTTCTGGGAGTGGTACAACATTTTGGAAAGTTGAACATTTGGGACATCTTTACCTTCACCTCATAGTACCCTTGTATTGAGCCTTCTAAAAATAATTACCCATGTAATATGCATGTGTGCATCACCAGTGTAGTGGATTACTTACTATGGCCATTCTAGTCATAGCCCTCCATTCTATGAAGTATTTTACAGCCTAGTCTCTATGTCTGTGGTTATTATCCCTATTTTGGAGTGAGTTGTCTGTGATGTAAATGAGGCAGGGTTAAGGTGCTATGTATTGGGTAGGTTTTGTGTATATATAATTAGCATCCAGGTAAAACATCTAAAATGTATATGAAATCATAAACATTTATAGTTTTTAATGTTAAGTAAGAAAATCACATATTGAAATCTAACTCCTGGGTGTTAAATTTTATTTGCAATCATTTTAAAATTCAGAAAATATATATATAATTTATGCTTATATAACTAAATTTTCTAATTTTTGCTGGTGTCCTGTTTTCCACACTATAGATATAAACACATTTGCATATTCCTATGCAGAATAAAATTGTGTCTTAGAACACCAGAGAGCCAATAGGCTTCTGGGGCAAAGAGGTATTAGTACTGAAGAAAAATGCATCTTCATTGTGCTAACTTATTCAGAGCAGTTTTGTAGCATAAGTGCAAAATCTAGATTTATTAGAAAAAGATGCTGAGAGTAAATTCATGTAACCGTTGGCTAAACCAATTTTTCTTATCATTTTCCATTTCCCTGTGCTCAGTAAGTTTTTTTTTTTTTCATGAGTTCAACCTTGCAATTTGTGTTTTTAAATCATAACACTAAGTGTTCATATTGCCCCTACTAACTGTTGTTGTTGTTTTTGTGTGTTGTCAACTTGTTCTGACTTACAGTAGCCCTGTATGGTGATTTGTAGTGGTTTGTGGGTTTGAAGCACCCACCTTTGCAATTAGCAGTTCATTGCTTATCCTATAGCATCACACCAAGTTCCAACTAATTAGTGCACTTAAATTAATCAATTAAGGAAATTAAAATTCTGCAAAATAATGATAAATACAAAGTTACAATATAATGTGATGGCCTTATCTTTATGTGAAAAAGAATGGTGTAGTGATGTGTAACTGTTCTATAAAAACTTCAAGACTTAAAACACATAAAATGAAGGTAAAAGTAATACTCTGTAAACTATTGAGATTTAGGAGTTATAAAACTTACTATAATTTATATTCTCTGCGACAAAGGCGTGGTCTCTAGAAAGCATTTAGTGAAAAGAAAGTACAAAGTTGTCACAGAAAATTTAATGTAGTCTTTTAAATTGAATTGTATAAAATTGTTATTGTATAAAAACAATAACAGTTTGTGTTTCATACTACTGGTTTCACCTTTATCAGTTTATATAATTCGCATCATTTTCTACTGTGCTTAAGCCTACTATAACAAGTATATTATGATCCAAAGTCAGAAAAGAAAAGCATTTTGCCCTATAAAATAATTAGCAATAACAAACGAAACAAAATGGGCCTGCCTATCTCTGTCTAAAAAGTACAGAAAACCTTGAGCTATTTCCTACAAGTTACAACTGTCTAATAGAAATAGCTTCATTTCTGATTCTGCAAAAGTGATACATGATAAATTTTCAGAATTTGTAGTAAAACCCATGTGAAAAATTTCACTACAGGTTGCAAGTAAGCACAAGCAGATCCCAATTCACCTTTCTTATTGAATTTGCCACCCTTGTTAGGATGATAGACCTATGAGGAATCTCCTTTCTGTCACCATGAATGGGCTAACTGTAAACTCAGTGTCTTGGGTGGATTTATTTTTAGAGTTGTTTTTAAAAA
>NW_006408561.1:7089410-7094861 GCF_000296735.1 Chrysochloris asiatica | reverse complement strand
CCTTGTGGTTTGAAGTCCATTGCTGATCCTACAATGCCAAACCATGTAATCATATATGCTAAAAAAGGATATGATTGAGAAATAAAAATTCTGATTTGAGTAAATAAGAGAGCTGTTCTTTTAGACGCTGCCGTATATAGCCCAAAATGGCTTGCTATAGGTAGACTTTGATAGTTTAACCAATTAAAGACAGGTGTACTATTTGACTCAGAGGGCAATAAGAGCTATACCATTCACAGGTTTGACAGTTAATGATAATAAAATCATTTACAACATCAGGTGTTTAAAATGCCATCTATATGAATGGAAAACTATGTGTTGGATGTAGAAGTAGATTTTCGGCCCAACACATATTCAGGAATTTTTTTTTTACAGTTCAGAAAATGATATTCTATTTAAATGTGATCTAAAGTTTATATCTCTTTTATGAAATTCAACTCATTATAAAATAAATAATAATTGTAATCCATAGATTTGTAGACGCATGTGGTAGCATATTATATTACTAAACTCATATTTGGATATCCGTGCATAATCTTCATAACAATACAATAAAAAAAGTATTTTTCTTGTACTTTGGTCAAATGTTGGAATACAATTTGTAAAAAAGCAATGTAAAACCTGGCCTATTTTCTTCATTGGCCATATTTCAAGTTTCAATTCAGTGACTTCAAAGTATATATCATTGTGCCAAATTCATTATGATCGAAGATTTTTACTACTTATGACATACTAATAATTGAGTCTATATTTCTAAAATAAAAAAATGCTTACTGACGCTAGGTATATTATAGCAACATAGGACTATAAATCAAAAAGTATTACCACAAAATCAAGGGAACTTTTTGAACAAATACATAAAAATGTGAAGCTATTGTTTTTCAATATATTCTTCATCTTGTTCCACACACTTCTGAAGGCATCTCAGACTTTTTTGTGGACTCCTGGTGTGGCATAGTAGGATAAGCACTGGACTGTCACATGGAGTCTCTGTGAGTCAACTATCAACTCATTGTCACCTAACAACAACATGGAGATGTCCAAGTTGTCTCACCTGCTGGAGACACTTACACTGAGTTACTTGAGCAGAGCTTATTACACCTATTCAAGGCCAGCCACATATTGTCTTGGCTCCGATAGTAAATACCAACAGTCATTGAATCTTAGTTGGCTGACTCTCATCTTTTTCTTTTCCGTTTCCTGACATTGTGCTTTGATTTTGTTTCTGATTCTTTGCCATGTTTGATTCTGGTATTTATTTGCTCATGGGTAAGAAATTATTCCCAGTTATAGCAGCAAAAATTGAAGTTAATTTTATAATTTGCTAGTCTCTGTTGTGTAAAAGGTTAGAAATCCTGCTGATAATATTTTTAAACTTGCTTATTGTCTATTTAGGAGAACTAATCAATTAAGAAATATGCCACACTTCCTAAAAGCAAGAACAACTCTTTGAAATCTTATCCA
The DNA here is from genome assembly GCF_000296735.1 of Chrysochloris asiatica. Lineage (NCBI taxonomy): Eukaryota > Metazoa > Chordata > Mammalia > Afrosoricida > Chrysochloridae > Chrysochloris > Chrysochloris asiatica. The sequence continues at coordinate 7,093,397 of NW_006408561.1, read as the reverse complement.
GTAGGTTTTTGTTTCTGTATTTATTTTGACCCTTGACTGAGTAAAATAGTTTCCTAGTCTCAAAGGGTATTAATAAATTAGATTATACAGACTTTCAAATTCAAGCTCTGACCTAACTTGTTTATAGAGAATAAAAGTACTTGTATAAATCTAATATTTCCTTAATTAACAGAAAATAAAAAAATTGATCTGATAATGCTTTAAATACGTTTGGCTTTTAAGAGAAACACAAATTCTTTTCTCAGAAATTGCTATCTCTCTTTAGATGAAATACTAAGTTCATGCAATTAAGTAGCAACTTTTGATGACCGAGGCTGTTTTAATAATTTCAGATTTAAAATAAGAGAGCTTTTTTTTTTTTAATTAACCCCTTCTGTTTACTATGCCACAGCATAAACAATATAATGTGTATGCACTTAATATTTTATAAAATTTGGATTTTTTAGCTCTATACATTAGGTTCAGTTAATGTAAAATTATACCTTCAATTAAATTGTATCATTGTTTTGCAAGTATTTTTATAACAATAATTATGCATTGTAGTATGTCAATTTAAGTATAATTTATTCAAGATCCTTAGATAATTTAAAAACCTGTGCAACTATTAAACTGAATTAGGATGATCACTGGACTACAAACATCAAGGTATGCAGTTGGAACCAACCAGCCATTCCTTAGGAGAAAGATAAGGCTTTCTACTCCAGTCAAGGTAATGTGCCAGACTGCAAGTCCGTTTGAACTGCAAGATCAGTGGTTCAAGCTCACCAGTTACTCCTTGGAAACCCTATACAGGGTCTCTATGGGTCGGTAATTGACTCAACAGCAATTAACAACAGCAACATTTATAGCCTCAGAAACTCTATGCAGGGTCACTATGAGTTGGAACTGATTCAACAGCACTTGACAATAATGACAACAACAACAATTTTTAGATAGATAATTTCTAGAGAAAGAAAATACTAATACTTTGGCTTCTAAACATATTTTAATGTATACACATTTATAGTATATAGTTTTGTCCATATATTTATATTACATATTACTACATACATTGGACTCCTGATGTGGCACTGTAGGATAAGCACTGAACTGCAAACCACAAGGTTGGCAGTTCAAACTCACCAGCTGTTCCTTAAAAACCCTACACATGGTCATTATGATGACATTTAACAACAACAACAACAAATACTATGTATATTGTTGTTGTTGTTGTTAAGTGCCGTCGAGTTAATTCTGACCCATAGTGACCCTCTATAGGGTTTCCAAGGAGCATCTTGTGAGCTTGAACCACCGCCAACCTTGCAGTTCAAACGACATTGCAGTCTGATGCATTAGCCCACAGTGCCACACCAGGACTCCAGTAGACTAACTAACTAGCTTTAAGCAGAGTAAAATTGACCCTCAAAATTTTTGGCAACACCTCAGATAATTTACAGATGAAAAATAATTAATTAGATGAGCCTAATAGTAATGTACATATTTAGACTTTAAATAAATATTTTGAAACATTTTTCATAAAGTGTATCAATGTTTACACTCTAGTCAGCCAATAAATGGATTACTTTTTAGTGAAATCAAATTTTTGACTATTTAATCTAACACATAGATCCAGAGGAAGACCCAGGGAAGAATACGAGAGTCAAAGGGAATAGCAGTAAATGCTTTATATATGCAACCCTGCGGTAACAGTGATCCACAGATAGACATATGGACAGACACACATGCTGAACAGCTGTGGGATAGACAGTTGAATTACTCCACAAATATATAAAGGTTTGACGAATGATATTTGTACATGAATATTTACCTTTGCTGCAAATGTATCCATGAATGTGGTGGAATATAAAAGGGACAAAAGTTTGAAAACTTCTTAGACATTACCAAACACCTTGAGGGAATGAACTTCTGGACTTAGAGGCTCAGTACCATTGTCTTGAGGATAAACATGGTCAATTGGCATAGCATCGTCCACAAGGACAATATTCTACCACCGTTTTTGGTGAGTATCAATAAGGATCTTAGAGCCTTATGAATCCCCCTACAAAACTGAAACCAAAGGGAAGATTGCTGGTAACCATGTTGGTCAGCTGGTGAGTGGAAGAGGTGGGAAAGGCAGCAATAAAAATATGGGCTAAGCTTGGCCACATTACATAGAGTCCCACTGACCTGGAGATGAGAGAGATAAGAGGAAGGGCTGGACTGAAGTGTAGTGAGGCCTGGGAACTTCAGAGTCCATGGATAAGGACAGCCACTGAGGGTTAGAGTTGAGAGTGAAGCATCCAGCTGATGTGAATTGAGGTGGGATGTACAAGAATTCCCAAACTTGTAGATAGTGCTTATTCAACCTAGCCTTGATGGCTTGATGATCAGAACTCAACTAGAGGAAGATGGAAAAAAAGCTGTTTTTGTTGAAGGAAACAAGTATAAATTGCTACAATTTGATGAACTTGACCTCTACTTTTGGATATAGTAGCTCAAAATACCAACTGAGAGGGAAGGAGTCTTCACTTCAAGTACCAATTCTATCCCCTCTGTATACAGGGTTAATAGAGGTTAGCAACTTATATATTGGCTACCTAAAATGGGTGGGGCTATAAAGGCACGAAGTGACTGGCTTACAAGTTTTCAAGAGGAAGGTTAGTTTCAGAGTGTGCAGGGGAAGCTAGAATCCCCACTGAATAATTTTAATCTTGTCTAGACAGGTGTGGTGAAAGGAGATGGGGATAAGATTCTTTTGACTCAATAGTGAATAGTTGTTATCATGACTAATTGCTACAGTTACAACAGTAATCGTAGACGTTTTGTAACAAAAAGGGGGAGTAGTTAATCTTACAGTCCAGAAACAATCCAGGACCATCAAGAGACAGGAGCACAAGTGGAATGTGGGACCTATCCATTGAAGCAGTGACATTAGAGATGGAGGCAGAGATGAGGACATGGAGAGGTAGAGCAGCTGGGTACTCTAGACTCATGGAACGAGAAAGGCTGTGTACTGGCAGCCAGGAGGCAGGCTTGCAAAATGTACCCTTTGGTTGTTTAAATGACTATACATTCTGGAATTTTTTTTGTACATTCCCCACCACCACCACCACCCCAAGAAACCCCAAACAAACCAGGTGGAATAGAAGCGAATACTGTTGAATGATGACATAAGGAGATTGTAATCATTACAATGAAATGATGGGTGTAAAACCTATGTTGTCCCATGTAAACAATTACTCAATTCACAATGAAAAATTAAAATAAAGTAACCTAAAATAAATCAAATTATTCAAAATTCAATGGGGAGAACATGGTGTGCAAATACAAAGAGTAATGTTATTAAACAAATACACTAGGATAAAAAAAGATAGGTCCAAAAATCACATTATGAATAAAGCTATAGAAACTGAATTTACTATGTTTGCTGTTCTTAGGTGTCATCAAGTTGGTACTAACTCATAGTGATCCTATGCACAACAGAACAAATCACTGTCTGGTTCTGGGCCAACTTCACAATCATAGCTATGCCTGACCCCATTGCTGCTGCCCCTATGTCAATTCATCTCATCAATGGTCTTCTTTTTCTCTGACCCTACAGTTAACCAACGTTATATCATTCTGCAGGAACTGGTCCCTCTTGACAATATGTCCAAAGTAGGAGAGATGAAGTCTGGCCATCCTGGGTTCCAAGTACAGCAACCTGGCTGTACTTCTTTCAATACAGATCTGTTTGTTCTTTTGGCAGTCCATGGTACATTCAATAATCTCCTCCAACATCATAACTCAAATGCATCAATTCTTCTATGGTCTTTCTAACTCACTGTCCAACTTTCACATGCATATGAAGTTATTGAAATACCTTGGCTTTGGTCAGGTGCACCTTAGTCCTCAAACTGACATGTTTGTTCTTCAATACTTTAAAGAGGTCTTGTGCAGTAGACTTGCCTAATGCAATATATCCTTTGATTTCTTGACTGCTGCTTCCATGAGTGTTGATGGTTGATC
>NW_006408561.1:7085388-7087245 GCF_000296735.1 Chrysochloris asiatica | reverse complement strand
TCTATCACAGACAACATTGTACTTCATGACTGATCTTAATAAGTTCTTTTTTATGACAAATGTGACTCCATTCCTTTTCAGTTTGTCATTCCCAGAATAGTAAACCATGTGATTATCATATTCAAAATGGCCAATAACAGCCCATTTCCTCTCACTAATGCCTAGGACATTGATCTTTATGCATTCCTTTTATGACACTTTTCAATTTTCCTATATTCATACTTCATGCATTCCATGTTCGATTATTAATGGATGTTATAGCTTTGTTTTGAGTTGTGCCCCATCAGCAAGCAAAGGTCCCAAGAGTTTTACTTTATTCATATCATCACTGTAACTCTACTTTAAGGAAGCAGGTCTTCCCCAGTCACAATTTGAGTGCTTTCCAACCTGAGGGACTCATCTTCCAGCATTACATTTGACAATATTCTGGTACTTTTCATGATGCTTCACTATTCAGTAACCTAGTGCAGACAGTGTTCTACTGCTGCTCATAAGAAAGATTTTCAGTGACTAAATGTTCAGAAGTAGTCTGTCTCTCTGTCTTCCTAGTCTGTCTTCATCTGAAAACTCAGCTGAAACCTGTCTTCCATTGATAACTCTGCTGGTATTTAAAACATTGTGGCATAGCTTCCAAAATCACAGCAACACACAAATCACTACACTCTGACAAACTGATAGATGAGTGGTGGGGATTTACTATAAGAACACAAAAATAAGATTAAAAAGGACATGAACTAAAAATAAATGTTCAGATGTACTTATAGACTTAGGAACCAAAATAGCACCATTATAGCTTTTAAAAAAATGTAAAAAGTCATGGAATTGATTATGCTTTTTGAAATATGAATTAATGACAACATGATTCACCAAAAATAAAAAAGGTGAATTTCTGGGTGTTCCCTGTGGATGTACTGTGCAGCTCTTTTTTATTTATCTAGCATGAGATACACATGATATTGTTCAATAAAATCTGCCTTGAGTTGGGCCACCTTTCTTTTAACTGGGCACAAATGTATATCTCTTCCAGTCTGTTGGTCAGTTAACTATGTTCCAAATTTCTTGACAAAGACTTGTGGGTACTTCCAGCATTGTATCAGTTTGTTGAAACATTTTAATTTGTATTGCATAAATGCCTGGGATTTTGTTTTTCACTAGAGCCTTTAGCAAAGGCTGGACTTCTTCCTCCAGTACCACTGGATCTTGATCATATGCTGACTCCTGAAATGATTGAAAGTTGACCAGTTATTTTTGGTACAGGAACTCTGTGTATTCTGTTCACCTTCTTTTGATTCTTCTAGCATCGTTTATAGAATACTTCAATATTTCAAGTCCAGGTTTGAGTATTTCTTCAGTTCTTTCAGCTAGAGAAATACTAAAAGTGCTTTTCTCTTTTGGTTTTCTAACTCCATGTCTTCACACATTTCATTATGATACTTTAAGTTTTAGAGGTGACCTTTGAAGTTTTCTGCTCTTTCACTTCATCATTTCATTCATTTGCTTTAGCTTCTCTACATTCAAAAGCAACTTTCAAAGTCTCTTCTCTCATCTATTCTAGTCTGTTTTCTCTTCCTTCCTTTTTAATGATTTTTTGTTGTTGTTGTCTTCATGTATGCTCTTCTTAATGCCTTCTCACAACTATTCTGGTGTTCAGTCATTAGTGTTCAATGCATCAAGACTGTTCTTGATATGGCCTCTAAATTCAGGTGGGATATACTCAAGGTCATCACTTGGCTCTCTTGGAATGGTTTTTGTTTTCTTCAGCTTCAGTATGAACTTGAATTTGAGCAATCAATGGTGCATTTTTCACAATTAACCACAGACTTTGTTTTGGCTGATGATATTGTGCTTCCCACAGAT
>NW_006408561.1:7079407-7084258 GCF_000296735.1 Chrysochloris asiatica | reverse complement strand
TGTATGGATATTATCCTAAAACATACAGCGTTGTGCATCATAATAGGTCTTGAAATGTTATTTTAGATGATGATTGTGAAATCATCCATTTACAATTTTCCATTTTTGGCTTAGTAAACCATGATTGTCGGATGCAGAATGACCAATATCAGTCCATTTCAACTCACTAATAATATACAATATATTAGTCTTTATGTAAACCCTTTGATTTTTGTTAAATTCTAATTTTCCTAGATTCACAATTTATCCATTACATATTTCAATTATTAATGAATGTCTGCAGCTGTTTCTTCTAATTTTGAGTCATTGCCCATCAGCAAATAAGTTTCTAACAGTTTTGTTGTACCTATTTCATTAAGGTCAACTCTACTTTGAGAAGTCAGTTCTTAATAGTATTATGAGTGCCTTCAACTTAAAGAGTTCATCTCCAGCACTGCATCAGACTATGTTCCACTGTAATTCCTAAGGTTTTCAGTAGCCTATTCTTTCTTCCTAGTCTTTCTTAGTCTGGAAACTCCACTTAAATCTGTCCACAAAAGGAGACCCTGCTAATATTTGCCATACCCGTGGCATAGCTTTCATCATAACAGCAACATGCAAGCCACCATAGCATGACAAACTGACAGATGAATTATGGAACAAAAATTAACGTAAGGAAATTACAATAATACCTTCTGTAGGGAAAGAGAGGTTGACAAACAAATATAGAAGGCATGTGCTATTTGTTTAAAAATATAGTAAGTTTCCTGAATTAAAAATAAAAAAACAAAAACTGTAGTAAAAACTTGACACTGTTTTCTGGAATTATTTGATATTGACACCAAATATAATGGCATTGTAGTTAAGCCACTGACACACAGATATATAATAAGAATGCTATACATGTTCGTTCAATTAAGGCATATCATTCACTTATAAGCGAGACGATATCAAATTGTCCTTAGCCCTCCCCGCACATCTTTTAGTGTCATCGTTTTATGAATCAATGTTCTTAATGATCTAAAAATGTGTGACTTACTTTAACTACGATATCTACTTCCAATTAAAATGTAATCGTGTATATTAGACTACTATTCCTACTAATTAATATCACTAGAATGGAAATATACAGGATGCTATATGAGAGCTAATAAGACATTAAAGAGTAGAAGAGTGAAGATGTCAGAGAAAAGGAAGTCCATAAAGGAGTCCTGGTGTGGTGCTGTAGGTTAATGAGCTGGACTGCAAAGTTGGCTTGAACTGCAAGGTTTGGCAGTTCAAGCTCACCAGCTGCTCCTTGGAAACCCTATACAGGGTAGCTATGGGTCAGAACCAACTCTATGGCACTTAACAACAACAACAAAGAATTCCAGATAATGAAATCTTCCATTTAGTATATCTTTTTTTTTTCTTTGAAACATTCACTAATTTTAAATCTAAGCCATAGAAACTGAGAAACTAAGTAAGGAAACAATAGGTGGAAGGCTGAGAAGACAACCAAAATATTTTGTAGTATAATGGAGTTTAAAGGACAAACATAAAAGTTTTGGCCTGCAAAAGAAAAAGCAATCTGGTAAGCAATTTAAGCTTTCAATAAGCACTGCAAAAGGTCTACAGTCGAAGAGGTCACAAAGACTTAAGGTTCATATGTAATTAACTAAATTTCTTATCTTTACTCCTTGATACAAGGAACTCGGGTAGCATAGTGGTTATAAATCGGGCTGCCAATCTCACGGTCAGCAGTTTGAAACTACCAGCCATTCTTCTGGAGAAAGATGAGGCTTTCTGCTCACGTAAAGATTTACAGCCTCAGAAACCTTGTACAGGGTAGCTATGAGTCGGAACCAACTCCATGGCACATAACAACAACAACTGCTTGATACACACACAAGTTGATATTTGTCCTTTAAACTCCATTATAGAACTAAATTAATATTCTATGGAGGATATTAATAGTATTCACATCCTAAAATGATCTGCATATTCTTTTATACATAATGTCTCAAATCTAATGAAAAGATTCAAGTTTGCAAAAGAGATATGAATTGATTGAAGAAATAAAATGTTCACAACAATTCATGCATTCTTAGATAGTATTTAAAAATAACAATTCATAATAAGTCAAATATACAAAAAATGATAATGAACTCGGCATATAACTGAGAATTTTAAGAACAAAAAGAAACAGATTCTAGAGCTAAAATATACAATAGATTGAGTGTGTGCTTTCAAAAGATTCAAAAGACAAGAGATGATGCTACCAAGCCTGAGGAATAAAACTCACTGCCATCAAGCCACTTCTGACTCATAGCAACTCCATTGTCATAATAGACTTATACCCCATAGAGTTTTTCTTGGTTGATTTTTCAGAAATAAATCTTCAGTTCTATCTTTCTAGGGTGCTCTTTGGTGGCCTTGAACTGCCTTTCAGTTGACAACTTAGCATATTAACTGCTTGTACCACTCAAAGACTCCTATATATAGAAAGGAATATTGGTAAGATAAAACTCTTCTATTATAAAAATGCCAAGCTGCTATTGCCCTTCTGAGCATTCTTGTACTCTGTTTTGCTGTTTGAGAAGCATTCCATTCTTTATTCCCCTGCTTCCCTTTCCAGTCCTGGTGTCACGTTTTTCTCTGGTCCCTCTCTTTCTCTTTCTATCTTTCTATTCTAAAAACTATACTCACTGAGTCTCTGACTCTCAATCACGTAGGTACTATAAGGCTTCACTCAAAAGTACTTTGTTGCAAGTGATAGTACACTTAAAAGAGAGAAGTGGGCCTGTCTCCACAAGTGGAGAAGGCCCAGTGGGATTGGGGAGCATGGATTAAGTACAGTTTTCTCTTCCTGGGTCTGATGCTTCCCCTCATGGATTTTGTCTTAATAAAGTGGAGAGATATTTATTTGATTTGTAGTAAAGGAGTGCAGGTATCCTGGAAATAGAGTACTACCTCTTTCTGATTCCTTTGTTGTTTTTGTTTTTGTTTTTGGTGTCATTTTACGGGATGACTGCTTCATGGTTTGTACTTTAAGGTTCTTTCACTAGATCCTTCACTTTGAGGTTGATTGCTTTTTATCAAAGTTGGTGTTAATTTTCTTTATGAGGGTCTCAGGTGTGGTTTTCATTCTCTTTATCTCCACGTTGTCCCTCTTGGCCCAAATAAGGGGGAGAGCTCAGGACATCATAAGTATGTTCCTATCAATGTTACTATTATTTGGACTAGAAACATTTCCTCTTTCTCTTGTTTCTTGCCTGGTACAAGAGAACTCAAGGCAAAGGGGTGGATATAAACTGGGCAAGAAAGGCCCGGGGTCCAGGGATCCTAACCTGTCCCTGACACTGTGTGGCACTGTAGGATAAGCACTTAACTGGAGATCAGTTTGAACTGCAAGGTTGGCAGTTCAAAGTCACCAGGGTCACTATAAGTGGGAACAGACCTGATGGCACTTAACAACAATAACAACAATCCCTTTTCCTCACTCTCCTTCAGAAGTTTTCTTGCCTTTTCTCATTCTGGTGTCTTTCAGCTTACATTTGGAATGCTTCCTGAATCCTAGGGAACCACTTCCTCTTTGTTAAGTGTCATCAAGTCGTTTCTGACTCATAGAGACTCTGTATAGGGTTTACAAATAATTGCCAGTGGGTTTGAACAGCCAACCTTGTGGTTAGCAGTCCAGCACTTATTGTACAGGACCAACCAAGACTCCCACAGAACACCTTGTTGGGCAAACTGCCATCTTGTGGTCATATTATTTTCTTTGCTCAATCTTGCACATGAACTCACTGCTACACTAAATAGTATTTATTGAAAACAATTGGCAGATATAGAAGAGAAACTGATGAATATATCATCCTGTGGACACTAATATGCAATAAAGCTAACACAAATCAGCAAGACTATTATTTGAACAAAACAAATGAAAATTAGACTTAATTGACACACACAGAGTACTGCATTCAACTGTCATATACATATAATTTGAAAAGCACGAAAAGTGTTTACCTTCTGATAAAATTAACTTCGGATCCAGATAACCTTACTGAAAAATACTTCAAAATATTAACTGTTCTAGAAATTTGTGAAACTTTTTTTATGAGTCTAGCTTACTTGAAAGCAAAACCTGTCAGTAATATTATAAGGAAAGAATACTGCAGGTTAATATTGTCTCAGGGATATTGTATAATAATCCTTTTAAGAATTAGTAAACTAGAGCCAATAATATATGCAAAGGATAGCACAGCACAACCTTGTATAAATATTTCAGGAATATAAAGTTTGTTTATTATTAAAAAATAAATTACTATAGTAAATCATACTAAATAAAAAAGAGAAAAACACATGATACCAATAGATGTAGAAACAGTATGTATAAAACTTTTAATAATATAATAAAGGATTTGTAAAAAAAATACCTTCTAAAATGCATTATACTTAATGAGAAACCATTGGAAATTTTTCTCTGTGTTAAAGAAAAGTTAAGAATACCTCTACCAGCACTTGTACTGGAGATTTATGTCATTGTACTACAAATCCTTGTTATGTAAAGGCAAGAAAGAAAAATTAATTGTAAGATTTGGATGAAATAAATAATGCACATTATTTAGGATCTGGATTTTGCTGCGGTGCTGTAGGCTCAGCGTTGGACTGTGAACCACAAAGTTGGTGGTTCTAATCCAGCAGCTGCTCCTCAGAAACCTTAAACATTGTTGCTGTGAGTCAGAATTGGCTTGATGGCACTTAGCAACAACAAAACTTAGGCTCTGATTGAATTTGTAGAAACTACATCTCTATGTTTGCACACAAATACATACAAATAAATGATTAGAATTTATATGGGAATTTAGCAATGTTGTTACATAAATTCATATA
>NW_006408561.1:7075960-7079277 GCF_000296735.1 Chrysochloris asiatica | reverse complement strand
TGAAGAAACTGAAACAAGAGTAAAGTCCAAACAATAACCAAGAAAATTTTAAAGAACAAATTGTGAGATTTACTCTAATGGATATAAAAGATCTAATGGATGTAAAATATCAGAAATATGTTACAATTAAGAGAGTCCTATAGGATAAGCCTCAACTGTGATATCAGTTTGAACTGAGAAGTAATTGGTTCAAGTACACCAGCTGCTCTTTTGGAAAACCTATACAGGGTCAATATGAGTCAGAACCTACTTGACGGCACTTCACAACAAAAATTCATGCTAGGATAAAAATCAAATCAACTAATTGGAATTTAAAAAAAGAAAAAAAAAACCAAACTATACATATAAATGAAGTCCTGGTATGGTGCTGAGGATAATGTGCTAGACTATCAGGTAGGTTTGAACCATAAGGTTGGCAGTTCAAGCTTCTCCTCAGAAACTCTATACAGGGTGTCTATGCATAGGAAGCAATTTGATGGTACTTAACAACAACAATAATAACATATATATAAATATATTCAATTTATGATAAACTGTAGCACTGAAGAGGTATATGGAAATACTGGATATTTTCAGTATATAATGTTAGACAAATTGGGTTTTTTTCCTATGTGTAGAAAAATATTGGTTTATACCTAAGACCATACAATGTTAGTTCCAATGAATTGTAAGTAAAAATGTGAAAGATAAGATTAAAGCTTCTAGTAGATATTTAATAACAATGTTATTTAAACAGAGGAAGTAGATTTTTATAAAACAGGAGACAAATTATTATTTAAACAATTAAACACTTTCCTCATCAAATATCATCATTAAGGAGAGTCCAACTTCCAGTTGGCGGTGGCAGAGTCAGGTAGGTTCTGTAGGGGAGGGGAAGAAAACCCAGGGACATGACTCTCATGAAACTACACCAGAGAGCTGGATCTATCATAAAGGTCTGGGCATCAGTTTCCCAAAACCACAAGCAGAAAAATCATAGTATAAAGGAAAACATTGCATTTTAGAACTCAGTACAGGACTACCTCTGCAGCCATCCTGTCTGGGCAGAAATCTGAGGATGGGACTTCAGATAGACCAGCACAGGGAACTGTCTCTAAAAGCATGGAATTGGCATTTGGACATTTGTGAAAGGAGATGTGGAGGAACTATTTTTTTTTCCTCCTTTGCCCTGTCATGCCCACTTTGCCCAGCCCAAACACCTTCAGGCGGGAGGGTGTGCAACCCAAAAAAAGTCCAGCGTTGAGACCACAGCTTTCCCATGGCATAGAGAGAAAGGATCCCATTGGTAAAAGGGCAGATCCTTTGACTTTTGCCTGTGGGTCTCAAGCCTACAGTTAACTTGTGTGTGACAATTAACCCCTGCCTACCCAGAAAGAAAAAAAGCAGAATTTGGTCTGACAGACAAAACATATGAATAATCCATAAAACCCAACATAAAAAGACACAACTATTTTGAGAATTGTGCTGTGCACACACTGGTACTTAACTGACCTTCATAAACAAAAACAGTAAATAATCTTTCTTCCACTAACTTCTCAATATCTAGCTACGCACCTTTACAGTGGTGACTAGGGGAGTGGCCTGAGAAACCAAAACCCAGTACTGAAAGTTTCTGCAGTACACACATACAATTTTATTTTTGTTTCAAAGTCAGGGTTCTTGTGTCTGCTTTATATTGCTTCTACTTTTGTACCTTTTGAACTCATATTTTCCTGGAGGTGGGAGCTTTTATTCCCTACGTTACCCAAGAAGAGACAGCAATCGTGGCCATATAGTGAAGCTACAAGCATACCCCATAACATTCCACCATTGAAACAAGAGCCAACAACATCTGCTAAACATTACATGTGAAAAGAGAAGCCTATCAACTGATCATATCCACCAGTAGGCTTAATAGCATAACAACAATCATCCACTTAAGTATTAAAAACCACATAACTATTGGAAATGATGATCAAAAGACAACATAAGGTATCAAACCATGTCCAAAAACAGAAGAGAGTAGCTGATGCAAATGAGCTTGAGTCTGACAAATGCTTTCTAGAAGAAGAAGAGCAGATTTTGGATATGCCTGAGAAAGAATTTAGAAGAATGATATGGAAACAAAATCAAATGCTCCAAAAAGGGGTGGAGGAAAACAAGGAAGAAGTCAGGAGAGTACTACAAGAACAATCAAATAAGATTGATACAGGATTAGAAACAATTCAAAACCTGGAAAAAGAGGTCCAGATGATTAATAATATAATATCAGAGATGGACAATACACTGAAGGAGAAAGGAGCAGAATAGAAGAGATGGAAGCCAGAACTAGCAAGTTTGAAGACAAATCTCCCAATGCTGCTAAGATAGAAGAGCAAGCTGAAAAAGGGATAAAAAAAAATCTGAAGAGAGTCTAAGATTCATGCTGGATAACATGAAGAGGAGAAACTTAGAAGTTATTGGCATTCTGAAACAGGAAGAATCAGAGAAGTCCACAGATGAGACAGCTGAAGAGCTTCTGGAAGAAAATTTCCTAATATCTTAAAAGATGAGAAGATAAGCATTCAAGAAGCTGAATGTACCCCAGGAAGAATAAACCCCAAAAGAAGAGTCACCAAGACATATAATAATCAAGCTCTCCAAAATCAAAGACAAGGAGAGAATACTAAAAGTGGCCAGAGAGAAGAGAAGTGTCCCTTATAAAGGCAAGCAAATCAGATTAAGTTCTGACTATTCAGAACAAACCATACAGGCAAGAAGGCAATGAGGAGACATATACAAAACCCTAAAAGAAAAAAAACAAAAAACTGCCAACCAAGAATTGTCTATCCAGCAAAACTATCAATCAAATATGATGGTGTGATCAAGACATTCCATGATAAACAGAATCAGAAATTTTATCAAAACCAACCCAGCACTTCAAAACATCCTAAACAGAGTTCTGTGGACTGAAAACCAACAAGAACAGACAACAACCAGAGATTGACAAGCATGGCAACACCACCTGGAACCCAGTTGACAGATACCAGAATGCAGAACAAAACAAAACTACAACAATGAATTCAAAGGAACTGGTAGGTCAACCAAAGATCAAAATTTATCAAAGTCAAAGAATGGATAAATGTTGCAACAGACATCCATATGGTGAAGCTGTCAGGTAGATTATAGGATAAAATAGATTATTTTAAATGGAGAGAAAATTTAGTAGACTATAAGGTAACCCCAAAGAAAGTTACTACTTCACAACTTACCATGAAAATGAACTTCCAAGCAGAACAAGCAAACATGAAAACTAAGAAGAAACTGACAAGAAATAGCACAAAAAAACCAGCACAAGA
>NW_006408561.1:7073703-7075215 GCF_000296735.1 Chrysochloris asiatica | reverse complement strand
CTCCATAAATTTACAAACATCAAAATACTACAAAGCATCATTTCAGACCACAATGATATAAAACTAGAAATCAATAAGAAGACCAAGGCAATAAAGTCAAATACATGGAAACTGAACAACACACTGCTGAAAAGAAACTGGGTAAAAGAAGAAATTAAACGTAAATTCACAAATTTCCTAGAAACAAATGATAATGAAATCACAACATACCAAAATCTTTGGGACACAGCAAAGGCAGTGCTGAGAGGACAATTTAATGTGATAAATGCGTACATCCAAAAAGCAGAAAGAACCAATTAACACATTAACCAATGCTGTCAATAATTCTTAAGTTGTTCCTCTTCATGTTATCCAGCATGAATCTTAAGACTCTCTTCAGATTTTTTATCCCCTTTTCAGCTTGCTCTTCTATCACCAACAATTAGAAACAGACCAGCAGAGGGAACCTAGAGTCACCAAAACAAAAGAAATCATAAAGATAAGGGCAGAAATAAATGAGATGGAAAACAGAAAAACTATAGAAAGAGCAAGAAGCTGGTTCCTTGAAAGGATTAATAAAATTGACAAAACATTGGCAAAACTAACTAAAGAAAAGAGGGAGAGGACACAAATAACTTGCATTAGAAACCACATGGGTGATGTCACAATAGAACCAAATGAAATCAAAAGGATAATAACAGAATACTATGAAGAGTTGTACTCCAACAAACTCGAAAACGTAGAAGAGATGGATATATTTCTAGAAAAACACGACCTACCTAAACTAACTCAAGTGAAGTAGAAAGTTTGAACAGACCCATAACAAAAGAAGAAAATGATCAGGTCATCAAAAGACTCCCAACCAAAAGAAGTCCAGGCCCAGATGGCTTCACAAGTGAGTTTTACCAATTATTCAGAGAAGAACTGTCACCAAAACTACTCAAATTTTTCCAGAATATAGAAGATGATGGAAAACTCCCTAATATGTTTTTATGAAGCAAGTATAACTCTCATACCAAATCCAGGGAACGACATCACTAAGAGAGAAAACTATAGACCAATATTCCTCATGGACATAGACGCAAAAATTCTCAACAAAATCCTAGCCAACAGAATCCAGCAGCACATCAAAAAAACAATACATCATGACCAAATGAGTTCATAAAAGGGATGCAAGGATGGTTCAACATTAGAAAAACAATCAAAGTCATCCACCATATAAAAAACAAAATAGAAAAGAACCACATGATCATATCAATTAATGCAGAAAAGGTATTTGACAAAATCCAACATTCATTCCCGATAAAAGCGCAAAACAAACTAGTAATTGAAGGGGAATTCCTCAACATAATCAAGAGCATATATACAAAACCAACAGCCTACATCACTCTCAATGCAGAGAAACTGAAAGCCTTCCCTTTGTGACTGAGAACCAGACAAGGATGCCAGTTGTCACCACTCTTATTCAATATTGTTTTAGACGTTTTAGCCAGAGTTATACAGCATGATATAGAAATTAAACACATCCAAATT
>NW_006408561.1:7065484-7071672 GCF_000296735.1 Chrysochloris asiatica | reverse complement strand
TATGCACAACCTTGGAATAACAGGGCTTTGGGATATAGGGCTTGAGGCATGGTTTGAAAGGGTAAAAGAGGGGAATAATATTAGGATGCTTGTATCTTTTGAATCTTGAGTTCTCTTAGCTACCATTGTGAAAAAGGCATTTGGGGGGGGGGTGGGAATAGCCAAAAACATCACAATAGAAAACATGTAAGCCCATCTTCAGCCTATAACTGATTGGAATACCTTAAAGGGGGCTAGATATTGCCCAGACCCAAAATGAGGGGGGGGTTGCCTATAAAGACAAGAAGTGACTGGCTTATAAACTTTCAAGAGGAAGCCTAGTTCTAGATGGGGCAGGGGTAAGCAGAACCTCCAATGAATGATTTCCAATCTGTTGGGACCAGCCTGGCAAAAAGAAATGGGGATAGGACTCTTGTGGTACAATAGTGAATGACTGCCATCATAACTGACTGTGAGGGTTGGATATGTAGAGGTAGATTTTTTTTTTTTCTCCTGGCAAAAGGAGGGGAGTGATTGATTTTGCAGCCCCGGAGCCGAGGTCCTTGGAACCATCAAGTGAGAAGAGAGGAGAGTGTGACCCTACCCAGAGAGGCAGTGAAGCCAGGCAGGGAGACAGATGGAGTGGCTGGGGACACAGGACTCAGGGAGGGAGAGGAGCTGTTTATTGACAGCCAGGGGGGCAGGCCTGTGAGGTATTACCTTTGTTTATCTGATGATGCATGGAGGGGATTGTAATCATTGCAATGAAATGAAATATGATAGGATGAATGTGAAGCTGAAGTGGGACAGAGATAAATTATGATATATACACAACTTTGGAAAAATAGGACTCTGTGATAGAGGGAATGAGACACAGCTGGAATGGGGAAAGGGGTGAAATAATGTTAAGATGCTTGGCTGTCTTTTGAATCTGAGTTTCCCTGGCACACCACTATAAAACTGACAATTGAGGGGGAAAGAAAGGAATAGCTAGAACCATCACCATAGAAAACTTGTAAGTCTGTCTTCTGCCTATCACAGATTGAAGTACTTAAAATGGTGCTACAATGTTCTCAGTGAAGGAGGCTTCCTGCAGAGCCTCTCCATTACATTAAGACCATAGGTGGAATCCTGAACAGCATCCAGAAACTTAGAGGTGGGAAATTTCCACTTGAAAGAACAAGCAGACCAGCCTGGAGCATCTAGAAGAACAGAATATACTTCTTGAACAAAAGACTGACAGGAAAAATACAAAACAATATAGGCAGAGTGACTGATTACTACAAGAAAAAGCAAGTTGCTTGTCCAGGAGACATCAAGGCAAGTCGTTGGGTCCCCTCAGGGCATACCTCCTTCTAAGACTAAGACTCAATGGGAATACACGCTCTGATTGGTGACCACGTTCATCACCGATAAGGGGAAGTGATGGAAAAACAGCAATGAAGCCACGAGCTAAGCCCTACAATGTTCAGTAGACTCCTGTGAACCCTGTTGGAGACCTGGTTGGCCAGTAGTGTGGCAAGACCCTGGGGACTCTTGAGCCCAGATTCAGTGACATAATCACAGAGGACTAGACAGTGAAGCATCCAGTTGATAAGAAGAGTGGGCATATGCATAAGTACACCCACACTTGCAGATAATACTCACTTGACCTGGCTTCAATGACTGAATGATCAGAGCTCAACTAGAAGAAGAAAGAAGGGGAAAAAAAGAGTAATCTGATACAATTTGATGAACTCGACCTACACCTATGGATTCAGTAGCTTAAAAGAGGGAATATATCTTTACAGCGAGGATCATTCCCACCCCCTCCATACACAGAGTGGACAGGATAGGCAACTTGGACATTGGCTACCTAGAATGGGGGGGTGGGGTGCTACAGAGGCAAGAAGTAACTGGCTTACAAGCTTTCAAGAGGGAACCTAGATCCAGAGGGCATGGAGGAAGGTAGAACCTCCACTGAGTAGTATCCAATCTGCCTAGGCAGGGCTGATGAAAGAAGATGCTGATAGGTCTCCTGTGATATAACAGTGAATAATTGTTTGTAAGGTTTGGAAATGTAAAGGTAGACATTTTGTAGCAAAAGGAGGGGAGTGATTAACTTTGCAGTCTAGTAGTAGAGGTCCCTGGGACCATCAAGGGAGAGGAGCAGAGTGGAATCCTACCCAGAGAAGTAGTGATGCCAGTGATGGAGGCAGAGATGATGACATGGAGAGATGCGGCAGCTGGGGACTTTGGACCTGGAGAGGAAGAGGGGCTGTGTGCTGACGACCGGTGGGCAGGCTTGCAGGATATATCTACCCTCTGGTTCGTTGATGATGCATGGAGGGGATTGTAGCCATGGCAGGGAAGCGATGTACGATAGGACGAATGTAAAGCTAATGTTCTCCCATGTAAACTATCACACAATTCACAATAAAACATTTACACAACAACCAAAATAATCATCATTAAGAGAGTGAAAAAGCTAGCCATAAAAGAGTGAGAAAATATTGCAATTCATTTATCCAACAAAAACTAAATCCAAAATTCATCTCATACAAATCATTATGAAAAAGGAAAACAAATTAAAGAAAAAAAATGTACTTAAAGGGCCATACAACAACAAACCTATTCAAGTGACCAATGAACATAAATGTGTTTCTAAACCTTATTAGGTATCAGGGACACATATATGAAAATCGAAATGCTATGCCGGATAAACACTGGACTGCTAACCAAAAGGTCAGTAGTTCAAACCTATCTGCCACTCCTTGAAAACCCTATACACTGTTGGTATGAGTCAGAACCAACTCAATGGTACTTAACAACAATAACAACAGACAACAAACAGATAAAATGAAAAACACTAACAAAATTATTTTGGGACTTACATGTACTGGTTCAATCAGTTTGGAAGCTATTCAGCAATTTCAACTAAAACAGCATCTGCATATACTCTCTGACACAATAATTCTATTACCAGTGGATGGAAATATTTGCATATATTCACCAAGAGTTCCCAGCCTCCTCTTAATTAAGTAAACCTGGAGACACAGTGATTAAACTCATGGCTGCAAAATTAAAACTCATCAGCTGCTTTATAGAGAAAGATGTGGCAGTCAATAAAGAGTTACAGCCTTGGAAATCTTACCGGGTAGTCTTACCCTGTCCTTTAATAGCTGGAAGCCACTTAGGAGTACAAACAACATGACCCAACAATTCTACTCCTGATGAAATATTTGATGGAAATACTTATGCACATTCATGGAAAACTCCACATTCCTCTTAATTGTTCTCTATCAATATCTCCATGAGTTCTGGTGTGACACTCAGTAAGTCCCACTAATTCTGGTTAAGTCCCAAAATAAATTATTCTGGTAAGTCCCAAAATAATTTTGTTAGTGTTTTTAATTTTATCTGTTGTTATTGTTGTTAAGTACCATTGAGTTGGTTCTGACTCATAGAGAACATAGAGAAACTAAAACAACTGGAAGAAATGATAACATAAAAGAGCTTAACAGGAAATTTAAAAGGGTAGCTCAAGAAAACAAAGTCAAGTGTTATAATGAAATGGGTAAAGACCTGAAGTTAGAAAACAGAAAGAGAACATGATCAGCATTTCTCAAGCTAAAAGAACTAAAGTAAAGATTCAAGCCTCAGGTTGCAATATTGAAGGACTCTATGTACAAATCCTGGTGTGATGATATAGGATAAAGCGCTGGACTTTAATATCAGCTTGAACCATTTCAAGAAGTATCATATGATCAAGAACTAATAATATTGTGGGAAGAGGTCTAAGCTGCACTGAAGGCATAGGCAAAAACAAAACAAAGCAAAACAAACAAACAAACAAACAAAAAAACAGGCTACAAGAATTAATGGAATACAAATTGAAATATTTCCACCATCTGATAAAGTGCTAGATGCACTTACTCGTGTATGCCAATAAATTTAGAAGACAGCAACCTGTCCAAATGATTGGAAGAGATCCATATTTTTATCTCTTCCAAAGAAAGTTGACCCAATAGAATGTGTAACTCGTTGAACATTATCACTAATATAAAGTAAATTTTTTACTTTGCAAGTAAAATTTTACCCTGCAAGTAAACTTTTGCTGAAGATAATTCAAAATTGGTTGCCGAAGTACAATAAAAGGGAACTGCCAGAAATTAAAGTTTCAGAAGAGGACTGATTATTGCTGACATTAGAAGAAACTTGGGGAAAACCATAGATTTCTGGAAAGGTGTTTACTTGTGTGCTCTACTGACTATGCAAAGGCATTCAACTGTGTGGAGCATAACAAACTATGGAAAACATTGCTAAAAATGGGTATTCTGTAACACTTAATTGTGCTTATAAAGTAGTTGTTTGAACAGAATAAAAGGATATTGAATGGATCAGAATCAGGAAAGGCATATACCAGGGTTGAATCCTTTCACCTTTATTATTCAATCTGCATACTGAGCAAATAACATGGGAAGCTATATATGAAGAAGAGCATATATCAGGATTGAAGAAAGACTGATTAACAACTTGAGATATGCAGTTGTTTATCTTTCTTACTGGAAGCCAAGAGGATTTAAAATACTTACTGATTAAGATCAAAGACTTCAGTATGGGTTGCACCTCATTGTAGAGGAAGCAAAAATCCCCACAACTGGAATAATAAATAAGACCATGATAAGTGGAGGAAAGATTGAAGTTGTCAAGCATTTCATTTTGCTGGGATCCACAATGAACACTTTATACTGTATTAGCACATCTACTACCAAACATGCCAAAGATCTTTTTAAAGTGCTAAAGAGCAAAGATGACACTTTTAGGGCTTAGATGTGCCTGACCCACCCAAATTGTGGTGTTTTTATTCTCCTCGTATGCACGTGAAAGTTGGAAAATGAACAAGTAACATTAATCAATGCATTTAAATTGTGGTGTTGATGAGGAATATTGAAAGTACCACGGACTGCCAGAAAAATAAAGTATCTTTCTTGGAGGAATTGAAGCCAGAATGTTCCTTAGAAGCAAGGTTGGGGAAACTTAATCTCTCATATTTTTTGACATGCTGTCAGAAGGGACCAGTCACTGGAGAAGAACATAATGCTTGGTAAAGTGGAGGCTCAGTCAACAAGAGGAAAACACTCCATATGCACCAAAGAGATGGATTGGCTTGATGGCAGCAACAATGGACTTAAACATAACAACAATGATAAGGATGGTACAGGAATAGACAGTGTTTCATTTTGTTATGCACAGGGTCACTATGAGTCAGAACTGACTCCATGACACCTAACAACAACAGCCCACTTTTCCTAGAGTGAAAAAGTGGCAACAAGTGGCTTCTGGGAGTATGGTGCCATGCCTTGTCTCCTGGGCTTGTCTCTCCTATTTTGGAATTTCTGCTCTATTAGTGAGCTCTGAAAAGGGCAAAAGACCTACAGTATCCTCACCCTATGGGAGTGAGGTAGCTCTGCAGGGCAAGAACTGGACTGTGAACCACAAGGTTGCTGGGTCAAACCCACCAGTTGCTCCATAGGAGATGGATTAGGCTTTCTTCTCTTGTAAAGATTTTCAGCCTGAGAAACCCTATACAGGGTTACTAGAGTCATAACTCACTCGATTGCACTTAATGACACAACATTCATGACTATGGAAGAGCTTCAATATTATATCTGGAATATAACCTTCAGTGGTTGAGGCCATTAACAACAACCCTCAGAAAGTCTGGAGGATTGTTACAGTCTGGTAAAAGTGATTTTTACAAGTTAAAAATAGAATATTCTATAGTAGTATTATAGTTATATCTGGTGTGATTACATAAAATGTTCAGTAAAAAAGTCTATATTTGACTAACTTGGATGCTTTGATATGTTGTTGTAAGTGCTGTCAAGTCAGTATCAACTCATAGCAACCCGGTATAGGATTTCTAAGAAGTGACTGGTGTGTTTGAACTGCAGACTTTACAGTTCAAACAGGTCTTATGGTCCAGTGCAATATCCTACAGAGCCTCACCAGGACTCCTGTACTTTGATACACTCAGTTTAAATCAATCTAGCACACTACTATCCTTACCAAAATACAGGCACTAGAATTTACAGGCGTCTTCTCATCAGCTCTGACTCAAAGACCATATTCACAACAGAACAAAGCATTGCCAGATCTTTTGTCATCTTCAGAATTGGTGCTTTTGTTATGCCCAGAATTCAGGGTCCCCAAAGACCACCCAGGAG
>NW_006408561.1:7050822-7064534 GCF_000296735.1 Chrysochloris asiatica | reverse complement strand
GGCACATAACCACCACCACCACCACCACCACCACTCAAATGGAGTCCTGGTATAATGTGCCCGACTGTAAAGCCGTTTGAACTGCAAGATTGACAATTCAAGCTCACCAGCTGCTCCTTGAAACCCTATACAGGGTCACTATGGGTCAGAACCGACTCAAAGGTATTTCACAACAACAAGTCCTCAAATAAATATCTTTGCTTTTATCACTTTACAGAGGCCTTTTGTAGCAGATTGGCCTCATGCAATATGTAGTTTGATTTATTGAATGTTGTTTCCAAGAGTGTTGATTCTGAATCTAAGAAAAATGAAGTCTTTAACAACTTCAATCTTTTCTCCATTTAACATGATGTTTTTTACTGGCCTACTTGTGAGAATTTTTGTATTTTTTAAATGAGGTGCAATCCATACTGAAGGCTGTAGTCTTTGATCTTCAGTAAGTATTTTACAGCCTTTTCTATTTTAACATGCAAGGTTGTATCATTTGCATGTCAAAAGTTCTTTAATGAGTTTTCCTCCAATCTTGATGCACTTCCCCATCCCCCTATAATCCAGCTTCTTGGATTATTTAGTAAGTATATAGACTGAATAAGTATGGTGAAAGGATCTAATGCTGGCACATACATTTCTTTTTTTCAGTTTTTGTGAATTATGGGGGTTTACATGAAAGAACATCAGTTTTACATTCATCCTATCATATTTCATTTCATTGCAATGATTGCAATCCTCTCCATACATCATTAAATAACCAAATGGTACACCCCACAGGCCTGCCCACCAGCCATCAGCACACAGCCCCTCTCCCTCCCTGAGTCCAGTGCCCCCAGCTGCTCCATCTGTCCATGTCATCTTCTCTGCCTTCATTTCTGGCATCACTGTTTCTCTGGGTAGGGTCCTGCACTCCACTCTTCTCTGTTGATGGTTCCAGGGACCTCTGCTCCTACTGCAAAGTCACTCACTCCCCTCCTTTTGTTACTAAACATCTACCTTTACATTTCTGACCCTCACAGTCAGTCCTGACAGCAACTATTCACTATTGTGCCACAAGTCTTATTCCCATCTCCTTTCATTAGCATCATCCCAACGTATAGAAACCATTCAGTGGAGATTCTACCTTCCCCTGCCCCATCTGGAACTAGACTCTTTCTTGATAGTTTATAAGCCAGTCACTTCTTGCCTTTTTAGCACCTCCCCCACCCCCATTTTGAGTAGCCAATGTATAAGTTGCCCAGCCCTGTCAACCCTGTGTACCGAGAGGTTGGGCGTGATCCTTGCTATAAAGATTTGTTCCCTTTTTTGAGCTACTACAGCCATAAGTATAGGTAAAGTTCATCAAATTGTAGCGGGTAACTCTTTTTTTTTTCCTCTTCTTTCTTCTTCTAGTTGAGTTCTGATCATCCAGCCATTGAAGCGAGGTCAAATGGATAGTATCTGCAAGTGTGTGTGTTCTTGTGCATCTCCCCTCACTTCATATCAGCTGAATGCTTCCATGTCTGCTGTAGTCCTTTATGGCCATGTTACTGCCTCTGGGCTCAGGAGTCCCTGGGTCTTGTCATACTGCTGGCCAACCATGTCTCTACCTGGATTCACAGGAGTCTATTGAATGTGGTTGGACTTAGCTCCCAAGTTGATTGCTGTTTTATCCCCTCTTCCCTTTATCGGTGACCAGTGTGGTCACCAGCCAGACCAGTCTTGGAAGGGGGGTTTGCTCTGAGGGGACCCAACCACTTGCCTTGATGGGTCCCGGGTGAACAGCTTACATGTTCTTGTAGGATTCTGAATCAGACTGCCGTTATTGTTTCTGATTTTTCCTGCCTGTCTTTCTTTCACAAAGTATCATCTGTTCCTCTAGCCACTCCAGGCTGGTCTACTTGTCCTTTCAAGTGGAAATTTCTCACTTCAGAAGATTCTGGATGGGATTCTGGATTCTACCTATGGTTTTATGCAATGCAAAGGCTCCACAGGAAGTCTCTTTCACTGGGCAACTTCTCGCCCCCTTTAAGGTATAGGTTGAAGACAGACTTACAAGCTTTCTATCGTGATGTTTCCAGCTATTCTTTTCTCTCCCCCTCAAGTATCTATTTTACAGCGGTAGGCAAGGGAAACCAAGATTCAAAAGACAGCCACACATCTTAACATTATTCCTCTCTTTTACCCATTAAAACCATGCCTCAATCCCTGTATCCCAGAGGCCTGTTGTTCCAAGGTTGTGCATACATCATCATTTCCTCTGTCCCACTTAGCTCATGGGAACCTGCCTAACTGTTCTTCCATCCACTTCATTCTTCCATTCTCCTACCCCTCCTCATACACATTTCTTGATAATAAACTTTTCAGTATTCCCTTGTTCTGTTTTAACAACTACCTCTTGGTCTATGTACAGGTTCCTTATGAGTAAAATTAAATGTTCTTGAAAACTCATTCTTTGCAATTTTAGCCATAGTTCATCATTATCCACAAAGTCAAAAGATTTTGTATAGTCAATAAGAGGCAAATGAACATCTTTTTGGTGTTCTGTGCTTTCATTGAAAATCCATCTGACATTAGCAATGATATCACTAGTTCCATATCCTCTTCTGAATCCTGCTTGGATTTTTGACAGTTTTTTGTCAATGTACTCTTACATTTGTTATTGAATTATCTTTGATAATATTTTATTTGCCTATGATATTAGTGATATTGTTTGATGATTTGCTTATAGGTAGCTGTACTCCCTGTCCATCTTTGTTGATTTTATCTACCTTTCCTTCTTTCTATTTTGCTCCAACCATGTCTTTTCCCTCTTAAATGATCAGCCATACTTTTGTTTCTTTACTCACATTTTCCTCTACACAAAGACATATTCAGCTTTTATTAATCCTCCATTATTTGTCTCAATTTATTACTAATTGTTTTGGAATATTCTTTCCATTTCTATGCCAGTTTCTTCACTCTGTTGTATACCTTTAATCTTATAACTATTTAAATATATTTATTTTTTAAGTATATCCATTTCTCCCAAAATATGAAATCAAACTGGCTCATTCCTCCTCTCAAAAAATTAGACATAGTTTGATAACAACCTTTTTCTTTTTGAAAACCCCTCTGATTTAGGCTACTACTTAGATATCAAGAACTCTAGTCCTTTGGTTTATTCATGTATGCATATTTTCTCCTCTTTTCCCTAAAGACTTTGATGCTGCCTTATATTCACTTATAATTATGCATTTGGCAATTTTTATAATTTTTAGAAGATTGCTAAAGTTGATTTCCTCTCCAAATTACACTAATCTGGTCTTTGTGAAGAAATAAAAGAACTATATGCTTGGCATAGACCAAAATTTCAGGACAGACTTCCTTTTTTCCTCCCTGTATGCTCTGTAGGATAAGTGCTGGATCACAAGATTCGGCAATTTTAATTCACCAGCTGCTCCTTGGAAACCCTGTACAGGGTCACTGTGAGTCAGAACTGACTCCAAAGCACTTAACAACAAAAATGCTGCTTATTCTGAGCCCACTTTGAATTCAGGTAACCAGCATACTTTAAGAAGCCTTCACCTTTCCTTCCCACTTCTTCTCATAGCATGCTCCCAGGAAGAGCATTACACAGACTGGCCCTTGAAGTATCCACAGACTCAACCTTAATGATTAGCAAAATAATGTTTAAGGGATCTTGTCATTGTCTTGTGTGTATTAAAGCATAATCTTGCTAATGTCAATCAATCTGATTTTTCTTTTTGTCAGTTCCTCAATCCCCTGTGTTTAAGCTCTGTAAAAATTTCCTTTCCCTGCTGTACTTTGATGAATCCTTATAAGGAACTACCTGATCCTTGATTGTTTTGTTCCTACAATCAGCTTATTTTAATAGATACTCCAGTTTGTTTTCTGACATATTTGACATAATTCTGTACACTTTGACCCAGAAAACGTATAAGCCTTTAAACAATCCTAATGCAAGGTTGTTGTTATTATTGTTGTAAATTGCCGCATTGAGTCAGTTCTGACTCATAGCAAACCTGTACAGGGGTTCTGAGGAGCAGCTGGTGGATTTAAACAGCAATCCTTGTGGTTTGATGTCCAATGCTGATCTTACAGCGCCACACCAGGAATCATTTTCACAAACCCCTTCTCACAAAATGTGGATATTCTTTTCTTGTTTCTTTGCATCTTTCCCAGTTTTCTAGTTATACTATGTAATCTATGAAAAATATTAAAATTAATTTTGTCTTTACCACAATGGTTTAGATACAGCTCAAATTACACAGTTGTATTGGTATGGTGCTGTAAGATCAGCACTGGAATGCTAACGAGATGGTTGGTGGTTCAAACCTACCAGCCATTCCTTGAAAATCCTATTCAGGGTCACTAAAAGTCAGAACTGACTAAACAGCAATTAACAACAACAACAATTGAATTTTTTTAAAAAATTAATATCTGTGAATATAAGACAGGATGCCTAGGGGACCCCTAGGAGGATGAAAGCATCAATTCCAACATTTTCCCATTTTGCAGTCTATTTACTGTAAACAGTCCACTTTTAAGATCTCTGTACTTTACTCCCTTGTACAGTCTAATTGGTTTTACTCACATTGAAGAATGACATTTCCTTAAGGATAGAAGAGAACTCTAGTCCCTGGTAGGGGCTAGAAACAGAGTGTTGAAGAACTATACACCATAACAAGTTTTGTCTGCTCCTATCAGAGGCCTTTGCAGGATGGATTCTATCCTGAAGAAATACTGCACTTGCACCAAATTAGCATGACTCCTCCTAAGTACACCATTCCCCAGAAATCCCTGCCTATGCCTATGAATAAATATGAAGCCTTTCCCCCACCCAAAACCTTTTTAAGCCCCAGAAAAGCCTTTGTTCCAGGAGACTGGGTTGTTTCATCAAGCCCTCCTCATCTCTACTAGCAACCCCCTTTGTTATAATAACATTTGCTCATATGGAAACATTGCCTCAACTTATTGTTCTTAATCAGTAGAAGGCAAGACCTGTCTCTTGAAGGGCAAAGGGATGACTAGCACTCCCTGGAACAAATGCTGTCTGACTTCTTATTATAATAAGAATGATGAATATTCTTTGAAGTCACTATTATTTTCACATTAATGATGCAGAAAGTATTGATAACCAGAAAATGAAAAGGTATTACTGGTTGATTTCCCTCATTGGTTCATCTGTAAAGGTTGGTAATTGTACTTCAAAGTTAAAATTATCATTACGAAATGTTTCATAATTGTCTTTTAACTAGAGACTTGATTACAGATGATTAACTGTGTGCAATTTATACATAACATGCCTCATAAATTTAGGGAATATTCATCTATCAAAAAACTAATATTCATTTTAGTAATTGTAAAATGTTTTAAAAATGAATCTTCAATTCATTGTTAATAAAACACTAAAAAAAATGTAATAATTGTAATACTGTTAAGTATGATGGTTTGTTATCTGGAAGAACATATTTATTAATTCTTGTATTTAATTTAAAACAGAATTGTGGTTGACTTGTTTTTTTCTAAAACATGCAGTTAACAGACAGTAAATAGTAATCTGACTTTATATCTACAACTACATTCTTCCCATTATCCAAGAATAAAAGTATTTAAAAATATATAAATTTGAGGTAATTCATTCTTGAAAAAATTCCATTGTCTTCCAATTCCATTTTTCCATGATCTTTCTAAAGCCCCCTTGTATAGCATTTAGTCCATTTTAATCGACATTTCATCAATTTTATTTGATTAAATCAATATAGGCATTAAAAATAAATTTTTATTTTACTTGGGAGAAAACCCTAGTGATATAGTTACAAAGGTAATGTTTTTGTAAAATTCCATAGAGTCTTCTGGCTCACAGCCACCTTGTATAAGGTTTCTGAGGAGTAGCTGGTGGGTTTGTTCCTCTGACCTTGTGGTTCAAACCGACTTTGCAGTCCAGTGTTTATCCTACAGTGCCACATGAGAAATCCCCCAAAAGATTATAGTCACTGAAATCTCTAGGAAGTATAGTTCTACTCCAAAACAAATGGGTCACCATTAACTAGAATTGACTGTAACTTGTTTAAGGTATCTTACATTATCATAGCAATTTCAGTTTTAAGTATGTGTTGCAGACCGTGAAGGCCTGGTCAGAGGTTCGAGGCCCTATAGGCCCGAGTGTAACAGATCTAGCCACCTGAATGTTAATAACAAATTATTTTTATTAATTGCAGACATGAAGCCCTTGATATACACAGATAAATGTAATATTTTCCTAAAAGCCAAGACTGTAAAATTCCAACAGGCAAAGTTCTTCTCTCAGAGAATTCATTCAAGGTTAATTGGGTGGCTCCCTGGTCTGTTCCAAGGACAATAGGAATGCCCTCCCTAAAGTGTTTCCAGGTGCTGCCTATTCACCCAGGTGCCTCTTTTCCTGAAGAACCTGGGCTGGGCAGCTGAAGGTGCTAAAAGGTATGTTAATTAAGCTTGAGAAACCAAGTTGCTGTAGTGAGATTCAAACCTGCAAAGTATGATGTAAAGTTGCCTGAATGGCTGGAAAAATAGGATTGACAGCTGTATCTTGTCTTAGTCCCCTCCTAGCTTTGTGTAAAGTACCTCTCCTAAATAAAAGGAAGGCGCAGAACTAATTCAGGTGCATTACGACTGGCAAGGCGAGCATTACAGCATGCAAGGGGCACAGTCCAGCCTTGCAACCATACTGCCTGTTTAGGTAAGATGTTTACTATGCAGGATATTACAGCCTTAGTGGCTGATATGTTTGCAATGCAGAATCTGCCTGATGCCAGTCCAGCATTCACTCTGGTTTCGGAGTGTCTCTTTGTCTCTCTCTTTGCGTCTATGTGTCTCTTTTGCTATCTCTATTGCTGCTGGATCTCCCCTCCTCGTGAACCAAACACTCGTGAACAACACAACAATGTCCAGGTCCAACCCCGGCAAGTATGAAAGAAATTTTTATTGTTATTTGTTCTAAATTGTGTCAATATATATTTATATGTTTATATTAAAGTTCATACACACAAAAATTGAATATACATTTGTTGCTTTCTGATTCTTTCAAAGGTGAAACATCTAAAAATGTATTATTCCTGTGTTGTTCTTGCTGTGTGTCATGGAGTCGGTTCCGACTCATAGTGACCCTGTACAGGATTTCTGAGGCTGTAAACCTTTACGGGAACAGAAGTTCTCCTCTTTCTCCAGCGGAACAACTGGTAGTTTCTAACTGCTGACCTTGCGGTTTGCAGCCCCATTCATAACCACTACACTACCAGAGTTCCTTTAGCTACAGCTCCTGTAGCTGTTAGAAAACTTAATGATAAAACTTTATATGTTGTTGTTGCTAATTCGAATCGAGTGGGTTCTGACCCATAGCAACCCTATATAGGGTTTCTGAGGAGCAGCTAGTGAGATTGAACCATTAACCTTGCAATTCAAATGACTTTGCTGTCTGACGCATTAACTCACAGCACCTTAAAGTATCAAAGAGAGAATATGTTATCCCCTAACAGAAATTTTCAATGAAACATATCTGCATTCACTTATGATTTGAGGTTTGAGAAATTTTAACTTTGTGCAATTATTTATATAGATGGTTTCCAATCTAAACAGTCAGTGAGAAGAAATAAATTTTGTTTCAAAAATATTTGCTGTCACTCTCCTAAAAGTCATCTTTCATCATTTAAGATAATCATTTGAAATGTAAAAACTGATATTGTTATTTAGTAATTATGAATCCCTTTTAGTATAATATTAGGATTATGTCCATCATTGCTCAATTTAAAGAAATTCCCGATGGAAGTATTCCATTCTATTCAGAGTGTAAATTTTACCTTTACACTATCATCTCCAGGATTCTCCATTTTTTTTTTTTCTTTTTTTTCCACATAGCAAAGTGTATATTGAATTACTGATATTCAGGAAAACAGGGGAAATTTTCCCAGATCTGTTTCTTCAACAAAAGGGAAAGAGAGTTTTTATAGGGATTTTGGGCATGAGGAAATCCCTCCCGGAGGGATTTCAGGAAGTCTTCATTGTATGCTAATTCAAGGTTCTGTTGCTCATCCTACCTAAATGGTTTCTGGCAGACATCATTAATCTCTCTAAGTGGTGGTTATAAGTGTTCATCAAAGTTGTATCTTGGTTTAAACTCTTCAACAGTTCTGGGGGTAGGGTTTGACTACTAATTAAAGAAAAAGAAGTGATTACTTTAGGAGAAACAATTCTTTTATGAGTACTGGTGTGGCGCGGCTGTAGTATAAGCCCTAGGCTGCAAGGTCCAGCCCATGGTTCAAACGCTACACAGGGTTGCTATGAGTCAGAAAAGATTCAATGGCACTTAACAACTACATTGTATTATGATAGTGGGATGGCCATTCTGATTGTCTATTATTTTGCTCTGGCCAAGATAAAAACCCTTTCAATATCTTGAGAGGTTCTCAGTGCCGTATTTTAATTCTGCCCTTTAAATGTTAATTTTTCAGTCTTGGGAGCAGGATGGACCCTCACTTTGTCTGGCTGCTTCCTGTTAATACGGACTGCATGAGGTAAGAAACCTGGATGCAATTTAATACAGTTGGTGGGAGATCTCAGTGGTGAAAGTTTGAGACATCCTGTTGGATTAGTTGGTAGACATCTCCCCTATCTGAAATAGAGGGAGCATGTTCTAGTAAGGTGAAAACTTTACTCACCTCAACAATACTAGCTGCTCTGAGCAGCTAGCTTTACTAAGCAGTGGACAAATAGGCAAATTGGTGGTATTATGATTCCTATAGTAAATTTTGAAACCAGCCAGAAACCTAAGGTTGAGGAGAAAGGTCAGAGTTCAGCTTCCCCTGTACAAGTCATTTGATAAACATCTAACTCCAGGATGGCATTTTTGAGGAACCACCACCTAAATCCCTTTTCTTCTATAATGGGGCTATATCCTTTTCCCACCTCACTTATTGTATTTTCTCCAATATTTCTTTTTGTCTTACCTCAGAGATATGAAGGGTGAATTTAAGTTCCCTTTTTCCTAAGTAATTTCATTATCTTGGTCTGAAGTTTTCTCACATTGTACACAATAATAAGCTCAAGTGTCTAAAGAGGACACATCCTGAATGAAAATGGAGAAATTCTTGTTGTCCCTTTGGGTAGAGTCCTTTTTACTCATTTAAGGGTATCTGAAATCCTGAATGGCACTTTCAGCACTGTCCCAGCTCTTAGCTCTCATTTTACCTATTTAGCTGGCCTCACAGGAGTAAGGGTCCTGACACTACACATGGAAGGGCTAGAGTATCACCACCCAGAACTGGGAGAAAATCCTCTGCTTGCAGGACACAAGGAGTTTTCTTTCTCTTAAGCTTGCCTTTTTAAATGGAAATGAAGAATGAAACAGGTAAAGAGCCAACAAACAAGCTATCTTATCTTATCCCTTAGTAAGTCTATACTTATACCCAGTTACAGTGGTGTAAGTGAAGGAGCCAACTTGGTACCCTTTTTGCAAGTGCTGACCCTTTTACACCACAAAAAACCAACAGCAAAAGAACAATCTATGCAGTCTCCCACAGAGTTCCTGTGGAGAACAGTGTCCTTCTGGGGTGGTGGTATGACTGGGAATTTCCAGGTGAATAGAAATTCCAGCAGGGTTCTGGAGCAGTTACTGGGGCTGACCAAGGGTGGCTCCTATATTTCTTCCAATGTGTCTGTTCTCAGACCCACTCTGGTCATCTCTTCCTTTATATTGTGCTTCACCCCAGCTGTTTTCTTTTTATTGTGCTTCACCCCAACTGCTCAAATATTTGCTGTCTCTCCCTTTTCTTCCAGGGTGGGATCCCTTGGGCTATTCTAAAATCAAACTCTGAATTCAAATCAAGTTTGAAAAGGCCCAAAATCCAATTCCTTTTCCAAAACCAAAAGCCAAACCCTCAAGCCTGTCTACCTGATACCTTTTATAGTTTTTAGACTATGTGGTTTATGCAATATTACATGATAGGACAGTGATCAATGGGCCTCTTGTTTTGGTCCCAGGCCTGTGTGCCCCTCCTTTGCAAGCAACCCAGTTCTCCAACTCTTATGCAAAAGAGGTCTAGAATATATTGACAGACTGTACTCAGGAGAATTTGATGCTTCATGAATCTACCTCATTTCCTGTGTTCAAGGTTTAAAGAATTTTGCCTTCTCTTTTTCCATCCCTTCCTTTCCCATATAGGTCAATATTCTCTCTTTTTCTCTTCTTTCTACCAATCCTAGTTTTACTTTATTGTGTCAATAAGCCTTCAAACTTTGCATCTTAGAATAGAAGACTTTAGTGCACACATTTCTGGTCTAAATTGTGAGAAGAAAGAATTTGCCATTGGATTCTGTAGAAAGAATGTTGGGGGATGAAAACCTGACAAATTCCAAAAACTATAATTATAATATCTGATCATGAGTACTTTTAGAAATCTTGTTGTTGTTGTTGTTGAGTGCCATCGAGTCAGTTCTGACTCATAGTGTCCCTGTATAGAAGTTTCTAAGGAGCGGCTGGTGAGTTTGAATCACCAACCTTCTGGTTCAAACCAACCTTGTGGTCCAATACTTTATCCCACAATGCCACAACAAATTCCATAGTACAGAATATTATCATCCCAGATTTGAATATAGATGATTACACAGAATCAGAGAAAAAATCTAGAAGTAACTGGAAGCTATTAATTTAGAGTTGGGAGACAGTAGTTAAAGGAGCAATGTTAAAGTGGAGCACAGATATCTAGGTAAGTTTATGAGGTATTAAACTTTTGACATTCAAAGGCAAGGCCCAAATACATAAGTAAGTCAAAATTATCACAAATAAATTCAGACCTCCAATTAGAAAATTGAAAGAAATGGGAAAGGTAGTGTGGGCAACTAGTAAATAAGGTAATATCTATATAATCCATATTGCATGGCATATAAACACAAACTAGTAAAGAAAGTAGAAAAGTCCAGTATTTTCAGGCAAAAGAAAAAAATAATAGGTCATTACATAAAAACAAAAATCTCTCATATATACTGTCCACTTGGAAAGAAACTAATAAAAATTATAGAATGATGAGACAGCAGGATATGCTCATTGTCCATGTCTTCTCTTTTTCTCCCTTTGCTTGCATATTATATTTTAGAACAAACTGCCATGCACTCACCTATCAGGCCTCCAGAAACCAATTATTTGTCTAAATGTCAGCAGAGTAAAAATACATACTTCTGGGAAAGCTGACAAGGAGTCTAATCTAACCTCTTAATACTTGAATTGTCAAGCAGAAAAAAAAAAAAAATCTGTGTGATGGGTCACATAGTATGGGGCTATAAAATGGCTGGAGATGTATTTTCCTCCATATCTTCAGGTATCTCAAATTCCACCTAATTGAACCTACTTGGGAAAAGAGAGCCCAGTAAGAGGATATTGTTGTTAAGTGCCATTGAGTCTGTTCTGACTCATAACAACCCTGTTTAGGGTTTCCAAGGAGAGGATGGTTGAGTTTGAACTGCCAAGCTTGTGGTTCAAACCAGCTTTGTGTTTCAGTGCTTTATCCCACAGCACTGCACCAGAACTCTGATCTTGTATTTATTTGGATAGAATTTAGGCTGAGTTTAAGGTTTTCTGTAGCTGCAGGTACCAGAGGTTTGAAATTCTTTTGATGTCCTTGTTTTTGTCTCCCTTGTTGCTTTGCGATTCCCTAATAACTCCTCCTTAGATGGATTTGTTGTCCTTTAGATACTACACTGGAACACTGTTAGTATGACAGCAAGGCACTGGGGAGAAGAAGCATTCTATAAACTTTTGATTAAAATCAGCATTTTAATGGGCTTGTATCCCTGGTTTGTGATGTTAACAAGTGCTTCTTTACTCCCTCTTTTCCCTTCCTCCCCAAAGTCATAAGTGAGATAGAAAAACTAGCTTGGTTTGGAGTAAGAAAATGATTCATGGGTTGTGCTTTAGCTGAATGATCAGACTTGGAAGGAAAATGACTGAACAATTTGTGAGAATGAGTTGGGGTGAGGTAGGGGGATATACCTTTTGAATATACCATAAAAAAAAAAAAAGGGGGGTGGGGAGAATATACATGTTTCATGTGAATGCTCAGCAAAGGTTTATGTTTGCAGAGGAGGATTTAAACAATCAAGTAAATGAGATGACACATTCTGTAGAAACCAATCATCATCCTCTTTCCCCAGTCACTCCAATCATTGCCCAAACAGGCTCATGAATAAAGTGGCTGTGGCAGCAAGAATAGTGGTTATCATGGGCTTGTTGTTGTTAAGTGCTGTTGAGTTGTTTCCGACCCATAGCAACCTTGTATAGGGTTTCTGAGGAGTGGCTGGTGAACTTGAACCCTTGATCTTGCAGTTCAAATGACTTTGCAGTCTGGCACATTAACCCATAGGCTTAGTGGTGGTGTTGCTTTTATGTGCTGTCGAGTCAGTTCCAACCCATAGCAACCCTGCATGGGGTTTCCGAGGAGCGGCTGGTGAGCTTGAACCGCCAACCTTGCAGATCAAATGGCTTTGCAGTCTGGCACATTAACCCACAGCAGGACTCCTAGCAGCATGGAATTCACCAGGGTTGACTTGGTTACAGCCACAGCTGGATGTCCAATCCATCAGCAGTAGAGATGAGCACTGAGTTTGAGATATGAGATGATTCTTCAGGGAGATCAGTCAGCAATTGGTGGGCAAGTTGATTGCATTGGATCATTTCCTTCATGGAAAGGGCAGCATTTTTACCCAATGGAAGAGACACTTATTCTAGATACAGATTTGCCTTTCTTGTGCACAGTGCTTCAGATATAACTAGTATCTCTGGACTTGCAGAATGTTCAATACACCATCATGGTATTCCACACAGCATTGCCTAGGACCAAGAAACTCACTTTACAGTAAATGAAGAACAGAAATGGGCCTGTGCTCATGGAATTCACTGGTTTTACCATGATAGAAAGATGCAGTGACCTTCTAAAGACACCATTATGGTGCCAATTCAGTGACATTACCTTGCAGGGTTGGTGCTATTTCTCCGCTAGACTTCTGTTTAGGGATGTTATTGTTGTTGTTGTTGTTGTTGTTAAATGCCGTCGAGTTGATTCTGACTCATAGCGACCCTGTATAGGGTTTCTGAGAAGCAGCTGGTGAGCTTGAACCACCAACCTTGCAGTACAAATGACTTTGCAGACTGACGCATTAGCCCACAGCGCCAAACCAGGACTCCTATTTAGGAATATGTTATTGTTGTTGTCAAGTGCTGTTGAGTCGTTTCTGACCCATAGTGACCCTGTATAGGGTTTCCAAGGAGCAGCTGGAGAGCTTGAACTGCCGACCTTGAAGTTCAAATGGCTTTGCAGTCTGGCGCATTAACCCACAGTGCCACAATATAGGATACCATAAATTGTTTCTTCTAGAGAGTATACCTTTATTATGCAGAATATACTGAAGATATTTTTCCATTGTTCCTCTCTAGTATACATAAGCCATAAGAGAATCTTTCTTGAAAGATACTTCCAGTAAGATGGTAGACAAGACAGCGGCACTAGACAGATAACTCTACAGGAAAGAAACAAGAGGCCAAATAAAACAGACACAGAGGAAAATTTGGAACCCTGAATTTCAGAGGAAAGGTTAGAAAAGTGGATTGAGGGCTTCCTGGGAGAAGAAGCTGAGCAGGGATGGAAAGAGAGGAAGACTGACATGTGAATTGCTGCCAGACAGTCATCTTAAACTTTTGTGAGCAGCTTTGGCGA
>NW_006408561.1:7028080-7048066 GCF_000296735.1 Chrysochloris asiatica | reverse complement strand
CTGCCAAAAGAACCAATAGATCCGTTTTGGAAGAAGTGGAACCAGAGTGCTCTTTGGAGGCCAAGATGGCCAAACTTCATCTCTCATACTTTGGACATATTGTCAGGAGGGACCAATCACTGGAGAAGGATATCATATTTGGTAAGGTGGAGGGTCAGAGAAAATGAGGAAGACCCCCAGTGAGATGGAATGGCTAAGTGGTAGTATCGATGGACTCAAGCTTGGCAGCATTAGTGAGGTTGGCCCAGGTTCAGGTAGTGTTTTGTTCTGCTGTGCATAAGGTCACTATGAGTCAGTATGCATGGCACCTAACAACACCAACAACATGATGGCTAGAACTGCATTCATCTTAAGAGAGCTAGACCAAATTTTTTCAGTGGCATTATATGGCCTGTGGTCTAGATGTTCCCCAACCGTGATCTAGGCAATTTCTCTTCTTTCTAGACTCTGGGTGTTAGTCAAGCACTACTGGTTCTGGGAAGAGGCCTGTTAACCCTAAACTTCAGCTCTGCCATCCAGGATTACTGGATTTGCAACTCTGCTCCCTTGACTTAGAGCACCCCCATTTTCCTTGTCCATTAGAATTTTAACTAAACCCCCTCACCACTGGCATGCCCCAATCTTCTGTCTCCTGACTCATGGAAGCCTTGACCCCTCAACTTTGGGTAGAGGCCCTATTTTAAAAGCAGCTCCAACCTCTAGAAATGAGTTGGTGAAGAAGTCAACTCCTTGAAACAATGGTCATGGTTCTAGCTACCTCTTGAGACTGAGATAGCTCTGCTTAATGTGCTTGTCTTTTCTACTTCTACTTCCTGGTACCTTGATCTTTACAAGAGCCCAGGTTTGTCTCTGTTCTGTTCAAGTGTCTCAAAGTTCTTTAGGTCTACTGGCAAGTGCCCAGAGGCACTCCACTTCACCAGTGAACTTTTGCCAAAAGGTACTCAGCTTTCTTTCTCCCAGTTGTTGTTGTTGTTGTCATAGAGTCTGGTTCTAACCCATAGTGACTCTGTATAGGGTTTCTGAGGAGCAGCTTGTGAACTTGAACTGACAGACCACCCAGTTCAAGTGGACTTTGCCGTCCAGCACATTAACCAACAGGGCCACACCAGAACTTCTCCATGGTAAGAGAGCCTAGAAAAGTGCTCACTGACAAGTGTCCAGAAGCACCCCATTCCACAAAGAAGTCTCCTGCAAGGAGATGTTCAACATTTTTGCTCCAAGGGCCAGCTTTTGTGTTGTCTTGTGTGGGTCTCTTGGTTCTGATGCTTCAGTTTTACTGTCACTTTGTACTATCTGTGCCATGTCCAGTGTTAAGTTCTTTTCACTTCCTTCTGATACCTCATTAGAATACCATTTAGCATCTATCATTCCATCAACAATCTGTAGGCAATCTCAGCTAGATGTTCAAATTCAGTGTGCTGCCTCTTAAGGAAGACTTTCTCCTTGTTGGCTCTGGATACAGTTCCTTGTCTCCTTTCACCATCTGTATGTCCAATATTCTTTGAAGATCTTCATACATATTGGCATCACTCTTCCATGAGATCTAGGTGCTTCACAGCACAAGGACCAGGTTCAAAGGACATACTCTGCTAAAATCTGTCTTTTATCTTTTGTAAAAAAAAAAAAAATGTGTTGTATGCCACACTCTTGGGAATTTCCTCTAAATTATAAATCAGATCAGAGTGTTGGGGTATTAAGGATGTTGTATTCCACCCTTAATCCTTTTTATTGATTTATCACATCAAATCACTTCATGGGGGAAAGCTACATCTTAACAGCCAAACTGCTTTAAATCCTGGCCCAGTGAAGCTGCCAGAAAACCTTAACTGTCATCTCTATGTGAATATGTTGTTGTTAAATGCCGTTGAGTTAGTTCCAACTCATAATGACCTTTTGTACGGTTTTGAAGGAGTAACTGGTGATTTTGAACCAACGACCTTGCAGTTCAAAGTGACCTTGCAGTCCAGTATATTATCCTGTAGTGCCCCACCAAAACTAAGTAAATTAGTTCTTTCCAAATGAATTAAAAATGCTGAAATTTTTCCAGTTAAAATCTTGAAAGATTACCTCTTAAAATTTAGACATTATGGAATTATTTTGATTGAAAAACCAGGAAATAACAAATAACCAAATACAGAAAATTATTTGGAAATAGGATTTTTATCATGTTAATGAGCTCTTATCAGTATAGAGAATGGGCCCCTGGTGGTATAGTATTTAAACGCTTGACTGCTGACCTAAATGATGGAACTCACCAGCTACTCTGTAAGAGAAAAGATTGTCTAGAAGGCAAGGTCTGCACTAGGGAGAAGGTGGGATATGTTTAGGCTCATAAGACTACAAATTTTAACATGTTCTATTTCTGAAGGAAAGTGATGTGTCTAAAAATAATTATTTTATATTTATTATAGTTATGCTCTGTCCTACAGAGTCACCATGAATTTAAGTTGACTGTATGACAATGCATTTTTCATATATATGAGTTTCTGCGCTGCGCAGCAAAGATAGTTTGAACTGCAGTATTGATGGTTCAAGGTCACCAGTTGCTCCAGGGAAAATCTATGCAGGGTCTCTATGGGTTGGAACTGCCTGAATGGCACTTAACAACAACAACAGTATATTGTACAGACTCCTGATGTAGTGCTGTATGATCCGCACTGGACTGCAAACAACAAAGTCGGCAGTTCAAACCCACCAGCTGTTCTTGGGAAACCCCATAAAGGGTGGCTATGAGTCAGAACCAACTCTTTGGCATTCACAACAACTATATATTGTAAGGAGCCCTGGTATGTAGTGGATTATGAGCTGGGCTACTAATCACAAGGTCACTAGTTCTAACCTACCAGTCAATTTGCAGGAGAATGATGAGTCTTTCTGCTCTG
Source organism: Chrysochloris asiatica (assembly GCF_000296735.1). Lineage (NCBI taxonomy): Eukaryota > Metazoa > Chordata > Mammalia > Afrosoricida > Chrysochloridae > Chrysochloris > Chrysochloris asiatica. The sequence goes on along the minus strand of NW_006408561.1, from coordinate 7,045,184 downwards.
GTAAAGATGTACAGCCTTTGAAACCCTATTAGGGATCGCTATGAGTTGCAACAGACTCATAACCACCACCACTACCAATGTATTGAATGAACTTCTAGCATGGCGCTGTAGGGTTAGCACTATACTACGAACCACAGGGTCAGCCATTCAAACCCATCAGCTGCTCCTTGGAAACAGTTTTGCTATGTGTTGATACTGATTCCACAGCACATAATAAAATCAACAATATATTGTAATATATATTATTGAAGGTTCATAGATGAGAAGAAGCAAGTTCAAACTAATATTTCAGAGTGGAAATAATGTTTGTAAAACATAACAAAACAAAAATAAAATGATAAAGGAAAAGGTAAAGACTGATCAATTTAATAAAATAAAATACAGTAATCAAATCTATTAAAAGGCAAAAACAGCTTATAAAAACCAAAAGACAAAACAACTATAAAAAATATTTCCAACTTAGTAGATAAAAATTGGAAATTCTCAATAAACCATTGTCATCAAGTCAATTTCACCTCATAACAACCCTATAGATTAGAGTAAAACTGTGTGCTAGGGTTTCTAGGGTAAACATCTTTCTCCCAGGGAATGGCTGATTGGTTCAAACCACTTACCTTTCAGTTAGCAGCCAAACATTTTTATCATTGGTCCACCAGGGCTCCTGACAGTCTCAATATAAAATGTAATCTGCAATGGTTTATAATTTATAAGTTAATAACAAAGATCATATAAGCAGGCTATTTTACAAAAAGAAAAAACACAACATGATCACAGTACTTACAGAAATATTATACCTTCTCTCATAATGACAGAAACAACCTTCACTGAAAAAAAAGTTATAGCATTATTACATATCAAACTTCTAAGACTTAAAATGAATGTCATGCATTAATAAGGATGTGGCAAAACAGAAACTCTTTCACACTGTAGGTAACATTAAAACAAGTATAAACATTTTAATATAATTTATTTCATATATTGATCTAATCATTTTGATTCTAGGAATTAATTCTAAGGAAATAGTGATTTTTGCTATCCTTTCCATAATGTGAAAAGATATAAATTTTAGTTATGTGGAATCCTGGTGTGGTGTTATAAGATAATGCACTGGACCACAAGGTCAGTTTGAACTGCAAGGTCGGAGGTTCAAATTCACCAGACACTCCTTGGAAACTCGATATAAGGTTGCTATGGTTGAAACCGACTTCACAGTACTTTACAACAACTGTATTAGCAAATAAATGAAGAGACTTTAGTAGCTAGTGAAGATGATAAATAAAATATAGAACATCTAGGACTTCTGGCATGGTGCTGTAGGATCAGCATGGAACTGTGAGCCACAAGGTTGATAATTCTAACCCAAAGGTTGTTAGTTCTAACCCACTAGCTGCTACTCAGAAACCCTATACAATGTCATTACGAGTTGGAGCTGACTTGACAGCACTTGACAACATTACTATTGAAAAAGAGCCCTGATGGTTTAGTGAGTTATATATTTGGCTGCTAAATGCAAGGTCAGTAATTCGAATCCACCAAATGCTCCACAGGAGACAGAAGAAGCTTTCTACTCTTGGAAAGATTTACAGCTTCAGAAGCCTTTTTCAGGGTTGCTATAAGTTGGAACTTACCCAACAACACACAGCAAGCCAGCTATTACTGTTTAAAAACATGAGGAATTGGGAGCAAAGGGAGAAAATGAAGAACAGAATTTCAAAATCTCATGGAATTCGGAATCTTTGGAACCACTGAGGCTGAATAAAACCCTGAAACTATAGTTTTAAAATAATCTTTATACATTAAATCAGAAATAGTCCCTGAAACTTCTTAAAACCATTTAAACTTACCTACTAAAGAATGTCTGTCATGAGCTTTGTGCCCTTTTAACATCTGTTTGTGTATAGCAGGGTCACTATGACTTGGAACTTACTCCATGGCATATAACCACCACCAAAAATTTTGTTATAGAGTCCTTCTGTGATGTTGTAGGTTAGTGTGCTGGACTGCAGGGTTGGTTTGAACTGCAAGGTCGGTGACTCAAGCTCACCAGCTGCTCCTTGGAAACCCTACATAGGGTTGCTATGAGTCAGAACCCTACTTCATGGCATTTAACAACAACAACATATGGGATCAAACTGACAACAACTTGAAAGATTGGATAGGGAACTCAGAGGCCAGTGAGTTTATGTTAATAGGGGAGGAGCAACTTAGAAAAGGATGGTGATAATGCATGCATAATTCAAAGAATATAATCAATGTCAATGAAGTATACATATAGTAATTTTTATTATGTATACTGCTGTGCATATTCTCAACAAAAACTACACACATTAAGTAAATTGCTAAAAAGAATAAACTAGAAAACAAAAACAAAATGACCTTTCAAATGACCTACTATGGCCCAGAAATATGATCACAAGGTAGTGACATGCTTAAATTAAAAAATTGAGAAATTTAAATGAAGCATGACCTGACATTATATCGAGATGGATATTAATTGATGATAGAAGAGATAGATGTGAGAAAAAAAGAATAATGAAAATACCAGGAAAAAATGTACCAAACTTCAAAAATGGTCTTGCTTAGGAGTAGGAATCTATTTTTTTTTTTTTTTCCATTGCAGTTGAGAGAATGTTTACTTGAGCTAAAATTATATAAACACCTTATACCTGAAAATCACTTTTTAGCTTTTTATGCTAAGTGGTGGGAATCCCTCAGAGCAAACCCCCTTCCAAGACTGAGACTAAAGGGGAATACATGAGCAGGCATGTGATCTGGCTGGTGATCATGTTGGTCACCAATAAGGGGAAGAGGGGGAAAAACAGCAATGAAGTCACAAGCTAAGCCTGACCACATTCAATAGACTCCTGTGAACCCAGGTGGAGACCTTGATGGCCAACAATATGGCAAGACCCGGGGACTCTGAGCCCAGAGGCATGTTCACAGAGGACTAGAGCAGAGAGTGAAGTATCCAGCTGATATGAAGTGAGGGTAGACCAACAAGAACACCCATACTTACAGATAGTACCCACTTGTCCTGGCTTCTATAGCTGGATGATCAGTACTCAATTAGAAGAAGAAAGAAGTGGTGGGGAAAAAAAAAAAAAGAATAACGTGCTACAGTTTGATTAACTTTATCTATATTTATGGATGTAGTCCTGGTGTGGTGCTGTGGGTTAATGTGCCAGACTGCAAAGCCTTTGAACTGCAAAGTCGGTGGTTCAAGCTCACCATCTGCTCCTTGGAAACCCTATATAGAGTCACTATGGGTCGGAACTGGCTCGATGGCTCTTAACAGCAACAACAACAATGGATGTAGTAGCTCAAAAAAGATAACAAATCTTTACAGCAAGGATCACTCCCAACCCCTTGGTACACAGGGTTGACAGGGATGGACAACTTAGACATTGGCTACCTAAAATGGTGGGGTCTATAAAGGCAAGAAGTGACTGGCTTACAAGCTTTCAAGAGGAACCCTAGTTCCAGAGGGAGCAGACAAAGGTAGAATCATCACTGAATAATTTCCAATCTGTTGGGACTGGGCTGGCGAAAGGAAATGGGGATAAGACTCTTGTGGTACAATAATGAATAATTGCCATCAGGACTGAGTGTGAGGGTAGGAAATATAGAGGTAGATGTTTTTTGACAAAAGGAGGAGAGTGATTGATTTTGCAGCCCAGGAGCGGAGGTCCCTGGGACCATCAAGTGAAAAGAACAGAGAGTGGGAAGCTACCCAGAGAGGCAGTGATGCCAGGGATGGAGACAGAGACTATGATGTGAACAGACGGTGTAGCTAGGGATACTGGATTCGGAGGGAGAAGGGCTGTGTGCTAGCGGCCAGGGGGCCAGCCTGTGTGGTGCACCCTTTGGTTATTTGATGATGCATGGAGGGGATTGTAATCATTGCAATGAAACAAAATATGATAGGATGAGTGTAAAGCTGATGTTCTCCCATATAAACCTCACAATAAAAACTTAAAAAAAAAAAAAAAAGACAGTATAAGAAAATTTTGAAAGCAAAATATGTTAATTTTTGCCAAGAATATTTCTTTTAAATGAAAAATAATTAATGTACAAAGACAGTGATGAAAGAAGTATTTTTTATTCATGACATTAGGCACATATATTAATATTTTTCACTATAGATGTACAGTAAATAAAACTCATGAAGGAAAAAATATCCTGACATAATTACATTAATTCATTTATTCAATCGCTTATAATAAATATGCTTGGAAGTTGTGGGTAAAACTTATGATTTACTCATAGATTTGAATGCTTCATCACATTCTACCCATTCTGAATTAGTTACCTAGACCCATTTGATCAATTTCAAATTTAACATACTTTAGAATTTACACATTCTTGGAGCACTTGTATACTCTGAAATTCTGAAGCTGAGATGTAAAAGCAAGAATGTATAACTAAGGAGGAGCTGAGCTTCATCTTAAGGAGAATCTGTTTATAGCAGCCTTTGAAGGAGCCACTAGAGCAAACAATAGCTATTGCTTTTGGTGATGTTATTAAAATGTAGCACAATAAATAAAACCAACAGGTACATTTATCTTTTGGTGCCCTTTTACTATCAGTTCATGTAGGTCATTATAAAATAGAAGTATAAAAAGGTTACCTCAGATGAATTCTTAATCTCAAAAGCTCCCAAGACTGAATGCTGGGAATGTTTGTCCTCAGTCTGTTTCCTGGCATGTAAATGGATGGGAGGCTTATGTGTCCTTTCTAGTCATAAGACAACTTCTGATGATAGCTGGAGATTTCAATCAATTGACAATTTAAACATATAGTTTATACTACAGAGTTGCCATCAGTTTTAGACATTAACATTACGAAAAACAGGGCAGAATTGAGAATTCCCTGAGAGTCTTAAAGCCTCATTGAAATAGATGCTCACATTAGCACTGGCTCTCATTCCTGTTTGCATACATAATAAGGTATTAATAGGGAGTCAGTGGCTCTGTAGGATAAGCACTGGACTGAAATCACAATGTTGGTGGTTTGAGCCCACGAGCTGCTCTGCAGGAAAAATATGAGTCTCTCTGATTCTACAAAGATTTATAATCTCTATGAGTCAGAATGGACTGGAAAGCATTTAACAACAGCAATGTATTAATAATGCATAACTAAAATATGACTATACTTCACTCACATACTTGCAATAATTTCTTTAGATGGCAACTCTAAATTTCTTAATCTTAATTCTTTTCAAAAACTGGGAACAAATATGCTGACTTTCAAACAATGTGGATACATATTAGAGAAGTAAGTACTAAACTTTTAATAATAGAAATTATTAACCAATTGTCACTTTAATTATATATACAGCCATTCTCCAGTAAAATATACCATTTAGCTCTTTTTCTCAATTCCATAGAGTAAGTATCAAAATGGATATCTTTTTTTTTAGTAACTTATCAAGGATAAAAGAAATTAAACTTTCTGAGGTCACATCTTCACAAAAAATGGTTTCAGATTCTAAACCAAGTGTTGTTTCATTTCAATGGCAGAGTTCTCCTTCTTTAGTGGTGGACTCTGAAATTGAACTAGATGAAGTCTCTAGGAAATGTTGCTCTTCAGTCCAAGCTTTTGTATATTGAGAGAAATAGAAAATTCTGAAGAGTACTGAAAACAGAACTAGGAAAACATGTCACATGAAAACCAGATCTTAGCATTTTTTTCTTTTCATAAAAAATATTGACAAAACAGTGAGAATTTTCCCATGGTTATTAACTACAAAAAAATGTTTTATGAAATATGTTAAAAATTCCTTTTGCTCATTCATGATAAGTTACCATATTTAAGTAACGGTGGTTTTGCTTGTGTGCCATAGAGTTGGTTTCAACTCATAGCTGCCCTGTATAGGGTTTCTGAGGCTGTAAATCTTTATGGGAGTAGAAAGTTTTATCTTTCTCGAGCAGATCCCCTGATAGTTTCAAACTGCTGACCTTGAGGTTAGCAGCTTGACTTGTAACCACTACACTACCTGAGCTCCTTATTTAAGTAATAAACCTTAAATTTTAGATAGATGATTTTTTTTTCTCAACAAATGTTTTCTAATCCTTAATAAATAGAAAAAAAATGAGTATTTAGAAAGTAAAACCTAAATAGTTTTAAATCTCCAGTTTTCAGTAAAAGAATCTGCTATATTGTTAATCATAAGATAATGATTTTAAAATACAGATTTTGTGAGGCATTTTCTTTTATGTTGTTGTTAAGTGCTGTCAAGTCGATTTTGACACATAGCAACCCTATATAGGGTATCCAAGGAGCAGCTGGTGATCTTGAACCACCAACCTTGCAGTTCAAATGACTTTGCAGTCTGATGCATTAGTCCACAGTGCCACACTAGGACTCCCTTTTCTTTTATAAGAGTAAATAATTATTCAGGAACATCAGATCCCTCAGAATCTAGCATGACATCTAAATTCAGAAGACCTGTATTTGTGTCTTAAAAACATGGTGCCCAAATCATGGTACCTATTTGAGTTTAAATCTCATCATTGTGTAATGGAGGTAGAATTGCCACCTCCCCCAATATTACCTGGAAACAAATATCACAATGATTTACATTCTCTTTAAAAACCTTTCCAAATGTATGTTTTATTATATATTTGTGCTTCTGGAAGGAGTCCTAGTATGACTCTGTAGGATAAGCACTCAACCACAAGGTCAGGTTCATCTGCAAGGTCGAAGGTTCAAACTTACCAGCCACTCCTTGAAACCCTATACAGGGTGGCTATGAGTCAGCAGTGACTAGGTGGCACTTAACAACAACAACACTGAAGAAAGTTGTCTCATGCCATGGATCTTTGTACAGTGGGAGCTCCTGAACTCTTAAAAATATATTTTTTGCTAAAAAATATTTTTTAAAGACATTCCTAATTTGGATAGTACACTCTGACTAGGGTCGGATATGAAATAAAATGATTTGTTTCACTGTAATTAAAAAATTACAATATAACTAGGACTGTATTATATGATTATCTCTAAACATTACAGATGTTTCCCATTTTTACAAATGGAAAATTGTGATTTTTGATCCAAGAAGAAGAATTCAAAGTATTTTATAGTTAAGTGGAAATTAAATAGGTCCATGGCATGAGTAGCAAGTAGAACAATACATTTCTGAAGAGCAGAAAATTGTGCCATCTTCAGCCAAAATCATTCAAGTGAAACTAGATCAAAGATAATACGCAGAGTGCTTCCTTCAGTGAGACCACAGGACCAGAAGGCATCAGATGGATGCAGGCCAGTTCTGAGAACTGCAGCTGATGCGAATTATCTCAGCTGTTCACTTGACATTCTTTCAAACTCATCCTCCATATTAATGTCTACATAAGTTTCCAAAGCTGCCCACATAACATTTTTATGTAGAAGAATACTGACCCTTTCAAAAGTACTATGTACTACTTTAAAACTTGCAGAAGTTTCTTATATATTGACTGACTTGTTGTATAAGCTGAATTTCCCATTAATTCTGGGCAGTGAAATAAAGACTGAAAATTGTTCTGATGATGTGCAGAAACTAATAGAGGGATGGATCATGGCTAATAATTTGAAAAGAGACTATTTAAGTAACCTAGTTTACCTAATCTATTTCAACTGAGTCCTGGTGTGGCTCTGTGGGATAATACACTGGACCACAAAGTCAGTTTGAACTCCAAGGTCGACTGTTTGAACTTACCAAGTGCTCCTAGGAAATCCTATGCAGGGTCACTATGGATAGGAAATGACTCGAAGGCATTTAACAATAAAGTCTATTTCAATAGATCTTTTTTCATGATTGTAGTTATTGCTGCTAGGTGTTGTTGAGTTGGCTCCAACTCGTAGCGACCCTGTATTGGGTTTCTGAGAAGTAGCTGGTGGGTTTGAACTGCTGACCTTGTGGTTTGCAGTCTAATGCTTATCCTATAGAGCCACACCAGGAGTTCTTTTTCATTCTAGGCTTAAGTGATTATTTCAGTGTATGCAGGAAACCCTGCTACTCTATAGGTAAGGACTAAGAGACCACAGATTCACAGGATTTTATTTTATATGAACAGACCATAATGAATCTTCAATTAAAATGGAATTGAAAAAAAGTTTCATTACCTGCTTGTACTTTAATGACATACTACTTATTTATATTTCTTAAAAAATGCTTAGTATTTAAGTTAATCTATATAACTTTATTTCATTCTTTGATATAATTTACAATTGTGATCCTAGTGTATTTCACAGAATTGTTTATAAGACCATTTGAAATATTTTACTACTTTTACTAATTTATCAACTGGTAATATATGTTTTTATAGTGCCTTGGAGCATATAAAAGTAATACTTTGCAAAATATTCTTGCTCTAGCCTTCAGATAAGGAAAGAATTGCCATTGTTTTCCTTATGTTCACCATTTGAATGACATATTTAACAGAAAATTTTCATTATATTATGAAATAATCAAAATACATTTTAATTGAAATGGGAAACTCAATAAGTGATCCATAATACTGTTTTTAATTTTCTCTAGAAAATGTTTCCTATGTAAGATAAGCACTTTCCTATGTAGATTCACAAGCAAAAATATTTTTAAATTTTTTCCACTGTACTTCATACATAAAATTCTAGATTATAACAACCACAAGCATCAGGTGAATGTAGAAAAGCAATTTTCCATTCCTTTACAAGAAGAATGGATGTTAAAAATTCTATTAATCTTTCACCCCCTGAGTTAAAGCCTATGTTCAAAATATTTCCTTTAGTACTTTGTCGACTTTTACCTCACCTTTAATTCTATTTGGCTATTACAGTCATAACATAATGTCCTTCCAAATACTTTTACTCTAAAATACCAATTTAACCCAACTTTATTCCATTCCTTTTTTAACATTTATTTTGAAATAGCTGTACTTTCATAGGCAGTCATAAAGAAATGTGCAGGGATATCCCATGCTTCTTCCTTCACCCAGCCTCTTGCAAAACAAGAGTATAGTCTGAATCTCAGGTACTAAACATTAGTTAGCCCATCTTTTTATTTTACTGAGTTAAACGAGTGTCTAAATTGTCACTACACTTGTAAAATCTTACATGAATATATTTATACATATATATAATGGTAAGTTAAAAATTATTGCTACTAGGATTTCAGTTCATACATTTAATGTTTAATCCAGACAAAACATTTTTAAATATGTCTGTGTGATCAATGAATTATTGCAGATAATTACTCTCAGGGAAATTTCCTTAGGGAGCATTCAAAAAATAGGTCCAATCAAAATAATGGCTTTCAGGGGAATCTGGCAGTGTTTCGTTCTGCTGTGCATAAAGCCACTATGGGTCAGTACCAACTCAATGGCACCTAACAACAACAAGTATACTAATCTAAATCAAGGCAGAATAGTCAACTCAAAAGGTTATGGTGACTGTGTTTTGGAATTCCAAAGAGGTAATCTTGACATTTTCTCAAAGGACACAGGATGGTCATGGGGACTTATTATGAAGTTTTAAGAAAACTGAAAACTGTACTGATGAGGAAAAAAATCTAGGAAAATTACATCAAGAATTTTTTTTTTCCTCCCACCATGACAATACTCCTGCTCATTCTTCTAGGTTAGGAAGACTTATCCTTTGAGAATTTCTTTGGGAATTCTTACTCCATCCATCCTGCAATCCTGATCTTGCCCTGTCAAATTTATTTTTGTTTCCAAAATTAAGGAGCATTTAAAAGGAACATGATTTGAGTTTCTTGAGGATATAAAAGCTGACATTTTAATGTGATGCAAATCAAAGAACACAGAATTCTTAGGGAAGGATTATTGTTGGTGTTGTTAAGTTCTGTCAACTAGGTTCTGATACATCACAACCCTGGATAGTTTTTCTGAGGAGTGGCTGGTGAGTTTGAATCACAGACCTTTTAGTTCAAATTGAACTTGTCGTCTATTTCTTGGGTCTAGAACTCTAGGTAAGGGTTGTAGAGATGGAAACACTGACTTCAAAAGTGTATAGACCTACAGGGGGCAGGCTTTCAGGGTATACCCTTTGGCTGGTGGATGATGCATGGAGGGGATTGTAACCATGGCAATGAAACGATATATGATAGAATGAATGTAAAACTAATGTATTCCTATGTAAACTATCACATAATTCACAAGAAAACATTTTTTTAAAAAAGTGTATAGACCTAGATGGAGGATGTGTTGATAAACAAAATCTGCATGTTTTGAAATTTTGGTTAAAATAGTTTTCTTTAATTTTGTAACAATACTGTGGTACAAAGTACATATGAGGGTAGTTAGTTACCTTCTTATGTAAGGCTGCATGTATAAATGTAAGTATCTTGTTGTTGCAAAGTACAGTCCAGTCAGTTCCAATTCACAATGTACGTGTATATGATGTCTGAGAAGGGACTGGTAGGTCTGATCTGTCAACATTTCACTTAGCTGTTGTAAGGTGCCATCGAGTCGGTACCAACCCATAGTGACCTTATGCACAGCGAACGAAACACTGCCCGATCCTGGGCCAACCTCACTATTGTTGCTATGTTTGAGTCCATCGATGCTGCCACTTGGCCAATCCATCCTGTTGGGAGTCTTCCTCTTTTTCTCTGACCCTCCACCTTACCAAACATGATATCCTTCTCCAGAAACTGGTCCTTCATGACAATATTCCTGAAATATGAGAGATGAAATTTTGCCATCTTGGCTTCTAAGGAGCACTCTGTCTGCATTTTTTCCCAAAACCGATCTATTGGTTTTTTTGGCAGCCCATGGCACTTTCAATATTCTCCTCCAACACCATAACTCAAAAGCATCAATTCTTCTACCTTCCGCATTCACTGTCCAGCTTTCACATCTATATGAGGTTATTGAAAATGCTATGGCTTGGGTCAGGCACAACTTAGTCCTCAAGCTGACATCTTTGCTCTTCAACACTTTGAAAAGGTCTTGTGCAACAGATTTGCCTAATGCAATACATCGTTTGATCTCTTGACTGCTGCTTCTACAAGTGTTGATAGTTGATCCAATGAAGTCTTTGACAACTTCAATCATTTTCTCTGTTGATAAGAATGTTGTTTATTGGTTCAGTGGTGAGGATTTTTATTTTCTTGACATTAAGATGTAATCCATACTGAAGGCTGTGGTCTTAGATCTTCATAAGTAAATGTTTTAAGTCCTCTTCACCTTCAGCAAGCAAGGTTGCATCATCTGCATATCACAGGTTGTCAATGAGTCTTCTTCCAATCCAGATGCCATGTTTTTCTTCATAGAACCCAGCTTCTCAGCATACAGGTTGAATAAACATGGTGAGAGAATACAATCTTGTCTCACAGCTTTCATAATTTTAAAACATTCAGTGTTCCCATGTTCTGTTTGAACAACTGCCTCTTGGTCCAGGTACAGAGTCCTCATGAGCACAATATTAAGTTACTAGTCCAGTGCTTATCTTACAGTACCACACCAGGATTTAATTGTTTAAATATCAATCTGAAAATAAGCTCTTTTTAAAATAGCTGAAATACTTTTTTTTTAAATTCCACCTTTTAGAACCCCATTTTTTTTCCTAAATATCTTAGATATATAACATTTAGAATAACACTTTTCTTCCTTGTCGTCTTGACAAGGTTGGCTTTATGAGAATAAGCTAACTGAGTTATAAACACTTTTCCTTCAAGACTTAATACAAATGCAGAGAGTTTAAAATTATGCTTCTGGTTTTGAAAATACCCTCAGGTGTATTTCATGGGGGAGTTAGGAGGGACACTTCAGGAACTTGCTTTTCCTTAAAGAATCTGGAGCAAGTGCTTCATATAAGGTTTGGGAAAAAGCAAACATATTTCATAACATGTTGCATACTTTTATCCTAGTATTTAGCCTAAAGCTTAATGTTTTCATTATAATCCCAGTTTTTTAGTTACCAATCTCTTTCATGAAAGTATGTATGAAGTAATGTTTTATATAATTACATTCACATATTTTATAATGATGTAAATCTAAATTATATATTTCAGATCATCTGGAATCTGTTTTCCTAAAATACAAATGAGAAATTAATAATAAAGCAAAGCTCAATTTTTTCTTATATTTATCTACTGATTTTCTAATTTTGCATTATTAATCTATTTTGTATCCTATATTTTCCTTCCCTTATTTAAACATAATCAGGAAAGAACAGGTTTCTTTCTAATCTTTGACAATCTTTAAAACTATCTTTAGAGAGCATCATTAGCCTGAGGGCAAGTGAAGAAAGTAGGATTCTTTAGCTTTATTTCTAGAAGTGATCTTACAGAAAAATCACATTGAGGTTTGGACATTATTTTCTCTTTTCAAGATGTGGACCAAGACAAGAGACAGCAAGAGATGTGGCAAATAGCTTTGTATCCACTCAAGTTTTAATATATCTGACTTATGAGGGATTACAGGAATGATAGAATTTATTTATAGGCAGTCTGGAACTGGATAAATACAGAAAATTGTACTATGACTCAGTCACATTGATAAGACTAAAGGAAATGTTGCCAGATTGGATGTGGTGATTGAAAAGAAGAAATGGAGGAATACTAGAGTTAGACAATTCTCACACACATTGAATACATCTAACATCCATGCAAGTTAGGCATTATAACCCTATATTTTTAAAAAATGGAAACTAAGGTTTAGGAAAATTATTTAATATTTAAAATGTCAATAATAGTAATTGGCAAATCCTAAATTCAAATTCACTTATGTCTGCTTCTAAATTACCCCTTTCACTATGACAGCTGAATCTTTTTCAAAGTGTTTTCAAGGTATTTGGAAATGTCAAGACTAAAAAATATTATTACTAAATCAATGTCAAAATAATAATGTATATGTAGAGACAAAGGAGGCTTTTTTTAGGGTGATGGAAGCAAGGGGAATTTCTGTGGGTGTTTCATTGAGTGTTCTAGACTATTGACATGTTGTTGTTAAATGCCGTCAAGTCGGTTCTGACCCACAGCGATCTTATACAGGGTTTCCAAGGAGCAGCTGGTGAGCTTGAACCACCGATCTTGCAGTTCAAATGACTTTTCAGTCTGACGCATTAGCCCACAGCACCACACCAGGGTAGTGATTAACTAATGAGTGCTGAGTAGACTCTTATAGGAGAGGGAACTATTTTACTGACATGTAAAAAAGCAGGAACATAGGAAACTATGGAAACCTCTACCCAGTAACTTCTAAAATGGCCTGTGTGCTGCATCATCCTAACGATGGTCTGAAGATATGCTTAATGTCAAGGTAGATCCCTGGCACTGGTTAAATTGTTGTCATGTGTCTCAACTTCCTTATTTCCTTCTGCTTCTTCTATCTCTCCTTAGAAGTCATGACCCACTATTGCATTGCTTCTCTCATAACCCTGAGAAGCTGCATCTTGGGAGAAGAGGAAAAAGCAGTGTTATCTCCATTTCCCTCATCCTGCTTTCCCGGATTTTTAGTAGCATAAGTTGAAAATGCTTCTTCTCTCACTGTCTTAACTTTTAGTTTTCAAACACTTGGGTTAAAAAAATAATAATAATTAACAAGAAACAAACTGTACCGTAATGAGCTTCCCCACTGCCTTCCTGATGTAAAACTTCTCCATGACTTCTTGGCAATGTGAATTTTTCTGTTTACAAGGAAGAAATCTGGGATCTGTGGGAAATAAAGAAAAATTATAAAAGTAATTGCTTAGAGATAGTCTCTGGCTACAGTCATGTATTTATAGCCAGGTAAATATATAAACACATATGCATATTTACATGAACACATTATTTTAAATGTATCATTACCATGTGTGCTCCAAGGAAAGCAGGGACTATACCGTATGTTTTACCATTGTGTCCTCAACAATTATTATTTTGTCTATCAAGTATAAATGTTTTGTTTAAATAATTATATATCCTGTTGTATACACTAGACATTTGTTTTTATATCCTGGATACATTTGATACCTTAAATCTACTCACCACTTTCCTCAGCTCTTCTTTGTACTATATGGGGCTGATGCTCTGGATAATGTCAAAAACACCCCCTTGTCCTCTGACTTCCAGTTTGGTTCAATGGGGAAGGGTTTTGGTCAGAAAGAGAAAATGGGAAATATGTATCACTGCATCCCCATTTCCTATGGGGTAATCACTGGCCTACCAATGGATACAAAACTTCTCTTGCAAATAGAGCTCTTTCTTCTTTGTGCCAATGATTATTCACTCTTTATTTATTTATTCTTCAAGCCTAAATATGGTTAGAGTTCCCATGAACTTCACAAATCCTTGTTAGTTCCCTTTCTGTCCTTTTCTGTGGTGTGCCATGGAGTTGGTTTCGACTCATAGAGATCCTAAATAGAGTTTCTTTACAAGAGCAGAAAGCTTCTTCTTTCTCCCACAGAATGGCTGGTAGTTTTGAAGTGCTGACCTTGAGGTTAGCAGCCCAACTCCTAACAACTACACTAGCAGAGCTCCTTCAGTTCCCTTTAGTCCTATTCATTTATTTATAATCAGTTCCTTTAAAACTTCACTTATTTTGTCATTGATTTCCCTTCAAGATTATGATGGATACAAATTAATTCTTTTTTTTTTTTTTTTAATACAGCTTCAGAAGTTAAACTTCTAGTTCAGTTCCAGTTTTACCTAAATACTGATTTTGCAAAAATTGTCCTAAGACTCTAATGAGTTGAGATTCTACAGTGTTCAAAATTTTATCCATCCCACTCTAGAAGCTTCTGCTATATGTTTTTCCTATTCAAAGCAAAGGTGATGGTGTTAGATGAATGGTCAAACCCAGAAGATCATAGCTAACAGAAGAGACTGTAAAGCATGATGCACATAAATGAAAATTTCCTCAAAGATGAATTCTATACCTTTCAGAATAGAGGTGAGCATACAAGTAACACAAAGCAAGAGTAGTACAAAATATTTTTCTGAAACAACTATGCTGTAAACATGTATTCATTCCTTTCAATTGCCCACATACTGTTATCTTTTCCTTATCACTTGCTTTGCTCACCGACAATAATAAGTACAAAATAGAGAAAAGTATCACAAGTCTCATCTCAAAAAATGTTTACTTCTAACTCAAAATAGGCTTTTGGTTTTCCTGATAAAGAGTTTCTCCTAGAGGGTTTTGAGAGATCACCTTCTGTCTTAGTAGATTTCTTTTTACTGCTAATAACTGCTGTTATTTGTGTCCTCGTCTGATTCTTCGAATCACTGTGTTTTAAATTCAGTCTTCATATCAAGACACATTATCCCACAGTTTTCCTTCTCTACTCTTTCACAAATAAGAGTCCCTGAAGCCCTTGCAGACTTCAACTATGATGCTAATAGTTCTGTTGTTTCAAACTTTCAAACCTCACTGGATGGCCAGATAATTGGAAGTGTGATGTAAGGCATTAGATACGCAATAAAATTACCTTTACAAGCCCTCTTAGGAATGGAACTCTGCTCTGGAGAAAATGACTGTACATTCGGTGGTTATTTTCTTCTTGTATAGCCAAGACCTCACAAGTTCAGTTATTGTTCAGGGATCTCTCCTTAACAAAATTAGAGGCATTCATATTATTAACCCTTGTTCACTATTCTTCTTACATATTCATACCTCCAAAATTATTTCTAGTGCATACCCCATAGAACAAGTAAAACTTTTAAAATACAAAACAATATCAAAAAAATAAATTAAAAAGTATCAAACAGAAACATATTGAGGTCAATTTTCATAAGTTTTGAACCAAATGCCTCATTTATGCTTTTTTTTTTAAATGTTTTATTGTGAATTATGTGATAGTTTACATGGGAGAACATTAGATTTGCATTCATCCTATCATATATTGTTTCATTGTCATGGTTACAATCCCCTCCATGCATCATCAAATAACCAAAGGGTATACCCTGCAAGCCTGCCCCCTGGTAGTCAGCACACAGCCCCTCTCCCTCTCTAGTTCTAGAGTCTGCAGCCATCTCTCCACGTCATCATCTCTGCCTCCATCTCTGGTGTCACTGTTTCTCTGGGTAGAGTCCCACACTCCGCTCTTCTCCTTTGATGGTCCCAGAGACCTCGGCAGTCATTGCAACCAGGTCAAGTGGGTATTATCTGCATGTGTGGGTGTTCTGTTCATATGCCCTCTCTTCTAATAAGCTACATACTTCACTCTCCACTCTAGTTCTCTGTGGCTATGTCACTGACTCTGGGGTCAAGAGTCCCCAGGTCTTGCCACATTGCTGGCCAACCAGGTCTCTACCCATGTTCACAGGAGTCTATTGAACATTGTAGGGCTTAGCTCACAGCTTCATTGCTGTTTTTTCCTCATTTCCCTTTATTGGTGATGAATGTGGTCACCAATCAGAGCGCATGTCTGCTCATGTATTCCCATTGAGTCTTAGTCTTGGAAGGGGGTTTACCCTGAGGGGAACCGACCATTTGCCTTGATGTCGCCTGGGTGAGCAACTTGCTTGTTCATCTAGTAAACATTTGAACTGCCGTTATTGTTTTATTTTTCCTGTTGGCCTTTCAAGAAGTATCTTCTGTTCTTCTAGCCACTCCAGACTGGTCTGTTTGTCCTTTCAAGTAGATATTTCATAACTCAGAAGATTCTGGATAGAGTTCAGGATTCAAAATATGCTCTTATGTAATGCAGAAGCTCTGTAGGAAACCTCCTTCACTGGGTATGCTGTACTCCAGGTTAGGTATTCCAATCAGTTATAGGCAGAAGACAGACTTATAAGCTTTCTATGGATGTGTTTCTGGCTATTCCTTTCTCTCCCCCTCAAGTGCCTATTTTATAATGGTATGCCAGGGAAAACAAGATTCATAAGACAGCCAAGCATCTTAACATTATTTGCCCTTTTTTGCCCATTCCAACCAAGTCTCAATCCCTGTATCACAGAGCCTGGTTGTTCAAGCTTGTGCATTCATCATTACTTACCTCTGTCCCACTTAACCCATGTAAACCTGCCTAATTGTTTTCCCATCTGCCTTGGTCTTCCATTCCCTTCCTCCTTTTTATATTCTGCCCCCCTCCCCAGCACCCAAACTATTCTATGTCTGTTCTCTACCCTATGCTCCACCTTCCCCTCCCTCCCCTGTCCTCACCCCCCAACACACATTCCGGAAACCAGCAAAGAATC
>NW_006408561.1:7022732-7027135 GCF_000296735.1 Chrysochloris asiatica | reverse complement strand
TGTATGAAGTATGAATCTGGGAAAACTGGAAGTTCTCAAAAGTGAAATGGAACACATAAACATCAATATCTTAGGCATTAGTGAGCTGAAAAGGACTAGTATTGGCCATTTTGAATCTGACAATCACATAGTTGATTATGCTGGAAATGACAAATTGAAGAGAAATGGTGTTGCAGTCATCTTCAAAAGAACATATCCAGATCAGTCATGAGGGACAATATCCATGTGCCTACAAGGAAACCCAGTTAATACAACTATTATTCAAATTTATGCACCAACCACTAAAGCCAGTGAGGATAAAATAGAAGAATTCTACCAACTTCTTCAATCTGAAATGGATCAAACATGCAATCTAGATGTATTGATAATTACTGGTGATTGGAATGCAAACGTTGGGAGCAAAGGGGAAGGATCAGTAATTGGAAAATATGGTCTTGGTGATAGAAATTATGCTGGAGAACACATGATAGAATTCTGAAAACTCAATGAATTATTCATTTCAAATATCTGCTTTAGACAGCATAAGAGACGACTATACACATGGACTTCGCCAGATGGAATACACAGAAATCAAATTGACTACATTTGTGGAAAGAGATGATGGAAAAGCTCCATTTCATCAGTGAAAATAAGGCCAGGGGCAGACTGTGGAACAGACCATCAATTACTTCTATGCAAATTAAAAACTGAAGCTGAAGAAAGTGAAAACAAGCCCACGAGAGACAAAATATGACCTTGAATATATCCCACCTGATTTAGGGATCATCTGAAGAATAGATTTGATACATTAAACACTAAAAACTGAAGACCAGAAGACTTGTGGGATGACATCAAGAACATCATACATAAAGAAAGCAAAAAGTTATTAAGAAGACAAGAAAGAAGAAAAAGATCAAAATGGATGTCAGAAGAGACACTGAAACTGGCCCTCCTGTGTAGAGATGCTAAAACAAATGGAAGACATGAGGAGGTAAAAGAGCTGAAGAGAAAATTTCAAAGATCAGCTGGAAAAGATAAAGTCAAATATTACAACAAAATGTGCAAAGATCTGGAGTCAGAACACCGAAAGGGAAGAACACACTCAGCATTTCTCAAGCTGGGAGAACTGAAGAAAAAATTCAAGTCTTGACATTAGTTATTGAAAGATTCACTGGGCAAATTATTAAATGATGCATAAAGCATCAAGAGAAGATGGAAGGAATAAACAGCATCACTCTACCAAAAGGAACTGGTTCATGTTCAACCGTTTCAAGAGGTAGCATATGATCAAGAGCCAATGATACTGAAGGAGGAAGTCCAAGGTGCATTGAAGGAATTGGCAAATAACAAGGCACCAGAAACTGATGCAAAAAACTTGAAATGCTTAAGATATCGATGTTTATGCATATTTTTGACAACTTTCAATTTTCCTAGATTCATACTTCATACATTCCATGTTCCAGTTTTCAATGGATATTTATAGCTGTTCTCTTCATTTTGAATTTGCCTTATATATTTTGGAGCTCTTTCATTGGGAGCATAGATATTTATTATGGTTATGTCATCTTTTTCAATTGTCCCTTTAAACTCTTTCCCTCTCCACATCCCTTTTTCTCACCTTTCCCCTATTAAATACAGTTCAGGGCCAGCTCTTGGGCTGAGAGTATCCGTACACATGCATGGCAGAAGAACCCACCATTGGTGGGGGTGGGGTGTGTCCACTCACTCAGGCATCCATTCTAGTCACCAGAATGGAGGTGTGCAAACAGTGGGGGACCAATGAACAGATACCAAAAAAAGAAAGAAAGAAAATCAGGATAAATCAAAACCGACAAAGTGTATTGTCCACCTTTACTCTGAGGTTCCCGTAGCATTATTCCATTGTGGTTCTGCTCTCCTGCTTGGTCTTGCCCTTTGGTCTCATCCAAGGCCACTGAGCTCTGCAAATTCAAAAGTACATGATTTCTTACTTCCACTATTAGTTCCACTAGCTATAAGCCTTCAAACTTTTGAAACCTTCCTACCTATGTGGTTCAGAGTTTTGTAGCTCCTCCCTGAACCCACTTTGCCTATTATTCTGTGGTATTACTGATGGTGATCTTTGCTGTACCTCTACCCTATCCACCATCCAGCCCTGCCTCTCTCCCTCATTTGTGTTTTAAAGCAAAATGAAACTTTACATTGTGATTTTCCCTATAGTCCTGAGATATTCTTTGTTTCTACAGTATTGGAGGGTCTGTCATTTATTAATGACCTAAGTATCTCTGTTTAGGTGACATAGATGCATTAGTCACTATGAGATAAGGATTTAGAAATGAGTCAAAATCATACACGTCTTGATTCTTCAATTAATACATGATTTTAGTTAATCTAATTAATTACTGTAATTACTAATTTTCACCAAGGTACAAAGTGAAACAGTACTATTTTTTTCTCTTTTTAAGCTCTATTCTAGGTTTTAGAATAATTCAATCTCATTTAATACTGGGGATTTTTTTTTTCCCTTTACTCGATCATTTTGATTCACCAGAGGATGTCATAAGATATTGAGAGATTCTGCAAACGTTATAAGGAATTATAGATAGTAGAAATAACATTTAAACAAAACTCCTTTATATTTCATAACTAAGGAAAACAGAACCAATTTGAATTTTAAAAATAACAACTAACATTTATCATTATGTTCTAAGCATTGTTCTAAAATGCTTAATACATGCCATCTTAAGTAATCTTCAAAATTACTCATGATATAAAAGTTGTTACTATCTCCACTTTACAAATAGGGAAATGAGGTTTGTATTAGGCTAAGTAACTTGCCCAAATGACATATCTGGAATTCCAGAAGAGATCAGCCTTTGTCCAATATCATGTTTCTGTTTTGGTGTGACACTTTAGGACAAGAACTGGACTGTTAACCACAAGGTTGGAGGTTCAAACCCACCAGTCACTCCTTGGAAATTTTATACAGGATCACTATGAGTTAGAATAAAATTTACGGCACTTAACAACAAAAAGAGCATCCCATATCCTAAAGTTCAGATGAACAAAATTATTTTCTATATAATTCTAGGTTTTTGTTTTTTTAAAGGTCTCAAGAAAATCACTTGCATTTAAAATCAGAATTCAGTTGTATCCACAAATAATTTACGCTTATGTTGATTGCATCATTGTAAGACAACCAAATGACTCACAGAATTGTTAGAATTTTACAAGGAAAAAATATTTTTCTGGTGTGACATCAGTTATCTAATAAGCAAGTGCACAAAGTTTTAAATTCTGAAGAACCCATTTAAGCATCACTATGGCCCTTATTTACAAGTGATAATTTCTAAATACAAAATTTAATTGCTTTCAGTGTTTACATTCTTAAACCTGAGGGAGTTCAATGTATTTACATTTTTAAAACCAATAGGCATAAATTACAAGACAGAGATAGAATCTGAGGTCTTGTCTCTTGGCCATTACAAATGAGGGCAGATGTAGACAAATACCTGTTCAAATTTTCATTCCCTTTGTTTTGGCTATTATCCTATTTTCTTTTAAAAAAACTTTGCAAGTCTTCCATTAGTTTAGGCTAAAAGCTGTTTATTCTCATTCTTTATTCTAAGACAGTCATCCTCTTTGTTATACTTCTAAATCATGTTTTACTTTTTAGCAAAATGTAAGTTAATGTTAAAAATAAAGATAATTTTTATTTCTGTAATTATTTTATTTTACATGAAAATAATAACTGCTCATGAATGTAAAAATGTAAAATGTTAATAATGACATAAGAAACTAAACAGAACAAAAATGAGCAAGTGAGGTATTTTCAAAGATTATCAAACCTGATACAGAAACCCAAAATATATGAAGAACTAAAATTTGGCATTAAAGTGCTAAAATATTCAAGAAAACCAAGTGAAAGATAAGAAAAACCAGTTTACAGAAGTAGAAACATGAATGGTCAACAAATGCATGGGAGAGTTCTCAAGTTCTTCAGAAAATAAGAATTATTTTTGTTGTTAGGTGCCATCCAGTTGATTCTGACTCATAACTTCATTATGTACAACAAAATACTACCTGGTCCTGCCCGATCCTGACTATGGTTGTTATGTTTGATCCTATTGTTGTTGCCAATGTGTCAATCCATGTCTTTGAGGGTCTCCTGCTTTTTTGCTGATCCTCCAGAGGCACTGGATCCTCTTAACAACATGTCCAAATATGAAAGACAGACTCTTAACTAGTCACACTTCTATGGAGCATACGGTTATACTTTTTCCAGGATAGATGTGCCTTTTTCATAGTCAATGGTACTTTCAAAATTCTTTGCCAACTCAGATACATAGTTTCTTTTAAGATCTTTATTCATTGTCCAATTGTCACATGCATCTAAGATGATTGAAAATATATCGGTGTGGGTCAGGTATACCATAGTCCTCAAA
>NW_006408561.1:7004403-7021317 GCF_000296735.1 Chrysochloris asiatica | reverse complement strand
TTGGTAAATGACTGTGCATTCCTTTTTTGGATGTTTCCTGCATCATTCAATATTTTGTCCATTGTTGAGATTAAGTCCCATCAAATAGGTTCTGACTCACAGAAACTCTGTATAGTGTTTTCAAGGAGCAGCATGTGGATTTAAATTGCCAACTTTGTGGTTAGCTGTCTAGTGCTTATCTTACAGTACCACACCAGGACTCAGTTTTGCACATAGTATTGCAATATGAGGTTTTAAATTTTTTTTCAGGTCATTTCCTAAAGAAATGTTGAGCATGTTCTTGCCTTTTGGTTTTCTGACTCCAGGTCTTTGCACATTTCATTATAATACTTTACCTTTTTAAACTGTCTTTTGAAAATTTCAGTTCAGTTCTTTTATTTCCTCATTTCTTCTAGTTGCTTTAGCTTTTCTACATTCAGAAGTAAGTTTTGGAGTCTCTTTTGATTTCTGTTTTGGTCTTTTATTTGTTTCCTGTCTTTTTAATGATATTTTGCTTTTTTCAAATATGATGTTCTTGATGTAATCTTACAATTCCTCTGGCCTTTGGTCATTAGTGTCTAATGCATCCTATCTATTCTTGAGAAGGTCTCTAAATTCAGGAGGGATATATTTAAGGTCCTATTTTGGGCTCCTATGGGCTTTTGTTAATTTTCTTCAGCTTCAGTCTGAACTTGCTTGTTAGCAGTTGATGCTCTTTTGCACAATCAACCTCTATTATTGTTTAAGTTGGTGATATTGAGCTTCTCTATCACCTTCTCCATACATAGATGTAGTCAGTTTGATTCCTAACATAATTTCTATCACCAAGACCATACTTTTCAATTACTGATCCTTTTGCTTTGTTTCCAAGTGTTACATTCCAATCTCCAACAATTATCATTGCATTTTGTTTATTAGTTTGTCATACTGTGGTGGCTTGAGTGTTGCTGTGATACCGGAAATTATGCTACCAGTATTTTAATTACCAGCAGGGTCACTGATGGTGAACAGGTTTCATTGGAATTTCCACACTAAGATAGACTAAAAAGAAGGAGTTCTGGACCACATCTGAAAGGTTATTGTTTTTGTTAAAAGATGCCAAGTTAGTTAGGACTCATAATGACCTGTTTGTGAGTTGGTACATCTTTATGGAAGCAGAAAGCCTCATCTTTCTCCTGTGCAGTGACTGGTGGGCTAGAACCCCTGGCTATGTAGATAGCAGTCCAATACTTATCTTACAGAGCCAACAGTGCTCTGAAAGATTAGTGGAACATTATCTGAAGGTGAACCCCTTAGATTTCAATATATTAAAAATATAATGAAGGAAGAGCTACCTCCCCTAAGTTGTTTTTATTAAGTGCCCTTGAGTCGATTCCAATCATAGTGATCCTGTATAACATTTCTAAGAAGCAGCCGCTGGATTTGAACCATGACTTTGTAGTTTGCAGTTCAGTGATTATCCTATAATGGCACACCAGGAGTCCTAAGTAGAGTCACAGTAGAGTTGACCTCAGTTATGTGAATGAGCAAAGCTTTTGGGACTATCATTTGCTGATGGGGCACAATTCAAAATGAGAAGAAACAGCTGCAAACATCCATGAATAATCAGAATGTGGACTGTATGATGTATGAATCTAGGAAAATTGGAAGTTGTAAAAACTGAGATGGAATGAATAAAGATCGATATTCTAGGCTTTAGGGGCTGAAATCAATTGGCACTTACCATTTTGGTTTGGACAATCATATGGTTTACTATGCCAAGAATGACAATTTGAAGAGGAATGGCATCACATTCATCATTAAAAAGTAGTATTTCAAGATCTATCTTGACATATATTGCTGTCTATGATAGGATAATATCCATATGCCTACAAGGAAGACCAATTAATGTGAATATAATTCAAAAACACACAACAACCACTAAAGTGCAAAATGAAGAAATTGAGGAATTCTCTTCAGTCTGAAAATAGGAAAACAAAACTAAAATAACAATTCAACGTTGGTTTTAGACTCAATTTTTTTGTAGCAGATAATGTTACTCTAGTATTTAGTAGCATTTTTTGAAATATACGTTTTTAACTTTAAAAGTATTAATTTAAGAATTGATACTATTAGTATTGCTCAAATCTGGGGAAAGGATTCATGGAGTCCTGGTATGGTACTATAGGATAGGCACTGGACTGTTAACTGCAAGGTTGGTGGCTCAAACACATCAGCCACTACTTGGAAACTCAGCAGAGGGTTGCTATGACTTGGAAATAATGCGATACCAGTTAACAACAATAACATTACTTTCAAACACTTTTAGGGGAAAAGTGTGATATAATCTCTTTGGAGGGCAATATGTAATTTCGACTAAAAGTTAAAAATGGGCAAGAATTTTAACACATTTCTAAGTTAAACAACATAGGGAGGTAGTAGTATTTGTGAGCAGACACATACAAGAAATTTCATTACAGCATTATTTTATGAGAAAACTGATAGAGTAATTAAGATGCCCATAGAAAGGTTAGAGTTAAACAATACTGGGAGATACTTCTATTGAATGAAAACAATCTAAACACACTGATATGCAAAGATTGCCAGCATTTATTTTAGGACTAAAGTAGAAAGTCAGAAGGATATACACCCACTCCTCATTTTTTGGCATGGTTAGATTATAAATACCAAGGTATAATGCAAACAATCATCATTATGCAAAACTGTGGGATGTCCACATCAGATCACACAGTGGAGGACTACGTCATTACATCACTGCAATATTGCCTCACTACATAACTGCCAAACCACTAAGAATCATGGTCCAGACAAGTTGACACATACCATAATCGTCACAGTCACCATTATTCATGCTTAGTACTTTGCCAGATAGATATTGCTAGTGTGCAAAATAGACAGTAAATTTTTTTCTGTTGCAATAAATGCAAAATGTCAGATAACAAGATAGTAACTGAGGAATGTTGTTGTTGTTAAGTTCTGCTGCCTCGGTGCCAACTCATAGAAACCATATATAGAGCTTCCAAGGAGGAACTGGGGGTTTGAACTGCCATCCTTGAATTTGGCAGTCCAGCACTTATCCTATAGGAATACATAAGAACCCCAAGTGAGGAGTATATGTATAAAAATATGCTATGATTTATGTAATTGTTTAATCATCGATCTATCTCTATCTTCTAGAATCTACACAACACATCAAATTGATTACATATGATACCGATATATGACAGTATCTTTAGTGTTTGAATTTTTAACAAATGTATTATTTTTACAAAATAGCTTCAACTAGAAAAATAAACATCAAAGTCCTGTTAAATTCATTAAACTAATAATTACATTATTTTTCTAAGAAGGGAAGGTTTAAGGTGAAATAGAAAAATCACATTAGGAAATTCAGTCTATTTTCTTTTGTTTTTTTTTTTCTATAATAGTGTAAAATTTTCTGGTTAGTGGAATTTGTGAAAAACTGTAGCTAAAAAATGAAAGGTTACAGGAAGTTTGCAGTTGGCAATTCTTAGTTCTCTCTCAGCCATGCCTGAACTCAGTGATCCAAAGTTTCTGCCTTGTTATGCTCACAACTCTAAGCTCAGTAGGGTTATTTTAAGAACACATCAAGGAAGAAGCTGTATCTTAGTCTTAAGGTTAATACACCCATTTTCTTTACATAAATTCAAGTTTTCTAAGGCAGTAGCTTTCAATAAACAGATTTATCTAGAAAAATCTTTAAAATGTTGATGCTTAGAAATTGTCATCAGTCATCTGATTCAGTAAGCCAATGGTCAACAATATATACAAAAATATATGTTTATGTGTATATAAATAGTATCTAACATTGTACATGGGACATGAAAGTGCATGTATTTAAGAGCCTCTCTGGCAATTTTGATGATTTGCCAGATTTAAGATTTTTTGCAATATTTTTAGGAACATTGAATATACAGGAAATATCTCATTTATTGTGTTTGCAGATACTGTGTATATGTGTGTGTTTTTAATGATTTGAAGGTTTGTGGCAACCTTGGATCCAGCAAGTATATCAGCAGCATGTTTTCAACCATGTATGTTCACTTTGTGTTTCTTTGTCATATAAAATATGTGTCCTATTTGAGTTATCTTTATGTTAATGTCATACAAATATTTTGACCATGGTGCATAGTAGGAAACATATTTTACTATATAACCAACTTGAAAATTGGTGTCAACTTAACATTTTCCCTTTAGCAGTTATTGATCTTTGGCTCCATCATTCACAAAATCAAATATAAAATGCCTACTTCAATGTAATTTTTGCATCTTTTAGATTGTGTGTGATTAATTATCATTACACAAACATATGCACATAGAACACTCAAATATGCACACAGAATACACCTATGTAATATGTAAATGAGGGAGCTTCAAAAAGGTTTTGGAAAAATTCCATTATCTTTCTTTTTTATTTTTTTTAAGACACACATCTCCAGCAGATTTATTTTTTGTTTGAAAGGAATGAATTGCAAGGAAATGAAAAATGAGGCAGGGAAAAAGTATGGAATAGAAACTATATACAAATGTAAGCTGTTTTGCAACTTTTTAATAACCACAACTAACTATTGCAGAGAAGGTCCTGTACAAAACAACACAATGAAAGGTCAAAGATGGAGGTGTTCCCTTAGCACTCTAAAGATTTCAGTCTCTGGTATTTGGAATTGAGGCTGCAGTCCTTGGTTTTGGATGGATCACTGGGTGTGTGGGCCCAGTCCATGCTTTAACCAGGTTTGAACAGAAGAATGGCCACTTGGCCCAGGTAGAAGTAGATGAAGTGCTTAGTTTCATGTGTCACATAACTACCAAAGTTTTTCTCCACGATGTAGTGCCAGGTGGGATTGTACTTCTTATCAAACTCCTTCTTGATGTGCGCCGTGATGTCTTCCTTCTCGATATTGTAATTCTCCAATGCCTGTGTAGCACATTCCACCGAGTCGTGTTGCATCTCCTTCAACATGTCGGCATTTTTTATCACGGCCTTTCGGTCACACAAGGTTCCCGGGGAGCACACATGGGCCAACTGTGGCAGTGTCCTGGGGGAGGCATGCGTTAAAGCGTCTAACACGGACTAGTGCTGTCGTGGCTAACGAAGCCGTGGCGCATCTAAACTCCATTATCTTTTAATTACATTTTCCATGAACTTTTTGATGTCTCCTTGCATGTACACATAGTCCTACCTCTTTGTCAGTTTGCAATCATAAGATCGCCTGCATGTTGTTATTATGGAAGCCATGCTACTCTTATTTCAAATACCAGCATGGTCAACCATGGTAGATAGATTTCAGGAGAACTTCTAGCCTGAGAGAGACTAGGAAGAAAAGATCTGGCAAACTACCTCCAAAAATTGGCTTATGAATATCCTAGTAATCACAACAGAATATTGCTTAATATAATACTGGAAGATGAGATCCCTAGGTTGATACTACTTAAGATACACAGTAGCCACAACAATAGGTTTAAGCATATCAAATATTGGGAAAATAGTATAAGACTAGACTAAGTTTCCTTCTTTTGTACATGAGATTGTCATGAGCAAGATACTACTTAAAGGCAACTAAAAATAGGAACAATAAAATAGAAACATGCACACAAACATATTATTTATATATACAAGGAGCCATGGCCATAACTCATTTGTCAGTTTGTCATACCCTGGTGACTTCTGTGTTACTGAATGCTTGAAGCTATGTTGCAAGTATTTTAAATACCAACAAGATTACCAGTGGTGGACAGGTTTCAGTGGAACTTCCATACTAAGAAGGAGGAGACATGGAATACATAACAGCCACAAAAACCTTATGAAATGCATGAAACATTGTTTGATACAGTATCAGAAGATGGGTCCCTCAGTTTTCAATTCACTCAAATATAATTAGGAAAGATCTGCCTTCTCAAAGTAGCGTTGACCTTGATGACGTGGAGGGAACAAACTTCATTTGCTGATGGAGTGCAACTCAAAATGAAAATAAATAGCTGAGAGCATTCAAAAGTCATTGGAGTATTGAATCTAGAAAGTATGAATCTAGGAAAATTAGAAGTTGTCAAAATGAAATGTAAAGCATATAGATCAATATTCTAGGTATTACAGAGCTGAAGTGGACAGTTACTGGCCATTTTGAATTTGACAATCATATGACTTACTATGCCAGGAATGACAAATTGAAGAGCAATGGCATCACATTCATTTTCAAAAGCAGCATTTCAATTTCTATCTTCATATACAATACTGTCTGTGATAGGATAACAGCCATAAACTTACAAATATGACCAGTTAATATGATTACTAATAAAATTTCCACACTAAAACCAATGATGAAGAAATTGGAGCTTTATACCAATTTCTTCAGTGTGAAATTGATAATACATACAATCAAGATGCATTGACAATTACTGGTGATTGGATGGCAAATGTGTTGGAAACAGAAAAGGATCCATAGTTGGAAAATACAGCCTTGGTGTTGGATATCACATGATAGAATTTTGAAGACCAACAACTTATTCATGGCAAATACCTTTTTTCAATAGCATAAATAACAACTATATATGTGGGCCTTCTCAGATGGAATGTACAAGAATCAAATTGACCACTTCTGTTGGAAGAGATAATGGAAAACTTATCAGACAAAACAAGGCCAGGGTCAGACTGTGGAACAGACCATTAACTGCAGATATGCAAGTTAAGGTTGAGGCTCAAGAAGACTAAAGCAAGTTAACAAGAGTCAATATAAGACCTTTATTTTATCCCACTTGAATTTGAAGACAATCTCAAGATTGTCTTAAAGTGATTTATTAGACACTAATGACCAAGGAGTGCTGGTAGGGCGCTTTGGGTTAATGTGCCAGACTGCAAAGCTGTTTGAACTGTAAGGTCAGTGGTTCAAGCTCACCAGCTGCTCCTCAGAAACCCTCTACAGGGTCACTATGGGTCAGCACCAACTCAACGGCATTCAACAACAACAACAATGACCAAGGACCAGCAGAGTTGTGGGATTACATCAAGAATACCATTTATATAAAAAATAAAAAAAGTAATTAAAATGACAGGAAAGAATGAAAAGATGAAAATGGATATCAGGAGAGACTCTGAAACTTGCTCTTGAATATAAAGAAGATACAGTGACTAGAATAAATGATGAAGTGAAACAGCTAAACAGAAAATGTCAAAGGGCAGTTAGAAAAGACAAAGTAAATTATTATAATGGAATATGCAAAAACTTGGAGTCAGAAAAAAAAAAAAAGAATCCACTCAGAATTTCTCAAACGGAAAGAACTGAAGAGAAAATCCAAGCTCTATCTTACAATAGTGAAGTTTTCTATGGTCAAAATATTGAATGATGCAGGAAGAATCAAAAGAAGTAGTGAGGAATTTACAGAGTATTTGTACCAAAAAGAATTGGTCAATATTCTGTCATTTCAAGATGTAGCATATGATCAAGAACTAATAGTATGGAAGGAAGAAGTCCAAACTGCCATGAAGGCATTGGTGAAAAAACAAAGCTCCAGGAATTAAAGGAATACAAATTATAGTGTTTCAACACACTAATGCAAGCTCTGGAGATGCTTGCTTACCTATGTCAAGAAATTTGGAGGACAGCTATTTGGCTAACCGACTGACTGGTTGAGATCCAAATTTGTAACCATTGAAAAGAAATGGAACCCAACAGAATGTACATATCATCAAATAACATCATTAATATTGTATGCAAGTAGCAGGATTGGAGAAAAGAATTATCAACGACCTGTGATATGCAGATGATACAATTTTGCTTGCTGGAAGCAAAGAGGACTTGACATATTTACTGATGAGCAACAAAGACTACAGCCTTCAGTATGGATTGCACCTCAGTGGAAAGAAAACCAAATTCTTTACAGCGGGATCAATAAATAGCATCATGAAAAACAGAGAAAAGATTGACAATGTCAACCACATCATTTTCCTTGGATCCACAATAAACACTCATGGAACCAATAGTCAATAAATCAAATGATATACTGAATTATCCAAATCTGCAGCAAAAGACCTTAAGTATTACATAGCGTAAATGTCACTTTTAAGACAAGATGTGCCTGACCCAAGCTATGGTATTTTCAATTACCTCATATGCATGTGAAAGTTGGACAATGAATAAGGAAGGCCTTAGAACTGATGCATTTGAATTATGGTGTTAGCAAAGACTGTATTGAAAGAATCCAGGTCTGCTAGAACAACAAACAAATCTGTCTTGGAAGAAGTGCAGCCAGAATGCTCCTTAGAAGTGAGGATGGTGAGGCTTTGTCTCTCCTACTTTAGACATTTGTCAAGAAGGACCAGTTTCTGGGGAAGGACATCATGCTTGGTAAAATGGAGAGTCTATGAAAAAGATCTTCAGTAAGACAGAATGACCTACTGACAGCAAAAATGGGGTCAAACATGACAATAATTGTGAAGATGGCAGAGAACTGGGCAGCATTTTGTTATGGTATGTATTGGATTGCTATGAGTCAGAACTGACTCAATGGCACTTAACAAAAACAATGTGATAAAAGATAAACAAAAACAAGGTTAATTGATGTAAATGCATATGTATTTGTCACTCAGCAAATTTCCAGTACTGGAATATTTCCAGTACTCTTCCCCTCCAGCCTACCCTGCAGATACCAAATGAGATGATGCTCAAGTCCATTTGTATTGGCATGTAATTTATGCACATCCTCCAGAATTCTTTAAATCATCTCTAGATGATGTATACCTGATACAACCTCTGAAACTCTGTACAGGGTCGCTATGAGTCAGAACTGACTCCATTGCACATAACAACTACTACAACAACAATACAGTGCAAATGCTGTTTAAATGGTACTTTATACTCTCATTTAGACCTTGGGATAGTGGTTTGATCCCAGGATTGTATTTTAGGAGCTACCTTTCCTCTTCACTCCATATATCTTTGGCTATTGACTGAAACTGAGGAAGCCGAACCTTATGGAGAGATGATTGTATGCATGTATGTGAAAGTGTTCTGCCCAGACACTTTTGTTTCTTTGCCTGGTGGGATAACCCAGACTTCATTCCTGAAGAGTTTGAACCATTGGTATCCTTACCAGAATTGGATATTTATACTTTTCCAATAATGTTAAACATAATACATGATAATAATAAGAGACACTGTATTCCAAATGGACTATTTTCCTGGTGTGGTGCTGTGGGTTAATACACTGGAATGCAATGTCAGTTTGAACTGTAAGGTTGGTAGTTCAGGGTCACTGTGTGTTGGCACCTACTCAATGGCACTTAACAACAATAATTCCTCATTGTGAGTTCAACTTCTACTTGGTAAACAGAATCAATTACAGTGGCATTAGTATATTGTGGAGTCAGTTCCGACTCATAGTGACCCTGCATAGGGTTTTGGAGACTATAAATCTTTCCAGGAGAATGGCAGGCAGTCTCAAACTTCTGACTTTGAGGTTAGCAGCCCGACTCAACCACAGTGGTACCCGGGCTCCTTGGGATTGATAATAGCAGCCAGTGTAGCAGCTTCTATATTTGTCTATTGATTTTGAAGCATGAAGCATCATAGCGGCTTGATGGCAGTTTTAAATTTCAGTTCATTGGATTCACTGTTGTTTATCCTGGTGATTCCTTCCTTTCAAGTTAAGACCAATAGATCAGCAGAGTATAATGTCAAAATAAGAAGCCATAAGCATCCTAATACTGTTTCACTAGATGTGATGCCTCTCCCATTCAACTGATACATGGGTATATAATTCATAGATAAGTGAGAAATGCATCATGTACTGGATATTTAGGAGTTCTGGTATGGCACTGTGGATTAATACACTGGACTGCAAAGTCAGTTTAAACTGCAAGGTTGACTGTTCAAGCTCATCAGCTGCTTCTCGGAAACCCTACAGAGTCACTATGGGTCAGACCTGATTGGATGACACTTAACAACAACAGTTGGTTATTAATTTAGCACACATGCAATCTCATAGAGTTCTGGTGTGGGGTTTTAGGATAAACACTGGACCAGAAGACTGGTTTGAACTACAAGGTTGGTGGTTCACACCTAACAGACACTCCTCGGAAACCCTATACAGGATCGCTATGGGTCAGAACTGACTTGAAGGCACTTAGTGACAGTAACAACAGCAGTCAGCTGGAGAACATTGCACCAACCCTGCAAAGTTTCCATCCAGATAGTGCTGTAATTTAGTGTTCAAAAAGATATTCCACTACACTATCAAGTCAACTGCATCAAGATAATAGACAATACAGTTGTTTTGTTGTTGAATTTCATTATACTCATCCATCACTATACATTATTGACTGTGCAGTGAATTCCTTGATAAGAGATAATGCTGTGCCAAGTGCCATGATAATGTATAAAGCATTCTAAGATAATTTTGTTAGAATCATTATATGCAGGGAAGGCAATTCATATCTAGAATAAGTGTCAATTCCTGTAAGTACAAAATATTTCCCCTTCCATTGTAAACAGTAAAATGTAATTAATCTTAAAACAGGTTTCTGGAGTAGTATCATATAGAGGACTCAGTGTTGATCTCAGTTGCTGGCAGATTGAGCACTCTACAGTGCTGCATTCAGATCTGTTTAGGTGAGTGGAAATCCATGTTCATGAGTCCATCCCTGCCACACTACCACTTAGTTCATTAGCCTATAGAATAATGACAGTAAATGCTGGGGAAATAGGTTGAGTGGTATCCACATAATACATCATCCAGCCCACTTGCTTTAAAAATCCTACTTGATGGGGTCACTCTTTGGTGAATATTTCCTTGTTTTTTTTTTCTCATCAGAGAGGTTTATGTATATATCTTCCCACAGACCTTCTAATAACCAATTTTTCTATCATGTTTTTTTCAATTACCTGATCATCTAGCCAAACCACTAATTACACTGCATAAATCAGTATATAAACACACATATGGCCATATGCTCCAAGTTGCACTGCTCCAAGTTCTGTCCGCTGGGAGAAATTTCCTTCATGGCTGTCCTTCAGACAAGTTCTAGAATGAAACTAAAATGTTTCAGATGCCCACTTTTAAGTGTTCTCTGCATTTTGTGAAGAACTATCTCTTAAATAGGCATGGGTTTATTCTACGTCAGTCAGCTGATTGTAGGAGCTTCCCTGGGGTCATAGGTGAAGGTTGTTGTTATTGTTATATGCTGTGGAGTCAGTTCCGAGTATAGTGACCCTTTATAGGGTTTCCGAGGCTGTAAATCTTTACGCGAGCAGAAAGTTTCATCTTTCTCTCACAGAACAGCTGGTAGTTTCGAACTGCTGACCATGAGATTAGAAGCCCAATTCATAACCACTAGGCTGAAGGTTGGGAGCGAGAAACTAGAGAAACAGGTACAGAGACCAGGGACATTTGATCACTTACTTCTGACTTCAGGGCCTCTTAAACTCAATCTCATATGGTGGTAGTGGTTGTTGGCTATGGAGTCTGATCCAATTCATAGTGACCCTGTATAAAGTTTCTGAAGTTGTAAATCTTTAAGGGAGCATAGAGTCTTTTATCTTTCTCACATGGACCAGCTGGTAGATCCAAACTGCTGACCTTACACTTAGCAGCCCAAATTTTAATTCACTATGCTAGCATGAAGGAGCTCTGGTAGCGTAGTGGTTACAAATCGGGCTGCTAACCGCAAGGTCAGCAGTTTGAAACTACCAGCAGCTCCACGGGAGAAAGATGAGGCGTTCTGCTCCCGTAAAGATTTACAGCCTCGGAAACCCGGTACAGGGCCGCTATGAGTCGGTACCAACGCCACGGCACATAACAACAACAACAGCAACAATGCTAGCATAACTCCTTCAATATCATATATACCACTTCCATTTGATGATGGAAGACTGTTGTGCATACCTAGCATTCTTGGGTTGATAGACTAGGCAATATAAAGTTAGTGGTGAGCAGCTAAATTCTAATTATAAATGGGTGATAGTATTCAAGCATTTGATCTCAACTAAATTCCAGTAACAAGCCCAAAACATCTTTTTTATTTTTATTTTTTTAATGAGAGTAGTCATCTATATCAGAAGGCAGGACCTAATAAACTCTTAAAACAGTATTTACATCTGTCACTAAGACTTCAGGAACCATTAGGTTGGCCACATGATATACCCAAATGATACAGCAGCATGTGCAGCTAAGCCTATTGTTCAGCCTTCTATTGTTCTGGGCCCCAATGGAAACTATCTGTTCTTCCGGTCACTAAGTAACTGGGCCAAAGTAGTTCACCCATATGAAGATGACTATTAGGTATTGTACCTCCTTTTTAGTTGTAAGTGGGACCAGATGCAACAACATGTTCTTTACTTTATTTGTGCCACATACTGAGGAGAAAGGCTTGTGAATTTTTGTCAGATTTATTTCCCACCTTTTGGCACACAAATGTATTAGCAATAAGTCTAGAGTTGTTGCTGCTGCTTACTCTCTAGGGTCAATCTGCATGATGTCATCAATGTAATGGACCAGGGTGATGCCTTGTGCATTAGAAAGGTGATTGAGCTTCTGAAAGTCTGAATTATTACATAGGATTGCAAGACTGGTGTACTCCTGAGATAGAACACTGAAACTATGTTTCTGAATTTGACAACCAGAGAAAACTGCCTCTTTATTAATACAAATTGAAAACAAAACACTTTGTTCATCAATAGCTGCCTGTTAAGTATAAGGGAATTTAATAATTTGTTCAAGCAAAGAAACCACAACTAGAACAGTAACTATAATTGGAATCACTATTCAGTTAAGTTTACAAAAGTCCACTGTTGTTGTTGTATGGTATCGCGTGTGTTCAGACCCATAGTAAACCTCTATAGGGTTTCTGAGAGTGGCTGGTGCATTTTAACTGCCAACTTTGCAGTTAGCAGTACAATATTTATCCTAGTTCTTCAAAACATTTATTTTTCAGCACAGAATAGATAGCAAGGATGACTGGTAGGGTGCAAAGAATCACCATCCTTACAATCTCTGATTCTTCAATGGTGGTATAATCTTTGTAGTCCTCTAAGAATATGATAATCTTTGTGATTTACTGTTTTCCAAGTAGAGACAGTTCTAGTGGATTGAAGCTACCATTTCCTACCACAATAGACCTTACTCCAGGTATTAGGAAACTAATGTGGGAATTCTGCCAGTCATTAAGTATATTTGGTCTAATTATGCCTTCTGGAGCTGGAGAAATCACTACATGTTGTATTCAGAGACTCAGTTAACCCACTGGGAGATGAACCTTAGCTAAGAACCATTGATAATCTGATTTTAATAACCCCTTATTCACGACTTGCCTCTCAGTTTATCACACTGTGATGGTTTGGGTATTGTTGTGATGTTGAAAGATATGCCATCAGTATTTTAAATACCAGTAGGGTTACCCATGGTGGATAGGTTTCATGTGAACTTTCAGACTAAAACAGAGTAGGAAGAAGGAGAGACTGTTCAGTTCTGAATATTTAGTCACTGAAATAGCAGTGGAACACTGTCAGATAGCACCAGAATATTGAATATTGAAACATGATGAAGACCATCGTCAGATGTAGTAAAATGAGACCCTTATGTTTGAAGGCACTCAAAATACACTTGGGATAGATCTGTCTCCACAAAGTAGAGATGACTATGATGGCAAGAATGGAATAAAACTTTCAGAACCTTCATTTGCTGATGGGGAATAACTCAAAATGAAGTAAAACATCTGTAAACATCCGTTAATTATCAGAACATGGAATGTACAAAATACAAATCTAGAAAAGTTGTAAAAAATGTCAAATGTCAAAAATGAATTGAAATGCATAAACATTAATATCCTAGATATTAATGAACTGAAATGGACTGTTATTGATCATTTTGAATCTGAAAACCACATGGATTATTATGCTGGGAATGGCAAAATGAGGGGAATGACATTTCAAGATCTATCTTGAAGTACAACATTGTCTGTGATAGGATAATATCTATATGCCTACAAGGAAAACCAATTAATACAAGTATGATTCAAATTGACACACCAAAGCCAGTGATGATGGAATTGAAGAATTCTACCAACTTCTTCAATCTGAAATTGATTGAACATGCAATCAAGATGTATTAATGTTTACTGGTGATTGGAATGCAAATATTGGAAACAAGGAGGAAAGACCGGTCATTGGAGAACATGGCCTTCATGATAGATAGGATACTGGAGATCGCATGACAGAATTTTGCAGAACTAGTGACTTCTTAATTGCAAATACCTTTTTCAAACAACATAAAAGATGACTATACACATGGACCACACCAAATGGAATACACAGAAATCAAATTTACTGCAACTACGGAAAGAGATATTAGAAACACTGAATATTAGATACTAGAAAACTGAAGGTATCTTCAGTCAAATCAAGGACACTAGCACACTGTGGAAAAAAACCACTAATTGCTCATATGCAAGTTTAGACTGAAGATGAAGAGAATTAAAACAAGTCTATGAGTGTCAAAATATGACCTTGAACATATCCCACCTGAATTTAAAGATCATTTCAAGAATCAATTTGATAAATTA
Organism: Chrysochloris asiatica; assembly: GCF_000296735.1. Taxonomy (NCBI): domain Eukaryota; kingdom Metazoa; phylum Chordata; class Mammalia; order Afrosoricida; family Chrysochloridae; genus Chrysochloris; species Chrysochloris asiatica. The sequence continues at coordinate 7,006,769 of NW_006408561.1, read as the reverse complement.
GACACTAATGATTGAAGACCAGAAGAGTATTTTGGGATGACATCAAGTGCATCATACAAGGAGAAAGCAAAAGGTTATTAACAAAACAAGAAAGAAGAAACAGACAAAAATGGAGGTCAGAAGAGAGTCTGAAACTTGCTCTCCAGCACAGAAATGCTAAAACAAATGGAAGCAATGAGGAGGTAAAAAGTTAAATACAAAATTTCAAAGGGCAGTTTGAGAAGACAGAGTCAAATATTATAATGAAATGTGCAAAACTCTGAAGTTAGAAAATCAAAAGGGAAGAATATGCTTAGCACATTTGAAGCTGAGAGAACTGAAAAAAATTCAAGTCTCAACTTTCAATATTGAAGGATTCCTAGTGTGGCGTTGTGGGTTGTTGCACCAGACCGCAAAGCCATTTGAACTGCAATGTCAGTGGTTCAAGCTCACCAAATGCTCCTCAGAAAACCTATACAGGGTCACTATGGGTCGGAACCCACTCAACGGCACTTAACAACAACAACAACAACAACAACAACATCATCAAAATGTTCTGCTGGTGTGGCACTTTAGGGTCAGAACTGGACTTTGAACCACAAGATTGAAGCCCACCAGCTGCTCCTTGGAAAACTTATACAGAGTTGCTATGAGTCAGAATTGTCTTGACAACACTTAACAATACGTAAGAACAATGGACAAAACATTGAATGATGCAGAAGACATCAAAAGAAGATAGAAGAAATACATTGAATCATGGTATCAAAAAGAAATGTTTGGGGTTCAAGCATTTTAAGAGGTATCATGTGATCAATAGCCAATGATAATGAAGGAGGAAGTCCAAGGTAGCCTAAAGGTATTGGCAAAGAACAAGACTCCAAGAACGTATGGAACGTAAATTGAAATCTTTCATCAAGCTGATGTGGAATTGGAGGCACTCACTCGTGTATGCCAAGAAATTTGGAAGACAGTTACCTGGCCAACTGATTGGAAGTGAGCCATATTTGTGCCCATTACATAGACAGGTGACCCAACAGAATGTAGAAGTAATCATACAATATCATTAATGTCACATGAAGGTAAAACTTTGTTAAAGATAATTCTAAAAGTTTGCAACAGTACATTGACAGGGAACTGTGAGAGGTTCAAGCAGGATTTAAACAAGGCATGAAATGAGGGATATCATTGCTGATATCAGACGGATCTTGACTGAAAGAAAAGAATATCAGAAAGATATTTACCTGTGCTGTATTTACAATGCAAAGGCATTCCAGTTTGTGAATCATGACAAACTGTGGACAAAATTGCAGTGAATGAGTATTCCAGAACACTTAATTGTGCTCATGACGAACCTATACATAGACCAAGATGCAGTTCGAACTGAACAAGGCAACACTGAATTGTTTAAAATTGGAAAAGTTGTGTGCCAGTGAAGAAAAATGTGGCATTAACAACCTGCAATATGCAGATGATACAACCTTGTTTACTGAAAGAGCAGAGGACTTAAAATACTTACTGATGATGATCAGAGACTAGAGCTTTTGATATGGGTTGCACCTCAATGTAAAGAAAATACAAATTCTCACCACTGGACCAATAAATAATATCCATTTCAATGCAAAAAAGATTGAAGTTGTCAAAGACTTCATTTTACTCGGATTAACCATAACACTCATGGAAACAGCAATCAAGATATCAGACGATGTATTGTAATAGGAAAATTTGCTGCACAAGACCACTTTAAAATGTTCAAGAGCAAAGATGTCAGTTTGAGGAGTAAGGTGTGCCTGACACAAGCCATAATATTTTCAATAACCTCATGTGCATGTGAAAGTTGGACAAGGAATAATGAAGATCATAGAAGAATTGATGCATTTGAGTTATGGTGTTGGAGGAAAATATTAAAAGTAATGAATCTCCAAAAGAATTAACAAATCTGTGTTGGAAGAAGTACAGCCTGAATGCACCTTGGAAGCCTTGATGGCCTGACTTTGTCTCTCAGACTTCAGGCATATTATCAGGAAGGACCAGTCTCTGGAGAAGGACATAATGCTTGGTAAATTGGAGGGTCAGCAAAAAGAGGAAGACCCCTAATGAGATGTATTGACACAGTGGCAACAGCAATGGGCTCAAATGTTACAATGATTGTGAGGTTGGCTCAGACCTGGCCAGTGTTCTGTTCTGTTGTGCATAAGGTTGCTAGAAGACAGTACTAACATGATAGCACCTAATAACAGAACAAATCTTGATGTCACCTATTGTGATGTTGTTGTTGTTAGGTGCCATCGAGTCAGTACCTTATGCACAGCAGAACGAAGCACTGCCCTACCTGGGCCAACCTCACTACTGTTGCCATGCTTGAGTCCATCGATGCTGCCACTTGGCCA
>NW_006408561.1:7001700-7003693 GCF_000296735.1 Chrysochloris asiatica | reverse complement strand
TCTCAGATTATTTGCTCCCAGAGATTCAAGCTGGATTCAGAAGAGGCCATGGAATGAGGGATATCAATGCTTATATCCAATGGGTCTTGGCTGAAAGCAGAGAATACCAGAAAGATGCTTACCTGTGCTTTATTGACTATGCAAAGGCTTTCAATTGTGTGGATCATGACAAGCTATAGACAATATTGCAAAGTATGAGTATTCCGGAACACTTAATTGTGCTCTTGATGAATCTGTACATGGGAGCATTGAATGGTTTAAAATTCAGAAAGGTGTGTGACAAGGTTGTGTTCTTTCACCATACCTATTGTGATAGGCCTGATTAAAATGTAAAAACTGAATTTCTGGATATGATTTCCTAGTCTGGTACTAGTTGTGGTAGTATTAATTGCTGAATGTCCTTAAAAATTGTTCTTTCAGTCAGACATATGAGAGCCCTGATGGTGCTTTGGTGTAGGCATTGGGCTACCTACCACAACTTTGGTGGTTCAAACTCACGAGTCACTCAGTGGCAAAAAGATGAGGCTATGAGTGTCCATAAACGATTAGTCTCTGAAATCCTATACAGTTTGCTATGTCTCAATGATAGTGTTTGTTTGTTTGTTTTAAAGAAAGTTTTGAACTTTGTTACTACAGAAAAGGCATAATTAGGTCCTTGAAATGACTTGACTGTTAGAAGTATCTTTGCTTGTCTGAAATCCTAATTCACCAGACCATCTATCAATGTAATGTATGATATAGGTTTCAATTACATGGTATCAGCTTTACCTCCTGATATGCTGGAAACTAAGACCAGCTACTTCAGTAGTCAAATATGCTTATGTGATGCAGCCTCTATGAAAATACTAGACACCAAGGATTGAATCGTCATTTAATGTAAACAGCTAAAATTTCTGTGTTTGGTAATGTCTTGGTCTTTGCCTCATGTATCTTTTCTTTGACTGATTTAATCTGTACCTTTCTCTTGTAATAAAGTTCCCTTCAGGCTCTATTTATTGAACAATAAATAGGAACCTTAAGGTTGCATGAGGCCACACAGGCCATTAATTTGAAATGATCTAAAATGTCTGGTGGATAAAAATAGGTAATGTTAATCTCATAGAAAAAGCCTATAAGTGCATCCCCAACAATGGCTGCTGGGATGTTGGAAAAGGCAATTCCCTTTGAGTAACATCTAGTTGGCTATTGATTTTTTATTAAGACTGCCCACATGAGTGAAAGATATGTACCAATTTTGAAATGATGTTCTAGGTGATTCATAGAAACACTTCAATAAGGAAGGCAGTGTTGTTCCTGAAGAGCTCTGGACCTTATGATTACTTAGGCAATGCCCTATGAAAATGTCTCAATGAAGCAACAAAGAACTGCTTAATTTATTAATTGTGGTTCCAATATGAACAACCAGGATCCAATGTTAAAGACCACCAATCTTATTTATGAAAATAAATCAGTTCAGTGGCCTCAATTTCATATTTTTTTTCCCTATATTTGGTTCTTTGCTGGCTTGTGATAGCACTCAATGTCCTGGAAATATAGTCATACAACTGAACATTGGAAAACTAGCCTACATACCCACATGGGCACACTGCTGAAAATCACTATTGTAATTTAAAGGCTGTATAAAATTAGAACGTGTAGATACCGACCAGAAGAATTTGCTTCGAGGGAAAGAAGGTGATTGGAATTTACAAGTGGATATTTTCGTGGATTCACATGATGTGGCCATCTGAATCTATGAAGTAAGTAAAGTCAAAGCTGAGCTGAATCAAGATTTTTTTTCTTGTTGTGCTCTTGGAGACACAAAATGCCAACAAGATTTCTGATATCTGCCAGCAAGAGAGATAGATACTGCTGATGACTAGAGGGAAGTTTTCACAAGCTGAAAGCCATGCACATACATGGCGAGTCAGATTGGTGTCAGTAGACACAGAAGGCTACAAGTGGGTCCTGACAGGAATAGACCATTACTTTGTTTTTGTTTGTTTGTTTGTTT
>NW_006408561.1:6987891-6992690 GCF_000296735.1 Chrysochloris asiatica | reverse complement strand
TTACTTGGCTCGGGCAGGCTGGCAGCTGCTCGCCTGTGTGCGCGCGCCTGGCGGGCCCTGGGAACACACGGGTCAATTGGCCAGGGCAGCAGTGGCTCAGGCAGGCACAGTCCGCGCCTGATGAAGTCAGACAGTCGCCGCCTCTCTCCCTTCTGCAGGCTTTTTTATTATTTTTTTTTTCCTCTTCCTCTCCTAAGCTAACTTCCCTCTGTCCACTGTATGTACAGAAATCCCCCCTTGGGGTAGGTGTCACCAGTGGTTCTCCCTGTTTGAGTCTCCCAGCCACTGGAGGCTCTGCAAGAGCTGGTTCCCGCCCTGCCCCCAAAGCCCAAAGGAGCTGAGGATGCCGCGGCGCCCTTCTAAAAAGCCTGTAATTCCTTGCACAGTGATTTATCAAAGAAACGGGTCTAAGGCTCTGGAGCACTAAGATTTACGCGGGCCGTGAGACTGTGAATTCCCACCTGGGAGGCTCAACTCGCGAGCTTCCCCCTCCCCGCCCTCCATCCCGGAGCCCACACTTACTCACACCGCCTGGCCGCCCTGGCAAACCGGAAACTAGACCATTACTTTGAACTGGGGTTTATTTACTGAGTGGCAGATGCAAATTCTCAGAGTACTATATAAGGGGCAGAGCAAAGATACAGTGCAAATTTAGATCACTAAATCAAATTTCTTCAGACTGAAATGCATGTTTCACCGCCCATAAGGTCATCCTTAGAGTAACAGATATATAAAAAATTGGAACGAGCAATTAAAACACATGTTGTCTATAAGTGTGGGGGTGTGTGAGATAGAGCAATAAAGAGGACTAACTTATATGTCTTGATGAGTGTGTGCTCACCACTAAGATGAGCAAGAAAGAATATCTACTGAATACGCTTCTCCATTTTTTTGGGAACTTGGGAATTAGAGGGTAGGAAAGGGTGGTGACATAACACCTCAACTTTTCTATATTTGATGCAGTATTCATAGAATCAAGTCTGAATGTGATCCCAAAACAAGAATTCATTTTTTGTCTTAAATATGCTAGTCTAAATTTTTAAAGGATTGATAGGTATGTTATCATTCCATTACAGCTGGAAAAATTGAGGATAATAGTGAATTAAAGTATATTGACCAGTGGTCAATAATGGTCATTTGAACATGGTTGAACCTTGAGGACATTATGTTGAGTGAAATTAGTCAGTCACAAAAGGAGAAATACTGCATAGGATCACTACGGTAAATGACTAAGAAAAAGAACCCAGACTAAAGTGAAGGGGTATTCTTTGCTGGCTACTGGGATGTGTGGAGTGGGATTAGGGGAGGGAGGGGAAGGTGGAGCACAGGGTGGGAACAGACAGAGGATAGTTTGGGTACTAGGGAGGGGGGCAATATACAAGAAAGGGGAGGGGAATGGAAAAACAAAGTGGATGGAAGAACAATCAGGCAGTTTGCATGGGTTAAGTGGTACAGAGGTAAATAATGATGTATGCACAACCTTGGAACAGCAGGGCTCTGGGATACAGAGCTTGAGACATGGTTGGAATGGGGAAAAGGGGGGAAATAATGTTAAGATGTTTGGCTGTCTTATAAATCTTGTTTTCCCTGGCATACCATTATAAAATAGACACTTGAGTGGGAGCGAAAGGAATAGCCAGAAATATCACCATAGAAAGCTTGTAGGTCTGTCTTCTGCCTATAACTGATTGGAATACCTAAAATGGGACTACAACGTGCCCAGTGAAGGAGGCTTCTGCATTACATAAGACCATAGGTGGAATCCTGAACAGCATCCAGAATCTTCAGAGAAGGGAAATTTCCACTTGAAAGGACAAGTAGACTAGCCTGGAGCACCTAGAAGAACAGAAGATACTTCTTGAAAGAAAGACAGACAGGAAAAATATAACACAATATGGGTAGACCTAATGATTACTACAAGAACAAACAAGTTGCTCACCCAGGAAACATCAAGACAGGTGGTAGAGTCCCCTCAGAGCAAACCGCCTTCCAAGACTAAGACTCAATGGGAATACAAAATCTGATTGGTGACCACATTCATCACTGATAAGGGGAAGACAGGGAAAAACAGCAATGAAGCTGCGAACTAAGCCCTACAACATTCAGTAGACTCCTGTGAACTCGGCTGGAGACGTGGTTAGCCAGCAGTGGGGCAAGACCTGGGGACTCTTGGGGCCAGAGTCAGTGACATAGCCACGGAGGACTCAAGTGGAGAGAGTGAAGCGTCCAGCTGATAAGAGAGGGCATATGCACAAGAATACCCACACATGCAGATAATATCCACTTGACCTGGCTTCAATGACTGGATGATCAGAGCTCAACTAGAAGAAGAAAGAAGAGGGAAAAAAGAGTGATCTGATACAATTTGATGAAGTTGACCTACCTACACCTATGGATGCAGTAGCTCAAAAGAGGGAACAAAACTTTACAGCAAGGTTCATTCCCACCCTCTCCATACACAGAGTAGACAGTGATGGGCAACTTGGACATTGCCTACCCAAAATGGGGGGAGGGGGGTGGTGCTTCAAAGACAAGAAGTGACTGTCTTTCAAGCTTTCAAGAGGGAATCTAGATCCAGAGGGCTTGGAGAAAGGTAGAATCTCCACTGAGTAGTATACAATGTAGGCGGGGTTGATGAAAGGAAATGCAGATAGGTCTCTTGTGATACAATAGTGAATAATTGTTATCAGGACTGATTATGAGGGTTGGAAATGTAAAGGTAGATAGACATTTTGTAGCAAGGAGGGGAGTGATTAACTTTGCAGTCTAGGAGCGGAGGTCCCTGGGATTATCAAGGGAGAAGAGTGGAGAGCGGGACCCTATCCAGAGAAGCAGTGTCACCAGAGATGGAGGCAGAGATGATGAAGTGGAAAGATGGAGTGGCTGGGGACTTTAGACCCAGAGAGGGAGAGGGGCTGTGTGCTGATGACCGGGGGACAGCAGGCTTGTAGTGTATATCCTGTGGTTGGTTGATGATGCATGGAATCATGTAAACTATCACATGATTCACAATAAAACATTAAAATAAATAAATAAATAATCATCATTTGTTCTTTATCTATACAACTTTGCTACTGTTTTTAGTTGCCATTAAGTCATAAAATAATGAAAGTCTTCCCAGGTGCATGTCATCCTTTCAATTGTTGGAATCACTGTTTCAGTTAACCTTGTTGAGAGTTATACTCTTTTTCACTTACCCTCTGTTTTACCAAGCACAATGTCTGACTCCAGGAACTGGTCCCTCCTAGTAACATTTACAAAATATGAAACGAAATCTCTCTATGCTCACTTCTAAGGAGCATACTAGTTGTAATTCTTCCAAGACAGATTTCTTTATTCTTCTGATAGTGGATATTTTATTCAATATTATTGACCAACACCATAATTCAAATGTGTCAAGTCTTCTAGTAATTTCTATTCATTGCTCAACTTACACATGCATTGAGGTTATTGAAAAAGCCATGGGTTGGGTTAGGTGCACTTCAGTACTCAAACTAATATCTTTGCTCTTGATCAACTTAAAGAAGTCTCATGCATTAGATTTGCTTAAGTCAGTTTCATGAATCCAAGCAAAGTGAACTCTTCAAAAATTTCAATCATTTTTTCCATTTATAAAGGTGATAGTTAAGGTTCTGTATCAACTTGATTGAGTCAGGATTCCCAGTTTTGCAGTTGATAGTTAACTCTATGTTAATTGGCTATTGTTATTGTTGTTAGGTGCCATCTAGTCGGTACAGTGACTTATGCACAGCAGAAAGAAACACTGCCCGATCTTGGGAAAACCTCATTATTGTTGGCACGCTTGAGTCCACTGATGCTGCCACTTGGCCAATCCATCTCATTGGGGAGTCTTCCTCTTTTTCTCTGACCCTCCTCCACCTTACCAAACATGATATCTTTCTCCAGTGACTGGTCCATCCTGACAATATGTCCTAATATGAGAGACGAAGTTTGTCCATCCAGGCCTCTAAGGAGCACTCTGGCTGTACTTTTTCCAACACAGATCTGTTCTTTTGGCAGTCCATGATCCTATCAATAGTCTCCTCCAACACCACAACTCAAAGGCATCAATTATTTGTAAATAATTTCTTTCTTATTCACTGTCCAGCTTTCACATACATATGAGGTTATTGAAAATACCATGGCTTGGATCAGGCACACCTTAGTCCTCAAGCTGACTCAATGATGATTGACTATGAGAAGCCAATCAATTGAAAAGTTGTTTATTTAAGGGTGTGCCCTGTTCCCAGTATAATGGACATGCAGGAAAAACTCTCTCTTCCCTGCTGGATTTGAATCTCCCATTTGGGTCAACCTCCAACCTCCAATTCTTTGAATCTAATATAGCAGCTTGCTCTTTCTATTGCCCTGGCTCCTGAGGTCCACACCCCCAGTTCTGCCTCATGCCTACTCAGGCCCTGGTCACCCATCACCCTGCTGCCACCCTGCTCTAGCACCAAGGCCCTGCTCTGTGCTCCATCTTGGGATTCCTGCCTTAATGGCCCACCTGTTGATTTTGGTTTGCCTGGCCTGTACTTGGGACTCTTTCATTTCTACACCTGTGAGCTATGTCCTTGATGTAAACTTATCTTTATGTATATATGTTACTGTTGTTAAGTGCTGTTGAGTCAGTTCTGACCCATAGTGACCCTGTATAGGGTTTCCAAGGAGTGGCTAGTGAGCTTGAACCACCAACCTTGTAGTTCAAATGGTTTTGCAGAGTTTGTTCAAATGCATTAAGCCACACCAGGACACACACTCTCTCTCTCTCTCTCTCTCTCTCTCTCTCTCTCTCTCTC
>NW_006408561.1:6958981-6987742 GCF_000296735.1 Chrysochloris asiatica | reverse complement strand
TTAAGTGCCATCGAGTCGATTTATGTACATAATGTATATACATATGTGATATATATATACACATGTATACATTCGTATATTATACATAATATGTTGCTGTTTTTGTTGTGCCATCAAATCAGTACTGACTCATAGTGACCTTATGTACCACACAGCAAAACTGACTGGTCCTGAACCAACCTCACAATCATTGGTATGTCTGAGGCCACTCTTGCTGCCACTGTGCCTATCCATCTCACTGGGGTTCTTCCTCTTTTTCTCTGATCCTCCACTTTACCAAACATTCACTGGCTTTACTCTCTATAGAACCCAGCCTAAGACATTTGGTTCTAGAGAAACAGTATCAGAAGGATGTGTTATTTAAATTGGTTCTAAAGTCTAACTAAATTTAAAGGCAGTGACAACTCTGCCTCCAGAGTAAAGAGAGTGAGGATACTGCTATTGTCTGAGGTATTGTTATTAATATGCAAAATATCACCACCAATAAATAGATCATGTATCGTGGAAAAACGATGCTCTGGGTGATTGTGTGTAAGATACGTTTCTGCAGATTTTTCAGAATGAAAAATACAGAGAATCTGGTTGTTTGGTCCTATTAATATAGGCCAAGTGATAAAAGAAAGAGAAGCACTCAGGGCTTAAGCATCAAGGCTCACATGGTACATAAAAAAACTTAAAGTTTCCACTTGTGACCTGAAAGAAAGTCTACTTTTCTGTAGTGGCAGGGCTAATATTACCCATAACCAGATGCAGAGTTGTATTGTTACAATACAACTCCCAAACAAGAATGGTGACAAATACTAAAGTGAGGGCATTGATTGGGAAGAAATGGATCGTGAAACTTGGGATGCAGACATTTGGACAGATAATCAGGAAACTGGGGACAAAGAGCCTATAGATTCCATTGAGTCACTCTTGCCAACAGCCTTACCCCTTCTACCTGAAGAGATTACCCTATTATTAGTAAAAAAAAAAAACATTTTCTCTGTCAAATTTTGATGAGATTAACTCAACTATACTTGCTGATATGGCGCCTGAGGCAATTCCTGAGGCATCACCTAAGGTAGATAGATGTCTTGTAAGATATTGCTGAATGTTCCCAGGAAACATCTCCATCACGTATTGATTCTAGACCTATTACTAGACTTAAGTCCCAACGAGCTTCAAAGAATGAAGTACAATTTGTGACCCAGGAAAAAGTATATGCTACGTTCCAAAATAAATGCTTGATTTTTCTAATATGTATAAATAGAAACCAGGAGAATATGTGTGAAAATGGCTATTAAGGGTGTGGGATAATGATGGAGGGAACATAAGGATGGATTGGTCTGAGTTTATTGATATGGGTCCACTAAGCACTGATTCTTCACTTAATGTTTCAGCTTGAGAGGTTAGGAAAGGATCTAAGTTTGGTTGGTTGGTTCTCTGAAGCATGGACTACACGGTGGCCTACAATATGTCAGGTTGAAGTGCTAGACCTGCTTTGGTATTCTATAAAGGAAGGAATCCAAAGACTTCAGGAAATTGGCCCGTTAGAGTGGATTTATCAGGAGAAACTCATAAGTCCACATATAGAATGTCCAGAGGAAAATCTTTTACCACAACAATGAGGAACAAATTTATGAAGGGAACACCAGCATCCTTGAAGACTGCTGTGATTGCTATATTATGTAAACCAAATTTGACAGGGGGAACTGCCCTAATTGAATTAAGACACTTAACCACAATAAGGTTGATTGGGCCCCATGGTGATAGGTGTCAAGTGGCAGCACTTAATCAAGAAAGACAAGGTGGACATGATAGTGGCCAGCAGAATCAAAGCAGTAATCAGAATCGTCTGACTCTTGTGAATTTATGACATTGGCTAATTAGGCAGAGTTTCCCAAGGAGTGAAATAAATGGGAAACCTATTAAATATTTACTTGATATGTACAAGTGGAAGAAGTTTGGGTCAAGTGAATGGCAGGCTAACTTGGATCTTCAGAAGAGAGAGTCATGGCCTCTCAATCAATTCCTGGACTTGAGAGACAGTTTACAGACCCACAACTTCTTAAAAGAAGGGGGAGCCAGGTCCCCTTGAAGTATGACCCACTATGCTGCCAGCTGTTAGTTTTTCTTGCAGCTTTCCCTAAAGGTGTCTATGACCTTTTAGAAGGGTGACTGTTCATTAAGGGAAAGGAAATAATCAGACTTTTCAGGGATTACTGGACAGTGGTTCAGAATTGACACTAATTCCAGGAGACCCAAAAAAAGTCACTGTCACCCACAAATCAGTTATTAATGAGGTCTCAGCTAAGATCTATCTCACTGTGGGTCGAGTGGTCCTCAAACTCATCCTGTGGTGATTTTCCCAGCTCCAGAACACATAATCCGAAAAGGCATATTCAACCAGTAACAGAAGCTTCACACTAGATCACTGAAATGTAGAATATTATAGTTGGAAAAGCCAAGTGAAAACTATTGCAACTACAACTACCTTTACATAACAAGTTAGGAAACCAAGAGCAATACCACATTCCCGGAAAAACTGCAGAAATTAGAGCCACAATCAAGGACTTGAAGGATGCAAGGGGGGAGGTGATTCCTAACACATCCCCCATTTATGTTTCCTAAAAGGGCCTGTGTTTAAAAAAGATGGATCTTGCAGAATGAGAGTGGATTATCATAAACTTAACCAGGCTGTGACTCCTATTGCAGCTGCTATTCCAGATGTTGTTTCTTTGCTTAAGCAAAGGAATGCATTTCTTAGTAACTGGTATGCAGTTAGTTAACTGGTATTGATCTGGTCAATAAGTTTTTCTCAATTCCAGTTTCTAAGATAACCAGAAGCAATTTGCCTTCAGTTGGCAAGGCCAACAATACAATTTCACAGTCTTACCTCAAGGGCACATCAATACTCCAGCACTAAGTACTAGTTTAGTCTGCAGGGAACTTAATCACCTCAAGAAATCACACTGGCCAATTATATTGATGACATTTTGCTTACTGGTCCTAGTGAAGAAGTATCAGGGACTCTAGCTAGACTCATTTGTAAAACATCTGCATGCCTCTTGCTGTTGTTCAGTGCTGTCAAGTTGGTTCCAACCCATAGTGACCATGGTGAGCTTGAATTGCCAACCTTGCAGTTCCAATGGCTTTGCAGTCTGGCACATTAACCTACAGCGCCACATCAGGACTCCTGCTAGAAGGTGGGAAATTAACAAAAATTCATGCACCTTCCATCTCAGTGAAATTTCCAGGACTTCAGTGTTGTGGGGTATGTAGTGATAGCCGTACTAAAGTGAAGGATAAATTATTGATTTTGGCTCCTCCAATAACAAAAAAGAGGCACAGTGCCTGGTAGACCTCTTTGGATTTTGGAGGCAATATATTCCTCATTTAGGTGAGCTAACACGACCAATTTATTAAGAGACTCAAAAAGCTGCTAATTTTGAGTTGAGCCCACAGCAAGAAAAGGCTCTCCAAGAGGTTCAATTAGCTGTGCAAGCTGCTCTGCCACTAAGACCATATGATCCAGAAGATCCAACGGTGCTTAAAGTGTCTGTGCCAGATAGAGTTGCAGTCTGGAATCTTTGGCAGGCCCCTATTGGTGAATTGTAGCACAGACCCTTAGGATTTTGGAGGAAAGCCTTTCCATCTTCTGCAGATAACTATACCCCTTTTGAGAAACAACATTTGGATCATCACTAAGTTTTAGGAGAGACCGCATGCCTTACCATGAGTCACTAAATCAATATGTGACCAGAGCCAACCATCATGAACAGGGTGTCTGAACCAGAGAATTATAAAGTTGGCAGTGCACAGCAACACTCCATTATTAAATGGAAGGGTATATATGAGACCGGGTTCAAGCAGGACCTAAAGGCACAAGTATGTGCATAAGGAAATGGCCTGAATATCTATCGTACCCATTCCTGTCCTATTGCCTTCCCTCTCCCCATCTATACCTATGGCCTCACGAGAGTTCCTTATAATCAGTTGACTGAGGAAGAGAAAACTTATGCTTGGTATACAGATGGTTCTGCATGATATGCAGGCACCACTTGAAAGTAGACAGCAGCAGCACTACACTCTCTTTCTGGGACTACCCTGAAGACAGTGGTGAAGGAAAATCCTCCCAATGGGCAGAAGTTTGACAACTGCATCTGGTTGTTTGTTTGTTTTGCTTGGAGGGAGAAATGGCTAGATATGTAATTGTATGCTGATTCATAGACTGTTGCCAATGGTTTGGCTGGATGGCCAGGGATGTGGAAGGAACATGATTGGAAAATTTATAATAAGGAGTGTAGAAACGTAGTATGTGAATGTTGTTGTTAAGTGCCTTTGAGTCGGTTCCGACCCATAGCAACCCTGTACATCTGTAAATGGGCAAAAAACATAAAGATATTTGTGTCTCATATGAATGCACACCATGCACACCAAAGGATTACCTTGGCAGAGGAGTACAATAACAACTAAGAGGATATGATGATGTTCTGTGGAAACAAATTATGCTCTTTCTCAAGCCACCCCTGTTATTGTACTGTTTGGCTCATGAACAAAGTGACCATGGTGGCAGAGATGGAAGCCATGCATGGACTCAAGAGCATGGACTTATACTCACCAGGGCGAACATGGCTACAGCCACTACTAAGTGCCCAGTCTGCCAGCAGCAGAAACCAATATTGATTCCCTGGTATGAGACCATTCCTCATGGAGATCAACCAGCTTCCTGGTGGCAGGTTAATTACATCAGGCCACTTCCATCAAGGAAAAGGCAGTGTTTTGGTCTTACAGGAATAAACATTTATTTACTCTGGATATGGATTTGCCTTCCCTGCACAAAATGCTTCTGCCAAAACTACTACCCATGGTCTTATAGAATGCCTTATTCACTGTCATGATACACCACACAGCATCACCTTGGATCAAAGGATCCATTTCACAACAAATGAAATGCGGCAATAGGCCCATGCTCACAGAATTCACTTGTCTTACCATGTTACCTATCATCCTGAATCAGCTGGCTTGACTGAAGGATGGAATGGGCTTCTAAAGGCCAATTATGGTGCCAGCTAATTGGCAATACCTTTCATGGCTGGGTGATGTTCTCCAGGAAGCTATGTATGCTCTAAACCAGCATCTAATATATGGTGCTGTTTCTCTAATTGCCAGGATCCATGGGTCCAAGAACTAAGGTGTGGAAATGGGAGAGCAACACTCACTATCACTCCTAGTGACCCACTTGAAGAAATATTTGCTTCCTGTCCCTGCAACCCTATGTTCTTCAGGTCTGGTCATTTTAGTTCCATAGGGAAGAATACTCCCACCTGGAGGAAAATCACTGATTCCATTGAACTGGAATTTATGATTGGTCCCTGGTCATTTTGTACTCCTCATGCCTCTGGATCAACAGGCAAAGAAAGGCATTACTGTATTAGGGGAAGTTTGCTTTACATTGCATAATTGTGGTAAAGTAGAATAGGTGTGGCATCCAGGAGATTCCATAGAACGTCTTTTACTACTACCATGTTCTGTGATTAAAGTCAATGGTAAATTACAGAAACCCAATTCCAACATGAAGACTAATAGCCTAGATGCTTCAGGAATGAAAGTTTGGGTCATACCATCAGGCAAAGAACCACAACCAGTTGAAGACCTTGTTGAGGGCAAAGGAAATTTAGAATGGGTAGTTGAAGAAGGTAGTTTTAAATATCAGTGATGGCCACATGTCCAGGTGAAGAAATGAAGGCTGTAATTGTTATGAAGATATATTTCTGTTTTATTTTGTATGTGTACATCAAATATTTTTGCTTTGTTCATTTTTGAATTATAAGCTGTAAATGGGGTTGGCGCATTCTCAGATATGTGTTTTTAGTTATATTATGTTAGATGCAAGCACAAATTTACAACTTTCTTTTTTAGAGATTATGTATATGGTTTTTTTGGTGCCAAGTTGACAATGGGTAGACTGTGACAGTTAAAGTTATCTGTTAACTTGATTGAATCAGGATTCCCATTTGTTTGGTAGTTGCCAGTTAACTCTATGATAATTGACTTTCTCAATCCTCAAACAGGTATCTTTGCTCTTGATCAACCTAAGGAGGTATTGTGCAGCAGATTTGCCTAAGTCAAATTCTTGATTTCTGCTTCCATGAGTGTTGATTATGGATCCAAGTAAAGTGAACCCTTCTAAAACTTCAATCTTTTTTCCATTTATCATTGTGATAGTTAAGGTTCTGTGTCAACTTTAATTGAGTCAGGATTCCCATCATTTGGTAATTGATACTTAACTCTATGATGATTGGCTATCAGCAGCCAATTAATTGAAAGATTATTTTCTTGGGGCTGTATCCTGCTCCCAAAATACACGCAAGATAGACTAGCTCTCTTCCCTGTTAAATCTGGGTTACACATCTGTGTTTCTCATCACCCTGATGCTGCCTTGTTCATTGCTGAGGTCCTGCTCTGTGCCTTAATTTGGAATTCCTGTCTTCCCAGCCTACCTGCTGACCTTGGTTTGGTTTGCCTGGCTGGCACTTGGGACTCTACTATTTCTACATCTGTGAGCCATTTCCAAAGAGAGGCTAGTGAGCTTGAACAATTGAGCTTGTGGTTGAAACCGACATTGCAATCCAGTGCATTAATCCACAGTGCTACGCCAGGATTCCAAATATATATATTGCACTGGTTTTAATTCTTTAGAGAACCCAGTCTAAGACAATCATGACGTTATTTACTTTTCCAATTGTGAGGATTTTGTTTTTCTTTACATTAAGGTGCAATGCTTAAATAAAAAAACTAAGGTTGTAGTCTTTTATCTTCATCAGTTAGTATTTGTATTTCAATCCTTTTCACTTAAAACAAGCAAGGTTGTATAATCTGCATATCACAGACTATTAATGAGCCTTCCTGCAATCATGATGCCACATTCTTCTTCATATAATCCAGCTTCTTTTGCTTAGCATGAAGACTGAACAAGAATGGTGAAAGAATACAGCCCTGGTACACAACTTTCCAGATACTGAATGGCTCAGTATCCCTTGTTCTGTTCCAATAGCTGCCCCTTGATCTAAATACTGGTTCTTCATAAGCACAATTAAGTACTCTAGAATACACAATCATCACAATGCTATCTACAGCTTCTCAAGATCCACACAGTCAAAGTCTTTGCATAGTCAGTAAAGCTCATGTTGACTTCTTTCTGGTATTCTCTGCTTTCAGCCATGATTCATCTGATGTCAGTAATGATATCCCTACTTCCACGTCATCTCTTCTAAATCTAGCTTGAATTTATAGCAGCTCCCTGTCAATGCACTGTTGTAGCTGTTTTGGTATTATCTTTAGCAAAATATTACTTTCGTGTGATATTAATGCTATTGTTCCATGATTTCATCTTTCTATTGGGTCACCTGTCTTTGAAATGGACACAAATATGGACTTTTTCCAAGAGGCTGGCCAAGTAGCTGTCTTTCAAGTTTCTTGACGTAGATAAGTGAACACCTCCTGTGCTGCATTAGTTAGTTGAATGATTTCAAATTGTATTTCTTCAATTCCCAGAGTTTTATTTTTTATCAATGCTTTCTGTGTAGCTTGGACTTGTTCTTTCAGTACCATTGGCTGTTAATTATATGCTACCTCTTGAAATGGTTGAACATTTCTTTCAGTTAAGTGACTCTATGCATACTTTCCATCTTCTTTTGATGCATTCTGTAAATTCAATATTTTGTCCATGGACTCTTTCAGTACTGCAAGTTTGAATTTTTCTTCAGTTCTTTCAGCTTGAGAAATGCTGAGCATGTTGTTTACTTTTTGTTTTCTAACTCCAGGTCTTTGCATCTTTCATTATAATACTTTATGTGCTTTCTCAAGTTGCCTTTAGAAATGTTTTGTTCAGCTGTTTTACTTCCCCATTTCTTCCATTTACTTTAGCATTTCTCTGCTGGAAAGCAAGTTTCAGAGTCTCTTCTGATATTGTGTTCGATAATTTCTGCATTCCACTGGGTCATCTTTCTTTGGAATGGACATGAATATGAATCTCATCTAAGTTGTAGGAAGCACTCATTAGTCAAATGCATTTTTGAATCATCTCAATTTGTATTCTATAGGTTGGGAGAGTCTTGTTTTTCACAAATGCCTTCAATGTTGATTGCACTCCTTCCTTTGGTTTGGTACCATCAGCTCTTAATTACACACAATTCCTGAATTGGTTGAAATTTGACTAGTTCTTTTTGGTACAGTGACTTAGTGTATTACTTCTGTTTACTTTTGATGCTTTCTGTAGTCAATATTTTGCTCATATAATCCTTCGATCTTGTAATCCTTCAATCATGTAACTTGAGGCTTGAATTGCCTCTTCAGTTCTTTTATCTTGAGAAATGCCAAATGTGTCCTTCCCTTTTTGTTTTCTAAACTCAGGTCTTTGCACTTTTCATTTTAATACTTTACTTTTTGTTCTTGAGCTCCCCTTTGAATTCTTCTGTTCAGTTATTTTAATTTATTGTTTCGTTTGTTTACTTTGACAACTCTACATTGAAGAACAAATTTCAGAGTCTCTTCTGACATTCATTTTGCTTTTTTTTAATGTTTTCTTTTCTGTCTTTTTGATGACATTTGCTTCCTTTATGTTTGATGTCCTTAATGTCATCTCACAGATTATCATGTCATCAGTTATTAGCATTTATATTCCAAATCTATTCTTGAGATGGTCTTTAATTCAGGATGGTATACTTAACTCATTTTCCCAAGCATATCACTATGACTATAAACACAATAATATTATCACTAAGTATTGAATTATACCATAGTGTAGCATGGTAATCTGAAAAGCAGAGTGAAAAGGCACTGGGACCTTTATTAGAGTGTCACATTAACAACTGCTATATTTTTCATCATCTCATACAACAAGAATGTCTTGTAGACTGATGTCATTTATGTTTAAAGCTTTTGTTTGACTTTATCAGGGTCAAAACCAGGAGTAGTTATGGTAATATATGACTTGACTATTTCAGGCTTATGGTATAATTGAGTTTAGAGACAATATTTTCTCTTTTTCTAAATTTATCTCTAAGAAGCAAGGTAATATTTAATTCCCCTTATTATATAATCTTTTTTTTTTTTTCCTTTAACTTCAACCTCTATCCATCTTTCTTGACATTTTATTTACTTAAATTTATCTAAGTTGTCTACCTTTGGAAAGAATTCTAGGTTCAGCTATTGTGTTGATTCAGATGGCTAACAGAATTATGAGTTTAGTGCCTCTTTTTCAGTGCACTCTAATTCCTATAAGATATAATTCCAATGAAAGATGATTGGCTCAATAAATAGTTTGATTTAACAAGCCATCAGCAAATTAATATGCTAAATAATTACGTGCAACTTTATTAAGAGTGATAAATAGTGATAAATTAAGGAAAAATAAAAATCAAATTATTAGAAAACAGTATGAACATATATGAAATGTATTTATAGAATGGTTATGTTTCTTTAAATCTATTACTATCCTTACACTGGATCCTCCAATTGTCATATAAATATGGTTGCTTTTCTCTAAAGTCCAAAGTGTATGCTTTGTAGTATAGAATGAACCTTGTCCAAGAGAAGATTGCCTTTGCCCTTGGTTACCAGAGAAGATAACACATCCATCTTAGCATTTATCATGTTGTTGTTATTGTTACATGCCTTTGAGTCATTTCTGACCCATAGACACCCTTATAGGGTTTCCAAAGAGCAGCTGGTGAGCTTGAACCACTGACCTTGCAGTTCAAATGACTTTTGCAGTCTGATGCATTAGCCCACAACGCCACACTAGGGCTCCAGCATATATCATAGCAAATATTAATTAGGTTAGTCAACCAGGTGAATGTTAAACTACTTTGAGGAAAATATCATACCTTTTTATTCATCATTCTCCTTAATAACACAATTCTTAGCTGAGAGTTGCAAAAGCTTGAATTAATTAATGAATCTAAAATATTATATGTATACAATGTACTGTCTTTATAATATTAAGTTCCAGTTTACAAAAGTTGTTGAAACTGAAATATTGATAGAGTATTTAAAGGGCAATATAAATCAACACATTGAGTTAAATAAACTATGTCATATTCTAAGTCAATTTCTCATAGCAGTCTTCTGTGAGTTTATGATTATTATTTTTATTCAGGAGGCATGGCGTGGCACTGTAGAATAAGCTCTGGGCTGATAACTGTAAGGTTGATGGTTCCAACCCACCAGCTGCTTCTCGGGAACTCTATGCAGGGTCACTATGAGTCAAAACCAATTTGATGGCACTCAATAACAAAACCAATTAATTTTTATTTAGATTCTTCTAAATAATGTATGAAGATGAAACAATGACTATATTCTTATGTGAAAAACATATATACTAACCATATATTATTATGATTAATCAATTATTCATTTTCTTTTTCTTATTTTAAAACAATGTGATGTTTCAAATGTTTGCTAGTATTCTTGAACAAAACTGACATCATATACAAAAAAAAAAAAAAAAAAGTGTAATGAACTAGCATGTCCATAAAAGCAGATGACAAAAACTTACATTTTCAGATCCACTGTAGTCTTTTTGAATCCCAATAACGTGGATCCTATAGGACAGAGTAGAATTTCCCTATAGTTTGTAAATCTTTATAGAATCAGACTATTTCTATAGTCTGCATTTCTCTCCTGTGGAGTGTCGGGTGAATTCCAACTACTGACTTTTCAGTTAGTGGCTGAGAGCTTTAACTAATATGCTACCATGGTTCCTTTAAAAATACATGTTAAGTGTTGCAAAAAAAAAAAAAAAGCTAAGCATGCGTAGAAGCTAGCTTGGAGGGGATAAAAGGAGAAAAAAGTAGCAAGTAACGGATTGGTTGGCTGGTTGGTTAAGTGGGGTCAAGTCAGTTTGAACCTGTATAGGGTTTCTGAGGAGTGACTGGTGAGTTTGAACTGTTAACCTTGCATTAACAGGTGGTGTGCTGTGGAGTTGGTTCTGACTCATAGTGACCCTGCAGAGGGTTTCTGGGAACAGAATGCCTCATGTTTTTCCCTCAGAAAGGCTGGTAGTTTTGAATTGCTGATCTTGACGTTTACAGCCTGACACACAACCAGTATGCTACTACCAGAAACAGAAGCAGGTCTTAAAATACCATTTTTAGTATAAATACTCTTATGGAAAGTGAAGAGCTCACCTGAAAGTTCTGAACACAGAACAGGGAACAGAAGTTACAATGGCATTGGACAGAAGCCTCCCTGAACCTGAGTTTTAGAGGTAGAACAGAAGCAAAGCTACATGTAAAAATTACACAAACTATTAATTTTTGCAGGAAGCAAGTATGTGTTGGATCACAGAGAAAAGGCATTTTGGAGTTGAACAGTCTAGAAGGTTACTGTGGGTCCTCCCTAATCCACACCAGAACCTCCTGATAATAACCATACAATAAAAATCAAGTTCTTTCATTTATCAGAAATGAAGACAAAATTGGACTTGTAGAAAATATTCTAAAGACACATATCTGATAAAGTATGTATTTCTGAGATAGACGAAGAATTCTTAAAACTCAACAATAAGAAACCAACAACTAAGTTATGAAATGGGAAAAGCTCTGAACACATGCCTCACTAAAGAAGATTTGTACATGGGGAAAAAAGCTCATTTAAAAATGCTTAGCATTATATGTCATTGTTCTTATGTGTCCTCCAGTCAGTTCAGACTCATAGTGATCCTACATAGTGTTACTGAGAGTAACTAGTGGTTTTGATCAGCCAACCTCACAGTTAGCAGCCTAGTGCTTATCTTATAGTGTAACACTAGGACTCCCATATGTCATTATTGGGTTGAAAATTCAAATAATAATGAGATAACATTATATATCTATTATAAAAACTAAAATCCAAAACATCAAATTCTGACAAAGACATACAACAACAGGAACTCTAATTTACTGCAAGTGGCAATGCAAAAGCTGACAGTCTCTTTAGAAAACAGTCTGGCAGCTTCTCAGAAAGTTAAACGTAAGCTTTCCATTTAAACTAAAAATCCCACTAGTTATTTAATTACATAAGTTCAAAATATATACAAACAAAAAAACCTGCACAGAGATGTTTATAACAGCTTTACTCATTACTGACAAAATTTGGAAACAGTCAAGATGTTCTTTATTAGAAGAATGGATAAACAAACTATGGCACAGCCACATAATAAGAGTATTATTCTGAGGTAAAGAGGAATGAGCTATCAAGCTAGGAACAGACAAGGAGAAACCTTAAATACATAAGGCTAAATGAATGAAATCAATGTACAAATGCTAAATGCTGTATAAATCCAGCTATAAGACATTCTGGAAAAGGCAAAAACAGGACTGTCACTGCTGATATTATTATTTTTTTTAAGGTAACAAGAAAATAGGCAGAAAGAAAAACCTTGAAGTTACTTAACAGAATCATTTTTCCTTACAGCAGATTAAAATTATTATAAAATATTTGTTATGAGAAAAAAAGTGAAATCATAATGAAGCAAGTATCTTTATGAGAGGAAGTTACAAATCAGTCAAAATGGCAAGACAAGAGGATTTGAAAACAGCTGGTAAACATGAAAAAAATATAGAAAATTAAGACTTATGATGTGGAAATTAACAAGTATCAGAGCCTAGGTTCCCAAAGCAAAATAAAACACGTGTACTGAAGCAGAAGATTCTATTCCAGTGAAGCAGAAAAAGAGAAAAAGGGATCAAGTCAGAGAAAAAGAAAGAACCAAGGAGAGGGCTTTTTAAAAATACTGATTATAGCATTCCATTGCTACTTTCATCCAGTTGATTTTAACTCACAGTGACTGTGCATTGGGTTTCCAAAACTGTAAATATTTAAGGCGGCAGACAGCCTTCTCTTTCTCCATGGAACAGCTGGTAGGTTTGAATCACCAACCTCAAGGTTAACAGGCCAACTAACATCTAACCCACAGAGTTATCAAGTCTCCTTAACTACAATGTTACTTGCTTCTTTATTTTTAAGCTTTGTAAGCCTCATGAAGGCATAACATGACTGAACCATCTGCTCTAGTGGAAGGAAGGAGAAAAGTTGATCTGCATGCTTTTATCTCCCATCTATCAAAGTATATCATATAGGTATACCAATTCTCCCATGATTGTTGTTTGACTACAAGATTCCCCTAACAACATTTGTGAAAGGCAGCACCTGATACATCAGTGATGAATCCTCAGCTTTGCCCAAGTCAGTAAACTACTCCCTGCACACCTGTCAACTGCAGACTTCTGAGCATGGCCTGGTATCCATGGGTGCCAAGCATGCCCTGTGGTTTCATTTCTCAGTAGCAGCAGAGTATCTCTTGAGCTGATGTGAGAGGAAATTGAAGCAGCCACGAGACTACATATTATTGGACTTTTTTTCTGCATTTGACAGGATAAATCTCTTCATAGTAGCCACCAGGGCAGGATCTATAAAGTCTGGGGCAGTAACCTAATTTGTTATCTATTTGAAAAGCATGCTCTTGTTATGGGCCCTCTAACCAGCAAACAAGCAAGCTCACAGATCAGAGTAATGAATAAACTGAGTCTGAGGCAGAGTGACAGAATAGGATGCAGATAAAGCATTTTCTGAATATACAGACTTAGTACAACTAGAAATAAATTAAGATGCAAGGAAGCAAGGGTATGGGAGATAAGGTTCCTTTGCTAATAGTCTCACTTACCAAGAAAAGTAAGGCCTTTCCCTTATAGCTGTCCCATCATGCAATGTGAGTATTAGCATGTTCAGCAGTATACATTTAAATAATGAGAAAGACAATATAATTAAATAAACTTGGGTGGTAGAGGAGGGACATGGGGGAAAGGGACCAATTTTGTCAACAAAAATGTCTAAAATTTACTTGCTTAAAGGAATTTTAGTAATATGATCATAAAATTATTAAGTAATAGAATCAGGAAGGGAATTAGGTCCTTTAATCCTTGACAGGAGTCCTGGTGTAGTACTGTAGGTTAAAGCAGTGAAACCCAGGTCAGTTTGAATCAATCACAAGATCGGTTGTTCAAGCCAACTAGCTGCTCCTTGGAAACCCTATACAGGGTCACTATGAGTCAGAACTGACTCAGCGAAACTTAACAACAGCAACAATCCTTGGCAAGAGCTGAAAAAGTGTCTAATAAAACAAACTTTAGAAAGTAGATGATCGTCTCCAGAAAACATAGATCTGTAAACTGCAGTATACATGAACATGCAATGCACAAATATATGCATGTATGAATATACACATTAAAATGAGCCAATAGCTATTATAAGACAGAATGTACACCTATTTTGTTATTTAAAATAAATTGTAAACTCATAAAAGTAAAAAAAAAGCAAAAACTTGTTTCTAGTTTTTGTTTTGTATCATTTCAATTTGGGTCTTTGAAATTTTTGCTTTATTCTTTTTCTTAACTCCACATATCAGAGTAGCCATGTGCTCCATAAGATTTCAATGGCTGATTTCTCAAAAGTCCTTTATTTGAAGGCTTCTCTCAGTGGACTCGAGCCTCCAATTTTTCATTCAGTAGTTGAGTGTTTTAAGTAAACCAGAATGCATCTTAGAATCTAGTATGGCCAGATTTCATCTCATACATCAGACACATTATCAGGAGGAACCAATCCCTTTAGAAGGATAACATGCTTGGTAAAGTGGAAGATTAGTCAAAATGATTGGCACAGTGGCAGTAGCAATACGCTCAAGCCTAGCAAAGATTATGAGGTTGGCACAGGACCAGGCAGTGTTTTGTTTTTGTGTGCACAAAGTTGCTATGAATCAATACTGATTCGACAGCTACTAATAACAGCCCTGCTAAAAACATCCTAATGTGATATTTCATTCTTACTTTCAATCTTTTATTAATTTATTAGCTTTAGTTCTTGCTGCAATCAATTAGAAATTTTATGGTCATTTTTTGTTTTTGTTTTTTTTAAGTATTTCTGATGACTTTTTAAACTTGACATATTCTTTGAAGTCTTTCTGAAACATTGAACAGAAAAACAGGGAATATAAGCAGAGTCATAGTCTTACAAATCTACAGAAAAGTTAAAGATAAATGCTTAAAATATCAAGTGACAGATCTCTTTTATTTGGCATTATTTACTGAGGCCCAGCAAAAAGGAGTGTGAAAGACATTCGGCATCTGAGAAGTGTCAGCAGGTCATCAAGCGAAATCCTGGCTTGAAGTTCCATGGTTATTTGCAATACAGGTTCATTCCAAGGGTCACAGAGGCTGAGCTTAACTTTGGATTTGATGCCAGGCTATATCAATAAATTTAAGAAGAAGTTACTGCACCTGGAAACCTTTTGAGCTCTGGTACAACAGAAACTACTTGCCTAAACTAGAAGAATGGCTGTATTGACAGAAACCATTTGGTATGTGGCATAGCTGGACCTCAAGTGTAAGAAACAGTCTATTAGGGCTGATTTTTTTCCCCTCCTAAAGCAGGATTCTAGCACATATTTGTCTTCTGGCCATGTCTCCGTGAGTTTCAGAACCAGGAAAACAAGGTTTGACAGGCTGATGGGTACACTGAAAAAATAACAACAAAGAGTGATAAAATGGTGACCTGTAGTTCCTATAGCAACCTGTATAGTTCAGATAATGTGCTTTCAATGACGGCCTACAAATATTGTGTTTTTCCAAGACTCAGAGCATGAATCTAAACCAACTGCCTCTGCCACCTGGCTGACAAAAGAGCACTTTAGGGCTGGGATGGGCCAGAGATTGTTTCTGAAAGACAACACGGATGAGGGTTGAGGTTAACACATCTCCTATCTGCTGTTATACAACAGCCAGTATCCAAAATCATAGATGCTAATGGCCCTTGCTGTAAAGATTTTTGATTCTGAAAGTCTTGTTGGGGATGGTACAGGGATGTGGAGAAGATGCCTCATCTCACAGAGACATACAGCTCTCAAATGGATATGCTTATATAATGTCTCAGATAGGGGAAAATGTGGCCATGTGTGTTCATTTACTTTTTACCTCAGCAAATAATAGATTGGCAAAGCAGAATTCATTCTTCAATACCTCCAGAATCAAGAGTCAAAGCCTTGCATGCAGTTTTGGTGGCAATTTAATTCCATCTGAATCTCTATATTTTTAGCAGTTTTGATGACTATGTAGGCTGAAGCTTGTTTATCTTCAATGAAAGATAAGCACTAAAGGATACAAAGTGCTTTTATCTAGTTGAAAATCACAGGGAAAGACAGATTGCCTTTATTGAATGATCATTTGTTTGAGGCCCTGGTTTACTTAGAACTCCCATCTGCCAAAGCTGCCTCTACCTCTAGTGATGCTGTGGCCCTGCACAGTATATGTTGTTATACTGAATGTTTCTATTTTTATCATGCTATCTGTATACTTTAAACACAAATATTTAATAGCAACTGAATCCAAGGGCTAATCACCTGTTATAAATAAAAGATAGAGTTTAAAGAAAAACACCAAAAACCCATAGTAGAGTTCCACAATGTTATTATAAATCAGAGTTTATCCACAGAGCTGGAATGGGTTCAAGTAGGATGAATCAAGGTACCACCTCATCATATATGTGGTGGGTGATAATAGTATCCCACCATGTTGGTTCCAAATTATAATGATCCTGTATAGGGTTTCCAAGGCTGTAACTTTTTATGAGAGCAGAAAACCTTATTTTTATCCTATAGAGTGACTGGTAGATTAGAATTATTGACCCTACAGTTAGTAGTCCAGATCATAATCCACTACTCTTCCAGGGCCCTTTACCTTGTCATGTTGTTGTTTTTAGGTGCCAACAAATTGGTACTGACTCATAAAAACTTTATGCACAATAGAATGAAACACTCCCTAGTCCCAAGCCAACCTCACAATCATTGCTATATTTATTGGAGCCCATTGCTGCTGCCACTGTGCCAATCCATTTCACTGGTGGTGGTGGTGGGGGGGGAGTCTTCTTTTTTTTTACGACCCTCTACTTTACCAAACATGATATCCTCTTCCAGGGACTGTTCCCTCCTGATTATTTGTCTGAAATATGAAAGACAAAGTCTGACCATCCTGGTTTCCAAAGAGTACACTGGCTGTGCTTCTTCCAACACAGATTTGTGTGTTCTTTCATCAGTCCGTGGTATTTTTAACATTCTTTTCCAACACCATAACTCAAAGGCATCAATTCTTCTATGTTCTTTCTTATTCACTGTCCAACTTTCATATGCATATAAGGTTACTGGAAAATATCACATCTTTGTTCTCAAACTGACATCTTCATTCTTCAACACTTTAAAAGGTCTTGTACAGCAGATGTACCTAATACAATATGCCATTTAATTTCTTGACTTCATACGACTAGGAGTGTTGATGTTTGATTTGAGCAAAATGAAGTCTGACAAATTCCATCTTTTTCCATTTATATAGATGTTGTTTATTAGCCCAGTGGTGAGGATTTTTGGTTTCTTTACATTGAAGTGTAACCCATACAGAAGGCTATGGTCTTTGATTTTCATCAATAAGTATTTTAAGTCCTCTTGACTTTCAGCAAGCAAGATTGCATGATCTGCATATCACAGTGGTTAATGAGCCTTCCTCCAGTCTTTATGCCATGATTTTCTTCATGTAATCTACCTTCTCGAATTATTTGCTCAGCATACAGATTGCATAAGTTAAGTGTCATCGAGTTGATTCCGACCCATAGAGACCCTGTATAGGGTTTCCGAAGAACAGCTGGTGACTTTGAACCACCAACCTTGCAGGTCAAATGACTTTGCAGCCTGATGCATTAGCCCACAGTGCCACACCAGGACTCCATAGAGTCCTATGCAATCTGTTGGATTGCATAGGTATAGTGAAAAATTACAATCATGGAACACAGGATTTTGTTCAAACAGCTGCCTCTTGGTCTATGTAAAGGTTCCTCATGAGCACAATTTAGTGTTCTGGAATACTTATTCTCTGCAATGCTGTCCATAGCTTGTTGTGATCCACACAATTGAAAGCCTTTGTGTAATCAGTAAAGAACAGGTAAATAACTTTCTGATATTCGCTGCCGTCAGACATGAGGTTTATTATCAAAGCCTACATTGTCTGTCTTCATCTGTTCTAGCCTTGATATCAGTGACAGTAGCCAGCTAATGAAATATTAGAAATGGCTGTAAATTCAAAGAAACCCTGTGTTTGTATCCACATAACTGCCATTAGTATTGGTACACTTGCACATACTGTACTCCACTGCTTACGTATAGAAGGAATGAAACTAGTTTTCAGAGCTGCTATTAATAGAATATACATAGCATGTACTAATGTTGAGATAGGAAAAATACATTCCCAATATTAATACTTTCATTTTCTGTTTCTATAAAAAAAAATAAAATGCACTCATTGATAGTATAGTGTAATTCTTATCAATAAAATGAGAATTTTGGTGAAAAAGAACATAGAGCTTCAAAATGCAATGTGAAGAGTTAATAAAGATAATATCTAATGAAAAAAACAAAAACAACAACAATGAAATCCCTCATCTCACATTCTTTTCTGAATCCAGCTTGAACCTATGGAAGTTCTCTGTCAATGTATGGTTGCAGACATCTCTGGATTATCTTTAGCAAAATTGTATTTGTGTAAATGATGTTTTACAATGACTTCCACATTCTGTTGGCTCATTTCTCTGTGGGATGGAGACAAATATGGATTTCTTACTGTCAGGTAATCAGGCTGCTGTCTTTCACATTTTTTTGGCATGGGTAAGTAAGTGCATCCAGTGCTGCATCATTTTTTGAAAGGTTTCAGTTTGTTTTCCTTCAGTTCCCAGTGCTTTGTTCTTTGCCAATGCCTTCAGTGCACCTGGGACTCCTTACTTCAGTATCGTTGACTCTTGATCTTATGAACCACTGACATTATGGTTCAAATGACCTTGTGGTCCAGTGTTTATCCTACAGTGCAACATCAGGACTCCTAGAATCCTTTAATATTGCATGCCAAGGCTTGAATTTTTTTCTTCAATTCCCTCAGTTTTGAGATATGTTGAGTGTGTTCTTCCCTTCTGGTTTTCGAATTCCAAGTCTCACCTCATCATACAGTGCCTAATTTAGCAGGATAATTAGTGATTCAAATATAGTCTGAGATATCCTGCAAAGCCCTCTTTTAATTATTTCTGTGCCACTTCCTGGGTGGTGGTATGCAAGCCTAACTTCTTTAAACATCAGTGAATTTATGTACAAAAAGGATGAAAATCATGCCTAATCATGGAGCTTTTTATGAGATTTAAAGAAGATAATGGCAATATACCTCATGTTGTTGTTCTTAAGTGCCGTCAAATTGATTCTGACCCATAGAGACCCTGTATAGGGTGTCCAAGAAGCAGCTGGTGAGCTTGAACCACTGACCTTGCAATTCAAATGACTTTGCTGTCTGACGCATTAGCCCATTATACCTCATATAATGACTAAATATCACAAGTACTTCAGAAATGCTAATTATGATATTACTACTTTGAAAGGAATTGTGGTATGGCACTGCATGGTAAGTACTAGATTGCAATGACAGTTTGAACTGCAAGGTCTGTGGTTCAAACTCACCAGCTTCTCCTCAGAAATCCACTACCGGGTGGATATGAGTTGGAACTCAATGGCACATTACAACAACAGCACTTTGAATAGGCTTTTCTTTCCTCTGAAAATGTCTTCCTAATATGCAGCCCATTATTGGGATATCATCCTTTCAATTCTTGTTAGATTAATGATATAGAATAAGACTGAGGCAGAAAACACACACAATCATACATGCACAGAGGCTGTGATGGAACACTGGTCAAAAAGTCAGCTGAATAGACTAACTCAATGGGAAGAAGGCAACCTTGTACACATACAAAGGTGAGTCAAAAAACATTCGCACTCTGACTGTAGAATTTATTATAATTAGCATTTTGAAAAGACACATACATCATTTTTGACATAATCTCTTTGCTTTTCAACACACTATGTCCATGTGTCAACAAGCTTTCATATTCCCTTATTAAAAAATGTTTGAGGCTGAGCTACAAGCCATAAATTCACTGCTGTCTTCATTTCTTCATCAGAGGTGAATCTTCATTCAGAATGACTGCTTTTAGGGGACCAAACAGGTGAACATTTGATGGAACATGATCAGGACTATAGGGAGAATGCTTTAACACTTCAAAATGAAGTTTTTGCAGAGTGTCAACAGTGTAGGTGGAAGTTTGTGGAGTGCATTGTCATGCAAGATCTCAAAACCCTTGGATAGCACTTCTCTCCATTTAATCTGAAGTTTAGGCTTCAGTTTTTCAGTGAGCATCTCTGAATTATCACTGTTGATTGGTAAACTTTTTTCCTGATAGTGTTCCAATACTGCCCCTTGAGAATCCAAGAAAACTCTAAGCATCATTGTCCCTGTGATGGCTGACTTTTGAACTTTATCTTGGCCTTAGATTAAGGATGTTTTCACTCAATACTCTGCCATTTACTCTCAGGCTCATAGTGATGAATCTATGTCTCATTACCCGTACTGATTTTTTAAAAGAAACTTTTATCTTCTTTCAAGTATCAATCCAGGACTGATTTTATTTGCAGATGTTCAAACCCTTCTGTTAATACTCTTCTACAAGTTGTTTTGGTACCCATCTTGCACAAACTTTTAAAACCCAAGTCTGCCATGGATTATTTTATAGGCAGAGCCATGGTTAATTTGCAAATGATTTGCCACATAATCCACTATTATTCACCTATTCAAGTTTATTTCATGTGCACACTCAATGTTGTCATCAGAAATGATTGTGGACTGGTGCTTTAATATAAACAGAATGCAAATAATTTTTGACCCACCTTCATATATGGAATCAGTGCTTTTATGAAGAAAATATTTGAAAAGGAAAGTAATGAATAAGAGGGTCAAAACTAAATTCATTCACTGAATGTTTTACTGGTTATTCCAACTTGAAGCTTCATAGTATGGTTTAATGGTGAAAAAAAAAAGCAATAAAAAAAAAAAAATCCAGTTCATTGCTACAACCCAGAATATTCCATTCTGTGATTTCTTCTGCAATACTGTAAGTTTCTCAAAAGAGAAATCCCTGTTTTAATTCTTTCTATGTAAAATGCAAGGGCATTTTTTATATTACTTCCAATTCCTCTAATTGAACACGGAATTGTCTTCTCTTGGGTCACTGTTTGCCTCTGTGACTCTCAGTTTTGCCCTAATTAATGTGGAGAGATAATTCAGAGCCTATTTTACTCTTCTGAGGCCCAGATGGTATTGAATCAATGACAACATTTAGTGAACTATAAAGCCCTGCTGAAGTTCCTGTTCTAGGGAATCAACAAGACATCAACCTCCAGTTGTCTTCAAGAGCAAAGTCTTAATGCTACCGTAAAATCACAATATTGCTATTAAGTACCATCGAGTCAGTTTAGAATCATAGTTGACTCTGTATATGGTGTCTGAGGAGCACCTGGTGAGTTTGAATTGCCAACCTTGCAGTTCAAACTGACCTCATGGTCTAGTGCTTAATTTACAGTGTTACAGTGACAGATACTTGAATCCAAATTTACATACTATAACTTACTGATTTATGTGACCTTGGATAAGTTACTCAATGCTTTTTAACTCATAGTTGCATTATGTTTTAAATGTGGGTAGTTAGATATATTTAGCCCTATTTATAAGTTATTTTAGTAGAAATTAAATGTGTATGTGTGTGTAACATGTGTGAATGGATGTGTGTGTATGTATATATAGTATATAATTTTATGGCAGGAATGACAGAAATCTAAATAATTACCCAATGATCATAAGAATTGTTAAAAGCATATTTTTAGTTTGTCTTAGCAGGTAGCATACATTTGTTAAACTATATTTGATTGAAAACATTTGACTGAAAATGAGGGGACAAAAAGAGAAAATGTAGTTATTTTGAAAAGGCAGACATCATAAAAATTGTCATAAAGATAATCACTAAACATTTTCAAAGATTTTAATAGGAAGAATGAAGAAAATCCCTCCTCTTTGCTGAGAATAGAAAGGATATCTCACCTAATCCTGGAAGTGAGGAAAGTCTGAAAGTGTCAATACAATTTATGGACTGTGAAAACTGTAAGGGCAAACTGGTCATCATGGCTAGAGCCAGAGAGCTCTCAGTAAACTACTCTAAAATTCCTAGTTAAGTTTTGACTTTGTAGCCATGTAGCCAAGGATACCAAGTCACTTCCAAATTTCTAGAAGATATTTGATCTCTCTCAAGATCATAGATCTTACTCAAATATATATGAGCAAAAGGAGCAATGCAACTCCAAATGAAAGAGTACATAGTTTTTACATAGATTAAAAACATATCCTTAGAAGAATTCAATTCTAAGTGAACAGCATACATGCCTGATAGTTAGTGGTATGGGTTAGTATGACATTCAAGAATTAAAACAATGCAGGTTTTAGATAGGAAAGACAATGAGGAAAACAAATTAATAAGCATTGAAGAAGAATTTACTCTATCCACCTAATTTTTACAGAAATGATGAATTATAACCTACAATTTAGAGCAAAGTATGGATATAAATGAATGAACAGAAAAGGACAAAAGAGGACCAACCCTCAACACACCAGTTATTGGCACTGCATTGTATCAATTTGTATTTTTTGTAAGTTTTACCTTTATATTTTGTAACATTAAATTCTAAACTATAGCAGCAAAACTGTCTTTCATTATTATGCCTGGAAGATATTTCTACAGGCTACTAAACAAATAAAACATTCAGCAAGCTAATCTTTTAAAACATGAGCAGCACAAATATTTAATTTTTAATTCTGACATTGAAAATTATCATAAACAGTTAAAAATACTTTGGAAGAAAATTAATGAAGATTTCATTTTATTATTTTTAAATAATAATGATTTGTGTCTGGTCACTATTCCTACATTTAGCTTCTCCTTTATGTAAAGAATGGGCAGAGATCATTATGATATTACTAAATTATGCAGATAGGTAGAAGTAAAAAAAGAGGGTCATAAAACCTGGTCTCTGCCTGATTTGGCACCTCTTTCAAAAAATAAAGAAGTGGCAATATTCTGGGCAAATACTCATCACTGTAAATCATTTAGTGCCTCAAGCTGAAAAGTAAAAATATATCAGCATATCTCATGGTTTTCCCAAACTCAGTATTATTGGACAAAATAATGGCCCTAGTGAGACAACAAGAGCAGAAAAAGTGCCTCTGGTTGTATTTTCAATTTACTGTTCTCCAAACACTTCATTATAATGTGGCCAGCTTTTAAGTTCAAAGGGAGCACATTCTGAACAAAATAAATATAAGACGATGGAACAACCATATGCTTAGAATATTCATCTAAGCCTCAATTTTAAGCAAAATTAATATATTAAAGATGTTAACATTTGGTGTTGTAATAGAAAGAGAAAATTATCACAAGAAAAGGATAAAAATTATGAATTCAATAAGACAAAAACATTTTGAAGGAAACAAATGAGAAAGTGTAGAAATTAGAACTTTGATTTAACATTTAACATTTTTCTTATAACTTACCTTATACTTCATTTTCAACACATCTATCAGTTTGTCATAATGTGTTGGCTTCCATGTTGCTGTGATGCTATAAGTTATGCCACCTTTATTTCAAAATGAGCCGCGCCATCCATAGTGGACACATTTCACCAGAGCTTCCAGACTAAGATAAACTAGAAAGAAGAATGTGGCAATCTACTTCTGAAAAAACTGTCCATGGAAAACATCCTGAATAGCAGAAGAACATTGGTATAGTGTGGGAAGATGAGCCCCTCATGTTGGAAGGCACTTAGAAGATGACTGAGAAAGAGTGGCCTTTGGACATTGTTATTAGGAGGGACCAGTCCATGGGAATGGACCTCGTTGGGCAAAGTAGAAGGCTAGCAAAAAAAAAAAAGAGGAAGACCCTCAATGAATTGTGTTGATACAGTGGCTGTGACAACAGGCTCATACCTGGCAACAATCATGACAATGGTGCAGAAACCGACAGGGTTTCATTCTGTCATACATAGGGTTACCGAAAGTCAGAAGAGATTTCCCACAGCACTTTACAATAATAGCAATAACAACAGGTATTTTAAATCCATCTATCTAGCTATAATAAGTTTAGCAAAACCCAAAGTTCAGCAATTAACAATTAAGAAGCAAACCAATTATGCTGACAAGAAATGGAATATATTAAAATTAACAAAAAATCAAATAAGTGTCTTCATATATTTATTTTATATTGCTCTTTGACTAGTAGGCTACATAGTAATTATTTTAACTAAAATATTGAACTTAATGGATAAAGGTCAAATATTGGGTTTGTACTGTGACATACAGAGTTATTATTACGTTTCAGTAAGATTATATAAATAAGAACCATTTTCCATTAAAAAGTGATACTTGTATCAAAGTTTAAATATTAAGCAATTTCAAAAAATGTGTTGCCATCTTATTGAAAGCATGTTTTTATTGAAAACAGGACATGTGATGTGACTTGATGTAAATGATTTGTTTTACTGAAGGAGTTCATTAATAGTACAGTCAATTCTCATTATTCTTGAATTCTGAATGGGTGTATACACCTACATGCTAACATTTATTATTAGTCCCACATTTGATATTGACATTGCTTTCATGGTTATTTTCAGGCAGGTGAAGAGCAGGCAAACCTGGAGGCATCCAGTGTGCATTATTCCAGGTAATGTTTTACTTTCTTATTTCAGCGCTCATATTGTAAAGTGTTCTTTTTCCTGTCTACTTAATGACATATTTTATGTTGTTTGATGAGAATTTTACTATAAAAAATGGCATCTAAATATAGTGCTAAAGGACTGTCTATTGTTCCTAATCACAAGAAAAGTTTGATGTGCCTCAAGGAGAAAATGCATGTGCTTGACAAAGTCTTCAAGAATGTAAAACAGTGCTATTGAGCTTTAGTTCAATGTTACTGAATCAACAATATATATTAAATTAAGTGTCTTTAAATAGAAACAGATGTTCTAAGTCAGTTACTGCATCTGCAAAATGTAATGGCACTTCTTGCTGATAAAAGTTGAAAAGCTTACAGGTAGAGATGGCAATCAAACAAAGTATTATTATTACAAAATAATAATACTTTAATCATTAATACTTTAATTATTACAAAATGATAATACTTTAATCATAGGGTGCTATAGGATAAGCATGGGACCACAAGGTCAGTTTGAACACAAGGTTGGCAGTTCAAACTCACCAGCCACTTCTCTGAAACTGGGAGGGCAATACAAGAAGGGGAGAGGAGGCAGAAGAACAAGATAGATAGGGGAACACTGAGACAGGTTTGCATGGCCTAGTGGGACAGAGGTAAATAGTGATGTATACTCAACCTTGGAACAACAGGGCTCTAGGTATAGCTTGAAGAGGGTAAATAATACTAAAATCCTTGACTGCCTTATGAATATTACTTTCCCTTGCCTACTATTGTAAAATAGACACTTGAGTGGGATAGAAAGGAATGTTCTTCCACTTGTGTATATCTCTTTTGGTTTCTTGTAGTAGTGTTTTGTAATTTTCTTTGTATAAGTCCTTTGTTTCTCTGCTTACGTTTATTCCTAAATATTTCATACTTTGAGCAGTTATTGTAAATGGTATTGCTTGCCTAATGTACTTTTCAGTGCTATCGTTGCTATGGAGAAATCCAACTGATTTATTTATGTTGATCTTATACCCTGACACTTTGCTGAATCTTCCAATGAGGTCTAGTAGTTTTTTTTTTTAACTGAGTCTTTGGGGTTTTCTATATATAGGATCATATCATCTGCAAATAAAGAAAGTTTTACTTCCTCTTTGACAATTTGGATGCCTTTAATTTTTCTATCATGCCGTATAGCTCTGGCTAAAACTTCCAGCACAATATTGAATAGGAGTGTTGAAAAAGGGTATCCTTGTCTGGTTCCTGTTCAGAGAGGGAAGGCTTTCAGTTTCTCTCCATTGAGAATGATGTAGGCTGTTGGTTTTGTATATATTCTCTTGATTATGGTGAGGAATTTCCCTTTAAATCCTACTTTGTTGAATGTTTTTATAAGGAATGGATGTTGGATTTTTGTCAAATGCCTTTTCTGCATCAATCGATATGATCATGTGGTTCTTTTCCTTTTTTTTATTTATATGATGGGTTACATGGATTGTTTTTCTAATGTTGAACCATCCTTGCATCCCTTTTATGAAACCCATTTGGTCATGATGTATTATTTTTTTGATGTGCTGTTGGATTCAGTTGGCTAGGATTTTGTTAAGTTTACATCTATGTTCATGACAGATATTGATCTATAGTTTTCTTTTACAGTGATGTCCTTCCCTGGTTTTGGTATGAGGGTTATGCTTGCTTTGTAAAAAGTATTAGGGAGTTTTCTATCCTCTTCTATATTCTGGAATAATTTGAGTAGTATTGGTGACAATTCTTCCCTGAATGTTGGTATAGAACTCACCCATAAAGCCATCTGGGCCTGGACTTGTTTTGGTTGGGAGTTTTTGATGACCTGATCAATTTCTTCTTTTGTTATGGGTTTGTTCAAGCTTTCTACTTCATTCTCAGTAAATTTAGGTAGGTCAGGTTTTTCTAGAACTATGTCTATCTCTTCTAAGTTTTCGAATTTGTTGGAATACAACTCTTCATAGTACTCTATTATTATCCTTTTGATTTCATTTGGTTCCATTGTGACATCACCCATGTGGTTTCTAATATGAGTTATTTGTGTCCTCTCTTTCTTTTCTTTTGTTAGTTTTGTCTATGGTTTGTCAAATTTATTAATCCTTTCAAAGAACAGAGCTTCTTGCTCTGTTGATTCTTTCTATAGTTTTTTGGTTTTCCATCTTGTTTATTTCTGCTCTTATCTTTATTTATTCTTTTCTTTTGGTGACTGTAGGTTCTTTCTGCTGATCTTCTAATTGTTGAAGATGCTATGTTAATGTATTAATTTTGGTTCTTTCCTCTTTTTGGATGTGCACATTTATCACAATAAATTGTCCTCTCAGCACTGCTTTAAACATGTCCCAAAGATTTCAATATGTTGTGTTTTCATTTTCATTTGTTTCTAGGAACTTTGTGAATTCTCGTTTAATTTCTTCTTTAACCTAGTCACTTTTCAGCAAAGTGTTGTTCGGTTTCCATGTATTCGACTTTACTTCCTTGGTCTTCTTACTGTTGATTTCTAGTTTAAAGCATTGCGGTCTGAGAAGATGCTCTATAGAATTTTAATGTTTGTGAATTTATGGAGGCTTGCTTTGTGATCTAACACATGGTCAATTCTGGAAAATGTTCCTTGCACACTGGAGAAGAATGTATATTGTGCTGTTGTTGGATTGAATGCTCTTTATACATCTATGAGATCAAGTTGGTTTTTTGTATTGTTAGATCCTTTGTAATGTTGAGTTTCTTTCTGGTTGTTCTGTCCCTTTTTGAGAGTGGCATATTAAAATCTGCTACTATAATTGTAGATTTATCTATTTCTTTCTTCAATTCTAGTAAGGTTTGCCTCATGTATCTTGGTGGCCTTTCATTGGGAGCATAGATATTTATTATGATTATGTTGTCTTGCTCAATTGACCCTTTGATCATGAGATAATAGTGTCCTTATTTTTCTCTTATGCTGGTTTTTATCTTAAAGTTTACTTTATCGGAGATTAGTATTGCCACTACTGCTTGTTTATAGTTGTAGTTAGCTTGTTAATTTTTTTTTCCATCCTTTAACTGTTAGTCTGTTTTTGTCTTTGTGTGTAAGGTGTGTATGTTGCAGGCAGCATATTTAAAGGTCTTATTTTCTTATCCATGCTGTCACTTTCTGTCTCTTCACTGGTACATTCAATCCATTGACATTCAGTGCAATTATTGATAGGTATGAATTAATTGCTGCCATTATGTTACTTTTTTGGTAGTGCTGTTCGTTACTTTGTTCTTGTGTTGTATTTATGGGTTTTGTGCTATTTCTTGTCAGTCTCTTCTTAGTTTTCATGTTTGCTTGTTCTGCTTGGATGTTCATTTTCATGGTAAGTTGTGAAGTATTAACTTTCTTTGGGGTTACCTTATAGTCTACTAACTTTCATCCCCATTTAAGATAGTCCATTGTATCCTGTAATTTACCTGACTTCCACACCATCTGGGTCTTTGTTGCTACATTTGTTCCTTCTTTGATATTGATATATTTCTGATCTTTGGTTGACCTCCCAGCTCCTTTGAGTTAGTAGTTGCATTCTTGTTCTGTTCTGGATTCTGCTCTCTGTTGACTGAGTTCCAGGTGGTGTTGCCACACCTGTCAATCTCTGTTTGTTGTCTGTTCTTATTGGTTTTCAGTCCACACAACTTCCTTTAGGCTGTTTTGAAGTGCTGGATTGGCTTTGATAAAATCTCTCAAATTCTGTTTATCATAGAATGTCTTGATCTCAGCATCATTTTTGATTGATAGTTTTGCTGGATAGACGATTCTTGGTTGGCAGTTTTTTTCTTGTAAGGCTTTGTATATGTCTCCCCATTGCCTTCTTACCTGCATGGTTTGTTGTGAATAGTCAGAGTTTAATCTGATTTGCTTACCTTTGTAAGTGACATTTCTCTTATTTCTGGCTGCTTTTAGTATTCTTTCCTTGTGTTTGTTTTTGGAGAGCTTGATTATGATATGTCTTGATGACTTTGTTTCGGGGTCTATCTTTTCTGAGGCACGTTGGGCTTCTTGAATGTTTATCTTTTCATCTTTCAAGATGTTAGGGAAATTTTCTTCCAGAAGCTCTTCAA
>NW_006408561.1:6956414-6957866 GCF_000296735.1 Chrysochloris asiatica | reverse complement strand
GGGAAAAGGAGGGAGAAATGTGTAGAGTCTCTTGCACTTCTCTTTTTGCAAATGTCTCTGCACCAGTTTTAGAGCTGGTTTTCTGAGCCAGTTTGGCTGTAGCCCCGCCCTCTAAACTCTGCCAGGGTGGGGTGGCTTCAGATGGAGTCCCATCGCCAGATTCCTAACTCGCAGTATTTTCTTTAATATTGTAATTTTTTTCACTTGTGAGTGAGGGAAACTGATATCCTGGACCTTATGGTAGATCTGGAACTCTGGAGTTGTTCTGTGAGTGCTTCCTCCATGAGATCCCAGTTCTTCCACCACACAGACTTCCCTACCTGGTTTTTGCTACTGTCACCCCTTGCATGACTTGATAGTGAATCCAAGAAAAATTAAGTTTTTGACATGTTAATTTTTCCTCCATTTATTATGGATGTTGTTTATTCGTCCAGTAGTGAGGATTTTTGTTTTCTTTATATTGAGGTAAAAAACATACTGAAGGCTGTCATCTTTGATCTTCATCAGTATGTATTTTCAGTCCTCTTACTTTTCAGCAAGAAAGATTATATCATCCACATATCACAGGTTCTTAATGAGTCTTCCTTTAATCCTGATGCTATGTTTTTCTTCATATAATCCAGCTTCATGGATTTTTGCTCAGACAGATTGAATAAGTATGGTGAAAGAATACATCCCTGACACACAACTTTCCTGATTTTTAAACCACTCAGTATTTTTTGCTTGTTTTGAAAAACTGCCTCTTGGTCTATGTACAGGTTCCTTTGTGAGCATAATTAAGGTTCTGGAATACTCATTCTCCACAATGTTGTCCATAGCTTGTCACAATGCACACAGTCTAAAGACTTAACATAGTCAATAAAGCACAGGTAAACATTTTTTTTTTTTTCCTGGTATTCTCTGCTATCATACAAGATCCATCTAACATCAGCAATAAGATTCCTTGTCCAACATCATCGTCCGTCTGAATCCAGCTTGAACCTCAGGAAATTCCCTGCTGATGTACTATTGCACCCATTTTTTAATTTTCTTAGCTAGCAAAATTTTACTTGCATGTTATATTAATGATATTGTCTGATGATTTACACATTCTATTGGGTCACCTCTCTTTGGAATAGGCACAAATATAGACCTCTCCAATCAGTTGACTAGGTAGCTGTTTTCCAAATTTCTTGGCATAGATTAGTGAATAACTCCAGTGCTGCCTTAGTTTGTTGAAAGATTTTTAACTAGTATTTCATCATTTCCTGGAGTCTTGTTCTTTGCCAATGTCTTCAGTGTACTTGGATTTCTTCCTTCAGTATCACTGGTTCAGGATCATATTGTTTTTCTTTAACTGGTTGAACATCATCCATTTCTTCTTGGAACAGTGACTCTGATTATTCTTTCCTCTCTTTTTGATGCTTTCTGCATGATTCAATAGTTTGGCCATGTTTGTTGTTGCTAAGTACT
>NW_006408561.1:6952523-6955254 GCF_000296735.1 Chrysochloris asiatica | reverse complement strand
CACATTAACCCACAGTGCCACCCCAAGACTCCTATATATTAGGTGTATATATATTATCCTATCACAAACAGCATCAACTTTCAAGATAAATCTTGAAATGTCCGTTTTTATGATAAATTTGATGCCATTTCCTTTTCAATTTGTCATTCCTGGCATAGTAAACCATATGATTCTTAGATAAAAATGGTCAATACCAGTTCAATTCAGCTTGTTAATGTCTGGAATTTTGAATTATTAATGGATGTTTACAGCTGCTTCCCACCATGCATCTGTCAGTTTTTTGTACTGTGTTGTCTTGCATGCTGCTGTGATGCTGGCAGCTATACCAACAGAGAAAATTCATTGTTGACAGGTTTCAGCTGAGCTTCCAAACTAAAATAGACTAAGAAGAAGGAAAGGCAGACTACTGTTGAATGTTTAGCCACTGAAAACCTTATGAATGACATGGAACACTGTCAGATAGTACCAGAAAAGAAACATTATGAAGAGCACCAGAACATTGTCAGATATAGTTGTGGAAAATGAGTCCCTCACTCAAAATATGACTGGGAAAGAGCTGCCTCTCCAAAATTGAGTTGACTGTGTTGATGCAAATGGAGTAAAGCATTCAGGACCTTCATTTGCTTATGGGGCATAACTCAAAATGATGAGAAACATCTGTAAATATCCACTAATAACAGGAACATGGGATATACAAAGTATGAAACTAGGAAAATTGAAAGCTGTTAAAAAATATAATGGGACACATAAAAATCTAAATTCTAGGCATTAGTAAACTGAAATTGACTGGTATTGCCCATTTTAAATCTGATGATCAAATGGTTTACTATGTCTGTAATTGAAGAGGAAAGGCATTAAATTGATAATAAAAAAGAACATTTCAAGATCTATTTTAAAGTATAATACTGTCTGTGATGGAGTAATTCCCATATATCTGCAAGGAAAACCAGTTAATACAACTATTATTCAAATGTATACACCATTTGATGATGAAATTGAAGAATTCTGCAAACTTCTTAAGTCTGAAATGGATCCAACATGCAATTAAGATATATTGATAATTACTGGTGATTTTAATGCAAAAATTGGAAAAGAAGAGGAGGGATTAATAGCTGAAAAATAGGGCCTTAGTGATAGAAATTATGCTGGTGATCTCAAGATAGAACTTTGCAAGATCAATGACTTTTTCATTTCAAATAAAGTTTTAACAAGTTAAAACATGACCAGATGGCATGCATAGAAGTCAAATTGACTATACATCTAGAGACAGTGGAAAGCTCCATATTATCAGCTAAAACAAGGCTAGGAGCAGACTTTGGAACAGACCATCAATTGAGCAAGTTCAGGATAAAGCTGAAGAAAATTCAAACAAGTCCATTAGAATAAAAATTTGATCTAAATATCCCATCTATATTTAGAAATCATCTCAGGAACAGATTTGATGTATTAGACACAAGAGCAGAAGAGTTGTGGAATGAAATCAAGAAACTTATACAAGAAGTTGTTGTTGTTGTTAAGTGCCATCGAGTCGGGTCCGACCCATAGCGACCCTGTACAGGGTTTCCAAGGGTGTAAATCTTTACAGGAGTAGAAAGCCTCATCTTTCTCCCGCGGAGCGGCTGGTAGTTTCGAACCGCTGACCTTAAGGTTTGCAGCCCGATTCGTAACCACTACGCTACCAGAGCTCCTTATACAAGAAGAGGGCATAGACAAGAAGAGGGCATAGATAATTTAAAAGACAAGAAAAAAGGGAAAGACCAAAATTGATGTAAAACATCAAAACTCTGAAAGTTGCTCTTCAGCATAGTTGTGATAAAGCAAATGAAAGAAATGAGGCTGTTAAAGAGCTGAACAGAAAAATTCTAAGGGCACCTTGAGAAGACAAGTATTATAAAGTCAAGTAGTCAAGTATTATAATGAAATGTGCAAAGACCTGAAGTTAGAAAACCAAAATAGAAGAATATGCTCAGCATTTGATAAGCTGAAAGAACTAAAGAAAAAATCCAAGCCCCAATTTGCAATGTTGAATGATTCTATGGGCAAAATACTAAATGATACAGAAAACATCAAAATAAGATGGAAGGTATATTCAGACTGATGTTGAAGTTTAAAGACCACAGCCTTCAGTATGGGTTGCACATAAGTGTAAAGAAAACACAAATCCTCACCACTGGAGCAACAAATTACATCATTATAAATGGAGAAAAAGATTGCAGCTGTCAAATACTTCATTTTGCATGGATCTGCTATCAGCACTCATAGAAACAGCAGTCAAGAAAGAAAGTAGTATTTTTTCATTAGGCAAATCTGCTGAACAAGAACTTGTTAAAGTGTTCAAGAGCAAAGATATAAGTGAGGACTAAGGTGTTACTAACCCAAACATGTTATTTTCAATAACCTCATATGCATGTGAAAGTTTGAAAGTGAATAAGAAACATTGTAGAAGAATTCGTGCTTTTGCATTGTTTTGTTGGAGAATGTAATGGTCAGGATTCTGTGTGAATTCCACTATGCCAGGATTTCCTGAGGTTTAGCATTTGGTATGTGTTTATTCCCATGGCGATGAAACCTAAAGCAGGTATAGTTAACTCAATGATGAGCAGCTATGAACAACCCATCAGTAACAGGATGCTTCCTAGAGGAGTGTTGTCTGCTCTGGATATAATGGACATGCAGGAAGGACTCTTACACTCTCTTTTCCTAGGGACCTAGGATTCTATAATTGTAAGAT
>NW_006408561.1:6950493-6952373 GCF_000296735.1 Chrysochloris asiatica | reverse complement strand
AGAGAGAGAGAGAGAGCGCGCGCTCTGGTAGCGTAGTGGTTACGAATCGGGCTGCGAACTTTAATGTCAGCGGTTCGAAACTACCAGCCGCTTCGCGGGAGAAAGATGAGGCTTTCTACTCCCGTAAAGATTTACACCCTCAGAAACCCTGTACAGGGTCGCTATGGGTCGGAACCGACTCAACGGCATTTAACAACAACAATATATATATAGTTGTTAACTGCCATCACCGAGTCATTTCCAACCCATAGCAACCCAGTATAGGGCTTCTGAGGAGCAACTGGTGAGCTTGAGCCATCAACCTATCAACCTTGCAGTTCAGCACCACACCAGAACTATATATATATATCACTGGTTTTGCTTCTTTAGAAAACCTAGCCTATGATATGTGGTACCAGGTGTGGGGTTCCAGAGAATCAAAATTACAAAGGTAAATTTTCTAAATTGGTTCTCATGGCTAACTAATTTTAAAGGTATGGATATACAATGCAGGCATGCCTGACCTCCACATCATAGGAATCAGCTTTGGGCTGATGTTGAGTTTGGTACTCTTCCCATGGAGTTAGTAGGAAGTCAGGCATGGTCCCCATGTGGTTTAAACTGTTGGCACTTTGAA
Organism: Chrysochloris asiatica; assembly: GCF_000296735.1. Lineage (NCBI taxonomy): Eukaryota > Metazoa > Chordata > Mammalia > Afrosoricida > Chrysochloridae > Chrysochloris > Chrysochloris asiatica. The sequence goes on along the minus strand of NW_006408561.1, from coordinate 6,951,757 downwards.
TAGGATTCATTGCAATGGCTCCAGACCTATGAAATTATGAGGTTTTGTGAGAGAAAGAATGATGATGGGGCATGGGATAAAATACTTAGGTGTGTGGAAATGAGTATTTTTTCTTCAGATTTATTGTAATTCCATTTATTATATTCAGATGACCTTTCTTTTTTATTTTCACTACTTCCTGAAGTAAGTAGGGACTTCCCGTCTTCCTTAAGTTTCCCTAGAAATTTGAAATAGCCAACCAAGTAAGGACAAGACTGTGTGGTCAAAGCCCTAGCCAATGGGGTGAGACACTGCCTTAGACTTGTGTCAGGAATAAAACCCAAGTGGACTGCCCACCTGGTGCGCTTGCTAGTTTGTTCCTGTGCCACTATACACCTTTCTGTAGAAGTAAACTTTTGCCTTGCCAAGATACTTTTGATTTTACTGAGTGTTTGGAACATAGGGGTTCATTACTAACAAGTGGAGAGGAAATCAGAAGCTTCTGGACTTGATTGGAGCCAATTACATGCTGGTTAAACAAGGCTGGTACAAGGCCTAGGCCTACTTGAATCTACTCTGCCAGAGGCCCAAAGAAAAGTGTTAGTCCAAGGGAGAAGAAAATACTGAACTTAAGTGTTTTAAAAGTTTATGTATCTGACTTCCTTGTGGATATTGGTTTCTCTTGTCTTTTATTATAAAATAGATGTATAACGTGTATAATAGGAATATTGGAAATTTTGATTGCAGAGAGATTGTAAGCCCACTTTCAGCCTATATTTGATTGGTTTTGATCAAAAAGGGAACTTTTTGATCAAAAAGGGAAGCCCCTCCCCCCCCCCAGGCGTCTTCATTTTAAGCCTTTGTAGAGTATAGGGCTTTAGGTGGAATCCTAAAGAGTTGATACATTTGCATTTGAAAAGACATGCAGACCAACCCAAAACTGCTGGGAAAACGGGAGATTCAAACAGAGATAAAAGCAGACAGAGTGGCTTTTTGAGTTTCAGAGGCATCAAAGCCAACCAATCAGAGAAAGCCCCCTTCTGGGACTGAAAGTTAAAGGGAACCAGAGAGCTCATTGGCTACCACATGGATCTACTTGTGATTGGAATTTGGATAAATGCAGCAATGAAGAGACTGGCTGAGTTTGGACATATTCTGTTGACACAGTTGAATTTGAGATGAGGACCAACAGGCAGTTGTTTGAACAGAACATGGGAACACTGAATGGTTTAAAATTAAGAAAGGTGTGTGACAGGGTTGTATTCTTTCACCATACTTATTCAAC
>NW_006408561.1:6947506-6948688 GCF_000296735.1 Chrysochloris asiatica | reverse complement strand
TAACCACTACGCTACCAGAACTCCTTGATAGGGATGGACAATTTAGACACTGGCTATCAAAAATGGGAGGTAGGGGAGGGCTTTAAATGCATGAAGTGGCTGGCTTACAAACTTTCATGGGTGTGCTGAGCTTCAGAAAGAGGGGGAAAGGGAGAGTCCTCACTGACTAGTTTTCTTCTTTTCAAGATGGGTCAGCTGAAAGGTGGTGGGAGATAATGTTGATAGATTCTATGATTTCAATTGTGAATAATTATTTAGTGAGATTAATTGTGATCATCAAAACTGTAATTGTAGGAGATGTATAGCTAAAAGGCGGGAGTAGTTATGATAGAATGTTACAAGACCACATGACTTACTCATTGCAAATACCTTTTTAAAACAACATAAAAGACAACTATACACATGAACATCACTAAATGGAATGCACAGGAATCAAATAGACTATATCTGTGGGAAAAGACAATGGAGAAATTCAAAAGTTTCAGTCAAAACAAGGCCAGGGGCTGACTTTGGAACAAATCATCAATTGCTCAAATCTGAGAGTTGGTTGAAAAGAAAATAAATACAAGCCTGTGGAGCCAAAATACAAAGTTGAGTACATCCAACCTGAATTTATAGACCATCTCAGAAAAGATTTGATGCATTAGAGACTGAAGACCAGAAGAATTGTGGGATGTCATCAAGAACATCATAGATGAGGAAAGCAAAACATTATTTAAAAGGCAGGGGATAAAAAAAGGAAAGAACAAAATGAATGTCAATGTGACTCTGAAACTTGTTCTTGAAAGTAGAGAAGTTAAAGTGATTAGACAAAATGCTGACATAAAAGAGCTATATAGAAAATGCTGTTTTCTATACATAATGATATAATGTACAAAGACCTGAAGTAAAAAAACAAAAACAAAAAGAAAGAACATGGTCAACATTTCCCAAGCTTTAAGAACAGAAGTAAAAATCCAAGCCTTGACTTGCAATACTGAGAGATTCTATGGGAAATATATTGAATGATGTAAGATTATTCAACAGAAGATAGAAGGAATGCACAACATCACAGTTCCAAATAAAATTGGTCATTTTCAGCTATGTCAAGAGGCAGCATTTGATCAAGACCCAGTGGTATTAAAGGAACAAGTTCAAGCAGCACTGAAGGCATTGGTGAAAAACAAGGGTCCAGCAATTGAC
>NW_006408561.1:6935088-6943556 GCF_000296735.1 Chrysochloris asiatica | reverse complement strand
GCTTCTTGGAAACCCTATACATGGTCATTATGGGTCGGAACCTACCAATGACACTTAACAACAACAAATATGTGTCAGCCTGATTGAATCATGATTTTTAGTGTCTTTGCAATTATGTAGTGATGTAATGTGACAGTTATGTGATCTGATGTGATAAAATAGTAATAGGACTCAGGGTAGGTGCAACTTCCTTAATCCCTCACAGCCATGATCTGATGTAAATTTCCCTGGGGCATAGCAGGCAACACCTTTTACTTGACAGTTATGTGCTGTGGAGTCGGTTCCAACTCATAGCGACCCTGTTCAGGGTTTCTGAAGCTGTAAATCTTTACGAAAGCAGAAAGCCTCATCTTTCTCCCATGCAACAGCTGGTAGTTTCGAACTGCTGCCATGGTTTGCAGCCCGATTCGTAACCACTATGCTACCAGAGCTCATTTCACTTACAAGAGATAAAAATAGAAATACACAAGCAGAGATCAGAGGGACCAAATAAAAAAAAAGAGGGAGAAACTAAGTATGTCCTTTGGACCTGGGATTCCTGAACTGTGAAGCTCCCAGTTCCAGGGAAAATTTGATGCTAAGACACATGGAGATCTCTAAAAAACTAGGCCTAGAGATGTGAAAGGAGACAAGGACCTTTCTCCAGGGCTGGTGCTCAGCAATCGGAATTCTAGCCTCCTCAACTATGGACTTCAAGGTCCATTTGAACTTCAGGTTGGCAGTTCAAACTCACCAGCCTTTCCTCGGAAAATTTATAGAGGGTCTTCTGAGCTGACTTCCTTGCCTTGAATTTACTGAAGCCATTGTGGTGATTGGACGTTTTCTTGAAGGTACGCAAATGAGACTAAAACACATGTGTTACTGAAAGGACTTGCATGCAGCCATCATGGATCACAGAGACATATTTGAACATGTTTTGTTTGAAATAAGTCTGTGTAATCCAATGTGTCATTGTGGGTTAATGCACTGGACTGCAAAGTTGGTTTGAACTGTAAAGTCGGTGGTTCAAGTTCATCAGCTTCTTCTCGGAAATCCTATGCAGGGTCACTATGGGTCAGAACAGAATCTACAGTACTTAGCAGCAATAATATATGAACTAGAATTTTAGTATCAATACTTTTTGACTTACCCTCATATTTAATTGATGAAGAAAAAACATCATATGCTAAGGGATAATAATAAAGGTAGCATGGAACATAGAAAGAAACAAATTCAGATTGAAAGGTAAAAATAAATAAGTAAAGTAATAGTTGAAAGATAAACAGAGGAAAGACTTCCTTATCTAGCTGAAAAATAAAGGCATTGTCAGAAAAAAAAGAGGAATAATTGGAACATTTTGCATAGAATGATAGAGTGATATATATTATTTTAGAGAATTCAAATGCTATGTTTAGAGGAAAGACTTCAGGTAAATACTACAATTTCTTTCTTCAGTTGATACAGAAAGTGAGATGAGTACTTCAGTGAAGGAATCAAGTTTGTGTTTTTGTTTTTATTTTCTTTTTTCCTGATATGCATGTTATATGGAGAATAATGAAGCATATGGAAAGTAATTGAGTCATACTCAAGACTGACTTAAACCATTTGAGATAGCTGTGATTTGCACCTTTTCCCTATATTCAGATCATTTAGCATAAATGTGTATTGCAACTGTGGTAACACACAGAGTACAAAGAAATGAAAGTAAAACAACACTTTAGAAACGTCTTTCAATTAAAATATAAATATTTTAATTATGTGACAGCCAGTAGCGTAGTGGTTAAGGAGCTCTGGTAGCGTAGTGGTTACGAATCGGGCTGCGAACCTTAAGGTCAGCGGTTCGAAACTACCAGCCGCTCCGCGGGAGAAAGATGAGGCTTTCAACTACCGTAAAGATTTACACCCTCGGAAACCCTGTACAGGGTCGCTATGGATTGGAACCGACTCGGCACTTAACAACAACAACAACAACCAATGCTTTAAGACACAGAGATTTAAACTTAAGACTGAAAACCTAAGTTGCCTTTCTTTATTATATAAGTTCTATTTGATGACTGAATTTCCCCCCCTCCCCACTATATCTGTGATGTCCAATAATTTAAAAAAGGAAAACCACTCTCTCTATATATTTTAACCTAACATCAATGTAATGTCTGGGAAATTCTCAAATGCCAAAAATATTACATAACTCTCATTTTTAACAACTTTAATTCTGCTTGAGCCTAGGGCTTTAGGATCATTTCCTAAAATATTTTCTGGTTACAGTAATTTATAATCCATTTTATTTCTGCAGAACTAAAAAATTTAGCATATCTGCTAAATAACTACTTTATGGAGTGGGAATTGGATGAAATTAATAGAATTATATACAATTATCTATTGCAATATGAAAAATCTTCCTTCATTTTGCAGTTTCTACTAAATTTAATACTCTAATGTAAAGAATTTTATTTGCCAGAAGATGAGCCCCTCAGGTTAGAAGGCACTCCAGATATGACTGTGGAAGAGCTTCCTCCTCAGTGTAGAGTTGATCATGATGACATGAATGGATTTAAAGCTATCAGGACCTATATTAGCTGATGGGACAAAATTCAGAATAAGGAGAAACAGCTGCAAATATCCATTAATAATCAGAACATGGAATGTATGATGAATGAATTTAGGAAAAGTGGAAGCTGTCAAAATGAAATGGAATCCATAAAGATTGATAGACATTAGGGATCTGTAATGACCTGGTATTGGTCAATTTGTGTCTGACAATCATCTGGCTTACTATGCCAGGAACAACAGATAAAGTATGAATGGTGTTACATTCATCATTTTAAGAACATTTCAAGATCTATCTTGTATGGGGTGAATTTTTGTCTCTTTATGCTGAGGCATAATCCATAAGGGAGTAGGTAGTCTTTGATTTTCATCAGTTTGTATTCCAAGTCTCCTTTGCTTTCAGCTAGCAATTTTGTGTCATCTGCATATCATAAGTTGTTAATAAGCCTTCCTCCAATCCTAATGCTTCATTCTTTTTCGTATACTTCATCTTTTTAACATTATTCTTTAAGTATGATAAAAGGATACAACCTCAACACATATTTCCTGATTTAAAATCAGGCTGTATACCCTTGTTCCATTCAAATGAATGGTTCTTGGTTCATGTACATTTTCCACATAAGTACATTTACAGGTTCTAAAATATTATACAGTTGCAAGCTCATTCCCATTCTTTACAATGTACCCATAACTGCTACGCTCCACACAGTCAAATACATTTACAAAGACAATAAAACACAAGTAAACATCTTTCTGGTATTCTTAGCTTTCAGCCATTATCCATCTGATATTTGCAATGATATTATTCAGTTATGTCCTCTCTCAATATAGTTTGAATTTCTGAAAGTTTCCAGTTCATGTATGGGTATAGCCGCTTTTGAAAAACCTTTAGCAAAAAATTACTTACATGTGGTATTACTAATACTGTTCCATAATCTCCATAATCCATTGTATCAACTTCATTGGGAATGTACATGAATATAGATCTTTTAGAGTTGGATGCTCAAGTAGCTGTCTTTTGCATTTCTTATCATAGATGAGAATATATCCAGTGTTTAAAATGCTTGCTCAAGCACCTCATCTGGTATTCTGTTAATTCTTGAAACCTTGTATTTTAGTTATATTTAAATATCACAGAAATTAACCTAAGTCACTAAAGCAAATTGTTCTGCCTAAATCCCATCGACTTGTATAGAATAAGCTTCTAAAATGCTATCAGACCAACCAGCGCTCTTCTAGGACCTGCCAGAAATAAGACAGGGATGTGCCTACTTAAAACAGCACTTTCTCACTTTGATCAGGAAATGAAGTGATAGACTAAGATTATGAAGAAACGGAAGAAGCTATTTTCAGTACAATTTCTAGCTAATTAAACTTGAGAATATGAAGTAGAGTAATAGGAATGGATTTTGCAAGGAATGCCAAAATAACTCACTGGTTGTTACAATAGTGCTGATTTCTATATGATGACAACCAGCTGTGTCAAGCTTATCTGCAGCCTAAAGCACAAGTTGTTTTGCAAAATAGTTATTTGAATCCTCCAGGTAGATAAAGTCAGGGATGGATAGACCCATTTGAAAATGTTATCCTATATACCAGTGAGTTAAAAAGTAAGACAATCAAGAACTGTTTGTTAGAGATTTTTTAGTAGCATTAAAAGTAATCTATGTTTGGGCATATATCACAGCCTACTCTAGTGATCTTGTTTTCTTTAAAAAAGAGTAAAAGGTAGACCCAAAATTTTTTAGATTTCTATCATCCTAACTATATTTCCAGGATTATTCAGTGACAACAGGAGCTATACAGACATTAAATGGTACAGGTCAAGGATAGCTCATTCTAGCTATCATATTTCCATGATGGGAATTTTCATAAAATTTACAACCAATTTATGGTTGTAAAAGACTTCCATATCATCTAGGGAACCCAGATTATAGCAAAAGCTATATTGTAAAGCTTTTAGTTTTGACCCTAGTCAAATTGAAATATTTGCTCATACTTACCAATGATAAAGTCATTTTTCTAATGTTATATTCAATTTAAAAGTAAAATAATAACTTTCACATATGCTATTATCCAACCTTATTAACCCCGTGCTTCTTGTTGCTGTTGTTAGGTACCATTGAGTCATTACCAACTCATAGTGACCTTATGTACAACAGAACGAAACGCTACCCAATCCGGGGCCAACCTCACAACTGTTACCATGCTTGAGTCCATTGATGCTGTCAGTTTGCCAATCCATCTCACTGGGGGTCTTCCTCTTTTTCTCTGACCCTCCACCTTACCAAACATGATATCCTTCTCCAGTGACTGGTCCCTCCTGACAACATGTCCGAAGTATGTGACACGAAGTTTGGCCATCCTGGCCTCCAAGGAACACTCTGGCTGTACTTCTTACAACACAGATCTGTTGGTTCTTTTGGCAGCCCAAGGCACTTTCAATATTCTCCTCCAACACCATAACTCAAAAGCATCAATTTTTCTACAGTCTTCCTTATTCACTGTCCAGCTTTCTCATGCATATGAGGTTATTGCAAATACCATGGCTTAGGTCAGGCACACACCTTTAGTCTTCAAGCAGACTTCTTTGTTTTTCAACACTTTAAAAACCCCATGCTGAACACCCCAAAATCTGTATTTTACAAACTTTAATAAGTAACACATGGAAAATGACGAGTTTCACACAGTCAAAAACTATACTTTCTCTACCACCATCAACTATCATCTTTGTGATTCATCTTTATTTAAAATGGCATTTAATGCCTCAGTAATATTTATAATGGAGAGCATCTGCATTATTTCATAAAATGGATATTTTTCACAGCCGTTCTTTGTATTACCTATAACTGCAGGACAGTTTTCATAAGGATATCTGAGCTTCCCATTTTATCTATGGGTAGAAAATATAAAGCCCAGATGGCCTATATCAATTATGTTATAAAATGTGTTGGCTGGCCTTCTGTTTCTCTGCAAGACTTCTGTTGATTTCAGGTCTGTTGGAATCTCAGACAATTATCATAGACAAGTCACTTTGTCCCTATGAGTCATATTTCCCTTATCAGTAATATGAAGATATCTGTTTCAAACTTCTGTTTTCATGAGGTTGTAGAGGATTAGTGCAGAGAACATGGTGGAAGTAGAGGTTATAAGGACAAGTAGACAGAACTCCAGAATCTATTGGGGTTCCAGTAGAATATTTACTTTCAAAGATTTTTTATAGAATTTGTAAGCTTGCAAAGTATGAGTATTCCACAACACTTAATTGTACTCATGAGGAATCTGTATGTGGACCAAGAGGCAGTTGTTCGAACAGAATATGGGAACACTGAATGTTTTAAAATTAAGAAAGGTGTGTGACAGGGTTGTATTCTTTCACCATACTTATTCGACCTGTATGCTGACCAAATAATTCAAGAAGCTGGGTTATTTGAAGAAAAAGGTGGCATCAGGATTGGAGGAAGATTCATTAACAACCTGCTATATGCAGATGATACAACCTTGCTTGCTAAAAGTAAAGAGGACTTAAAACATTTACTGATGAAGATCAAAGAGCACAGCCTTCGGTATGGATTACATCTCAATGTAAAGAAAACTAAAATCCTCACCACTGGACCAATAACCAACATTCTTGTCAACAGAGAAAAGATTGAAGTCATCAAGGACTTCATTCTTCTTGGATCAACTATCAATACTCATGGAAGCAGCAGTCAAGAAATCAAAAGCTGTATTGCATTAGGCAAATCTGATGCACAAGACCTTTTTAAAGTGTTGAAGAGCAAAGATGTCAGTTTGATGACTAAGGTGTGCCTGACCCAAACCATGGTATTTTCAATAACCTCCTCTGCATGTGAAAGCTGAACAGTGAATAAGGAAGACCATAGAAGAATTGATGCTTTTGAGTTATGATGTTGGAGGAGAATATTAAAAGTGCCATGGGCTGCCAAAAGAACTAACAGATCCATGTTGGAAGAAGTGCAGCCAGATTGCAGTTGTTTGAACAGAACTTGTGAACACTGAATGGTTTAAAATTAAGAAAGCTGTGTGGCAGGGTTGTATTCTTTCACCATACTTATTCAACTTGGAGGCCAGGATGGTCAAACTATGTCACTCATACTTCAGACATATTGTCAGAAGGGACCAGCCACTGGAGAAGGATATCATGTTTGGAAAGGTGGAGTGTCAGAGAAAAAGAAGAAGAACTCCAACGAGATGGATTGGCCAAGTGGCAGCATCGATGGACTCAAGTGTGGCAATAATAGTGAGATTGGCACAGGATTGGGCAGTGTTTCATTCTGCTGTGCATAAGGTCACTATGAATTGGTACCAACTCGATGGCACCTAACAACAACAACTTGCTAATATTTCTTGAATCCCTACTATAAAGGAGAGGCAGTATTGTAAGATTTTTTAAAAATCTGACTTTAGTGCAGCCTAAATTGAGATGTGGACTCCTGGTGAGGCACTGTAGGATCAGTATGGTACTGCAAGCCACAAGATCTGCAATTCAAACCCACTAGCTGCTATTTTGAAACCCTCTATACAGGGTTGCTATGTTTAGGAAAGGACTTGATGGCACTTAATAAAAACAAAGACCTGGGATGTGATCATTGCTCTGCTATTCAACAATCTTTTAGCTGTGAAATGAAAAACATCCCTTTTGCGCTTCATCTATAAAAAGAGAATAATAATGGTTACTACTTTTAAGGCTGCCATGAATAATCAAATATAGCACCCATGTAGAAAACTAAGGTCCAATCTTATTGCATGGTAGGCACAAAAGAAATATTATCAGTATTCGTTTTCTGTTTTTGTTGCATGTTATAAGCATATATGCTCTCTTAAACAAACGTGATAATATGCAAACTGAAATTTATTTTATTAATTATGTTCTCATTATTATTAAGTGCTCTTGAGTTGATTCCAACTAGTAGGTTTTTGAAAGAGTAACTGGTGGGTTTGAACAACCAACCTTGCAGTTACCAGTCCAGTATTTATCCTACAGCTCCACACCAGGAATTTCATAGCACTTTTTAATTATGGGTTAAAAAGAGTTCTCAAATACATAAAAGCTTTATGACAATACAGAAAAATATGGAGTTTTAAATGCAAATTAATCTAATGGAAACATGTTGTTGTTAAGTGCCATTGAATTGGTTGATTTTATTAATTCTTTTGTTATTGTTGTTATGTGCTGTGAATCTATTCCTACTCATAGGGAAGCTGTGTTGGGTTTCTTAGGCGTGGCTGTAGGTTTGACCTTTCTGTTATCAGTTCAATACTTATCCTACAATGTCACACCAGGACTATAGTGGAAGCATGTTATTGTTGGTAAATGTCATCAAGTCAGTTTGGACTCATAGCCACCTCGTGTCAGGTTTCGGAGGAGTAGCTGGTAAGTTTGAATGACTGATTTTTAGGTTCAAACTGACTTTGTAATCCAGTGCTTTACCCTACAGTGCCACACCAGGAGGTGAGTTTGAACTACTGATTTTACGATTAACAGTTCAATTCTTATCCTATAGTGCCACACTAGGAAGTGGATTTGAACCACTGACCTTATGTTTAACAGCCCAATTCTTATCCTATAGTGTCACAGGAGGACTTCTACTTTGAAATAAGTGGACATTAATACAAAAGAAATAGAGTCCTGGTGTGGCACTGTGGGTTAATGTGCTGCACTAGAAAATCAGTTTGAACTACAAAGTTGGCAGTTCAAGCTTACCAACTTCTCCTTGGAAACCTTATACAGGGTTGCTGTGGGTTGAAACCGACTTGATGGCACTTAACAACAACAACAACAATACCAAAGAAATTTCTAGAATTCTTGACATGATATGAGAAACATTTAAAATTGAGTGTAAGCATTACTAATGTATAAGAAAACTCAATCATTTATAATGGCCTACATCTTCTCTTCCCATTACTACTTTGTTTTCACT
>NW_006408561.1:6932292-6933573 GCF_000296735.1 Chrysochloris asiatica | reverse complement strand
ATTTGATATTGCTAATTTTGTCTAATTATTTCCATGTCCTATTGGTTCTCCACTCTTTGGAACAGGCATAAATATGGATCTCACCGAATCAATTCACCAGGTAGTTATCTTCCAAATTTCTTGGCATACATGAGTGAATTCCTCACAAACTGCATCAATTTGCTGAAAGATTTTAATTTGTATTCCATCAATTCCCACAGCCTTTTTCTTTGCCAATGCCTTCAGTGCACCTGGGACTTCTTTCAGTACCGTTGGCTCTTGATCATATGCTATCTACTGAAATGTTTGATTGATGACCATTTCTTTTTGTGTCTTTTCCCTTTTTCCTTTTGTTAGGTTTGCCAATGGTTTGTCAGTTTTAGTAATCCTTGTGAAGCACTAGCTTCTTGTTTTGTTGATTCTTTCTATTGTTTTCCTGTATTCTATCTCCTTTATTTCTGTTCTAATCTTAATTTTTTTCTTTTCTTCTGGTGACTGTAGATTTACTTTGCTGGTCTGTTTCTAATTGTTGGAGACTTTATACTAATGTGTTGATTTTGGTTCTTTCTTCTTTTTGGATGTGTGTATTTATTGCAATAAATTGTCCTCTCAGCACTGCTTTTGCTGTGTCCTAAAGATTTTGGTATGTTGTTTTCATTCTCATTTGTTTCTAGGACCTTTGTGAATTCATGTTTTGTTTCTTCTACTACCCAGTAACTTTTAAGCAGGATGCTATTCAGTTTCCTTGTATTTAACTTTATTTCCTTGGTCTTCCTGCTGTTGATTTCTAATGTGAGATCAGTGAGGTTTGAGAAGATGCTTCGTAATATTTTGATGTTTGTAAAATTTATGGAGCCTTGTTTTGTGGCCTAACACATGGTCTATTCTTGAGAATGTTTCATGTGCACTGGAAAAGAATGTGTATTGTGCTGCTGTTGAGTTGAATGCTCTGTACACATTTATGAAGTCAAGTTAGCTGATTGTGTTGGTTAGTTCCTCTATGTCTTTGTTGAGTTTCTTTCTGGTTGTTCTGTCCTATTTCAAAATTGGTGTATTAAAATCTCCCACTGTTAACTATTGATTTGTCTATTTCTTTCTTCAAATCTATTAGGGATTGCTTTATATATTTGGAGCTCTTTCATTGTGAGTGTAGACATTAATTATGGTTATGTCATCTGTTCAACTGACCCTTTAATCATGAGATAATGTCTATCTTTATCTATTATGCTGGTTTTGTCCCTAAAGTTTATTTTATCAGAGTTTAATATTGCCCCTCCTGCTCTTTTTCTTTCTTTTTTTTTT
>NW_006408561.1:6926816-6931522 GCF_000296735.1 Chrysochloris asiatica | reverse complement strand
TGAATTAGTTTTTGTAGTTTTGTTCTGTTCTGGACTCTCCCATCTGTAGACTGAGTTCTGGGTGGTGCTGCCACATATGTCAGTCTCTAATTGTTGTCTGTTCTTGTTGGTACTCAGTACAAAGAACTCTATTTAGGATGTTTTGAAGCATTGGGTTGGCTTTGACAGAGTCTTACTGATGAATATCAAAGAACACAGCCTTTGGTATTTGTTGCAGCTCAATGTAATGAAAACAAAAAAGCCTCACCATTGGATAAGTAAACAACAATCTATATAAATAGAGAAAAGATTGAAGTTGTTGAAGACTTCATTTTGTTTGGATAAAACATCAACACTCATGGAAAGAGCAATCAAGAAATCAAGGAATGTAGTTTATTAGGCAAAGATGCTGGACAAGACTTCTTTAAAATGTTGAAGAGAAAAGATGTCAGATGAAGACTAAGGTGCATCTGACACAAGTCATGGTATTTTCAATAACCTCATAATCATGTGTAAGTTGTATAGTGAATAAGGAAAACTATAGAATAATTGATGCATTTGAGTTATGGTGTTAGGAAAGAATATTGAAAATACCATGGACAGCCAAAAGAATAAGCAAATTTGTGTTGGAAAAAGAATGGCCAGAGTGCTCTTTGGAAGCCCAAATGACCAGATTTTGTTTTTCATATTTGGACATATTATCAGGAAGGGCCATCCCTGGTATAAGACATCATATTTTTTAAGTGGAAGGCCAGAGAAACAGAGGAAAATCAACAAGATAGATTTGCACAGTGACAGCAGCAATGGGCTAAAGCGTACGATTGTGAGGTTGTCACAGGACCTGGTAGTGTTTCATTTTGATGTGCACTGGGTCACTATGAATCGGTACCAACTCGATGGCACCTAAAAATCAACAACAATGTGGGACTGGTAGTTATCATAGTGCATCTTTCTAGAGTTGTTTATTGCATGAAATAAGATTCAATATTTTTTTAATTGAACAATTTTTAAAGATTCATTAAGTTTCACACATTCCAAAAGAGTTCCACAGTAAGGAGTGAAATGCCTAGAGTCTTGTGCATGAAAAACTCTAAAGAAAAATTGCCAGAAAACTTCCCTTTAGGACAAAGTCTCATATTCAGACGATATTTCTGGAAATTGAATAAAAAAGTTATAGCAAAGACACAATTACAAATATTTAAATTTTAGATAAAGGAGGGGGGAATCTGCTAAGTGAAAACAGTTAAGTTCTAGATTTCTTAAAACTGCATGGAAACAACATGAGAGTTCTCTTAAGTTAGATAAAACTATCCTGTGTCAAGTCAAGCCTTCTGAAAGTGCACCCAACAAATATACGTGTAAAATGTTGTTGTTGTCGTTGTTGTGAAGCTCTGTCGAGTCCGTTCTAACTCATAGTGACCCTGTCTAGGGTTCCTGAGGAGTGGCTGGTGAGCTTGAACCACCATTTTTGTGGCTCAGTCTGACTTAGCATTCCAGCGCATTAACCCGCAGCACCACACCACAACTCCATGAGTAAAATTGAGCAACAAAAAAAGATTCAATTAAATCCATTACAATGTTATCAGAGATAGAGAAAGACAAAGCAAAGAATAAGCAATATCATTATGTTTTTGGTAAGTGCTGCTGAGTTGGTTCTGACTCATAGCAATCTTGTATAGGGTTTCTAAGGAGTACCTGGTGGTTTGAACTGTCATCTTTGCGGTTCACAGCCCAGTGCTAATACTACAGTGCCACACCAGGGCTCCAATATCACTAATGCCTTAAATTTACTTGATAGAGCTTTACTATCCAAAGTCTTCTTAATTCTTACCAAGTGATTGAGTGGGATCATGTAAATAAGGTATTATTATTTGCCATAGAGTCCAGTCTGACTCACAGCAAACCCGTATAAGGTTGAAGATGGTTGGTGTCAGAATAGGGTTTAAAAGGTTGTATACTGGAATGAAAGCATGTCTGACCTCTGCTTCAAAATCAGCCTTGGCTTTTTTTCAGGGACCTCCGTTCTTGGACTGCAAAGTCAACCACTCCCCTCCTTTTGTTGCAAAACGTTTATATTTGCCTTTTGAACACTTGCTGTAAGACCTGACAGAAATCATTCTCTATTGAACCACAGGAGTCCTTTCCCCCTCACCTTTTATCAACCCTATCCAGATAGGTTGGAAACAACTCAGTGAAAATTCTACCTTTCCCCGTACCCTCTGGAACTAGGTTCCCTATTGAAAGCTTGTAAGCCAGTCACTTCTTGCATTTGTAGTCCCCCCCATTTTGGTTAGCCAGTGTCTAAGTTCCCCATCCTTGTAAATCCTGTGTACCAAGGGAGTGGGAATGATCCTCAGTGTAAAGATTTGTTCACTCCTTTGCCATACTGCATGTAAAAGCATAGGTCAAGTTCATCTAAATGTAGTGGATTCCTCTTTTTTTCCTCTTGTTTCTTCCTCTAGTTGTGTTCCACATCCCGGTAACCAACAAAAAAGAAATTTTCCCCTTTTTAGTGTGGGTACTTTTTCTCAATCTTTTACAATAATGGTCCTATGATCCTATGCCATACTTCTCCTTTTGTGACTGACTAATTTCACTCAACATAATGTCCTCAAGGTTCATCCATGTTATGCGGTGGCTTGCAGCTTCCTTATTATTCTTCAGGGTAGCATAATAGTCCATTGTGTGTATGTACCAAAGTTTGTTTATCCATTCTTCCATTGATGGGCATTTAGGCTGTCTCCATATTTTAGTTATTGTAAATAGTGCTACTATGAACATTGTTGTACATATATCTTCTCATGTTATGGCTCATATTTCTTGTGGATAAATACCAAGTAGAGGAATTGCTGGATCATAAGGTATCTCTGTTTCCAACCTTCTGACAAAGTGTCATATTTTTTTCAAGAGTTTTTGGACCATTTTGCAATCCCACCAGCAATGTAGGAGGGTTCAAGTCTCTCCATATCCTCGGCAGCATTTATTGTCCTCTACTTTTTTATCTTTGCTGTTATTGCTGGTGTGAGATGATATCTTATTGTTTTTTTGATTTGCATCTCTCTAATGGAAACCCTGTACAGGGTCGCTATGGGTCGGACCCGACTCGATGGCACTTAACAACAACAACAACAATGGCTAAGGAGCTCTGGTAGTGTAGTGGTTACAAGTCAGGCTGCCAACCTCAAGGTCAGCAGTTCAAAACCACCAGCGGTTCTGTGGGAGAAAGATGAGGTGTTCTGCTTCTGTAAAGATTTACAGCCTAGGAAACCCTGTGCAAGGTCACTATGAGTTGAAACCGACTCCACGGTACTTAACAACAGCAACAACAATGGCTAGTGATCGTGAACATTTCTTCATATGTTTGTTGGCTGCCTGGATCTCCTCCTTGGTGACATGTCTGTTCATGTCCTGTGGCCATTTTTTAATTTGGTTATTTGTCCTTTTCTTGTAAAGGTGTTGTAGGTTCCTATATATTTTAGAAATGAGTCCCTTGTTTGATGTCATTGCAAAAAAAATTTTCCCATTCAGAAATGATTTTAAAAAAAAACCCAAAAACCATAATTAGAAAATTAGAGTTGTGGTAAGACTCAGAAAAGAATTAGAAGTGCAATTGAAAAATTATTTTGGAAATAAAGCTGATCTAAAATAAACTAAGAGTGTTTCAACTCTCAGTAAACAAGCACAATATCATATTATAAATAATTATTAATATTTTTTAAATATCTATCACACCACAGGGGGGCAAAATTATGAACACAATTTAGACATTACCAAACACCCTGTGGGAATGATTTACTGGGTCTGGAGGCTTAGGATCACAGCTCCTGAAGTCATCATAGTCAATTGGTGTAACATAGACCACAAACACAATGTTCTAAATCCTACTATCAGGAGTAATGATTGGGATCTTGAAGCTCATGAATGGCCATCGAAGGTACAAGTATCGTTCACTCCTTTCCCAGAGGAAAATGAGTAATAAAAGTTGAAGATGCTTGGAAACAATTATTCAAATGGACTGATGGACCAAATGAACATCTGTCTCCACAACTGTGAGATCAGTAGAATTCGATGATTCTCAGATACCACTACCAGCTTCTATGAAAGATATCACTTTATAAGACCCTGACTAGAGTGGGAGAAAATGTGGAACAAAATTCAAAATCATAAAAAAAAAACTAGCATGTTGGTCATATAAAGACTGGTGGAACACCAAGAGCATGGCCCTTAATCTGCCTTCAGTTCTCAACCTGAACCTATGCACATAGAACCATTTCAACCAAGCACTAGATAAATATATAGGGGGAAGAACAATACCATAGAATATTTGAGATAAACAAGGCATGGTCAACCATTTAAGATAAACAAGGCCACATTTATCTAATGACAAAATTCAGAAGGATGGAGAAAGAAAGATTAATGGAAAGAAAGAAGCAGAGCGAGGAATTGGGAATAGTGATGTTACTCTGAGGGGGTTGCAATCATTGAGATGAAATGAAGTGTTTGATTTATTGAATGTAAAACTGATGATCTGCTTTGTAAACCTTCACTCAATTTACAATAAGAAATTTTAAAAATAAAATCTATAATGACAAATTCTTAATCCAGGGATATCTTTTTATATTTATTCTCTAGAATTGTTGTTGTTGTTGTTAAGTGCCATCGAGTCGGTTCCGACCCATAGCGACCCTGTACAGGGTTTCCGAGGGTGTAAATCTTTACGGGAGTAG
>NW_006408561.1:6924004-6926432 GCF_000296735.1 Chrysochloris asiatica | reverse complement strand
ATTTTAGTATATAGTTCCTGTGACTCTGGAAAACACAATTTCTACAAGAGTTATATCAAATAATATGGAAATGTCAGGTTCACACATACTGCACAGATGCAATTAATGAAAGTGGCCTGTCAGTGAAAAATGTATTTCATTGCAGGTTTTATCCCAAAATGGAGTCCTGTTGTCACACTGTTGGCTAATGCACTGGACTGTAAGGTTGCTTTGAACCCCAAGGTCAGTGGTTCAAACTCACCAGCCACCCCTCAGAAACCCT
Organism: Chrysochloris asiatica; assembly: GCF_000296735.1. Taxonomy (NCBI): domain Eukaryota; kingdom Metazoa; phylum Chordata; class Mammalia; order Afrosoricida; family Chrysochloridae; genus Chrysochloris; species Chrysochloris asiatica. The sequence continues at coordinate 6,926,170 of NW_006408561.1, read as the reverse complement.
AAACAGGGTTGCTATGGGTTGGAACTGACTCAACAGCACTTAAAAACAACAACAGTGATAAGAAATAAGGAAACAGAGGGCATAACTTATAATTTTATGGAATTTGTTTAACATCATTTTTAAAAATCACTTTCATTAAAATCATGTATTTTGTTTTCATCCTTAAAATACATAAATATTTTTTCTTCTTAAGGAATAAGAATCCATGAAATAACTTTATTTCAAGTAATAGCCGTTTTGAAGCATTTTATTCAACTTACATGATATAGTAGTGCATTAGTGACATCTGTATATAAAAGTGATCACACTTGAAATAACAATATTCTGCTTAAACTTGGATTGTTGGGGAAGGATTTCCAAAATAGCAGTAATGAATCACAGTCTTTCAAACTTCAGAAGTCAAGGTTAAGAAAAATGAGATTAAACAATACAAAACAGAACATATGCTTTTATTGACTCACATTTCATTCAATAGAATACATAGAAAATTTTAATGCATAATCTGTTTTTCCTAAAATTAAACTCATGACTAGTCGAAAGAAAGTGGAAATGTTTCACCATTATCTTAATTAAATATACAGATGGTGGTGGTTGTGGTGTGGTTATTGTGCTGTACTGCAAAATCATAAAGATGGTGGTGGTTGTGGTGTGGTTATTATGCTGTACTGCAAAATCAGTTTGTCTCTCAAGATCAGCAGTTCAAGCTCACAAGTCACTCCTCAGAAACCCTATACAGGGTTGCTATGAATCAAAACTGACTCCATGGCATTTAACAACAACAACATGGTGGTGATTGTGTGTCACTAAGTAGGTTCCAATTGTGAGCAACCCTGTATAGGGTTTTTGAGGCTGTAAATCTTTGCAAGAGCAGAAAGCTTAATCTTTCTACCATTGAGTGATTGGTAGATACAAACTAATGACATGTGGATACCAAAGATCCTTAAAGATAAAAGAGATACTTATATTTAATTAGGAAAATGGTGAAGTAATTATTAAAAGTTGGTTATGTAGAGAACATTGCATCAGGATTAAAGGAAGAGTCATTAACAACCTGTGAAATGCAGATAACACAATCGTACTGGAAGTCAAGGGAACTTAAAATACTGAACAATGACGGTCAAAGACTATAGCCTTCAGTACAGGGATTGCACCATAATTCACAGAAAATGAAAATTCTCACAAGTGGACTAATAATATCGTGAATGTTATTTGTTGTTCTTTGGTGCCTTCAAGTCAAAATTGAAGTTATTAAAGTCTTCAATTTGTTTAGATCCATAATCAATGCTCATGGAAGCTTGTGGTTGTTGTAAGGTACCAGAGAGTTGGTACCAATTTATAATGACCTTATGCACAACAGAACAAAACACTGTGTGGTCTAGTGCCAATCTCGTCACTCTGTTTGAGTCCATTGCTGCTGCCACGGTGCAAATTCATTTCCTTGGGGATCTTCCTCTTTTTCACTTAACCTTTCACCTTACCAAGAATGATATCCTCCAGGGACAGGTCCCTCTAGAAAATATATCTGAAGTATGAAAGACAAAGTCTGGTCATCCTGGTTTCTCAGGAACATGCAAGCTATACTTCTTTCAACACAGACTTGTTCGCTCTTCTAGCAGTCCGTGATACTTTTAATATTCTTCTGCAACACCATAACTCAAATGCATCAATTCTTCTACAGTCTTCCTTATTCATTGTCTAACTTTCACATGCATCTAAGGCTATTAAAAAATCATTGTTTGGGTCAGGTGCACCTTAGTCCTCAAACTGACATCTTTGCACTTTAAAGAGGTCTTGTGCAGAAGATTTGCCTAATGCAGTATGTCATTTGATTTCTTGACGGTACTTCTATTAGTGTTGGCTGATCTGAGCAAAATGCAGTCTTGGACAACTTCAATTTTTCTCTCTATTGATATGGGTGTTACTTATTAGTTCAGTGGTAAGGGTTTTGTTTTTCTTTATATTGAGATGAAACTCATACTGAAGGCTGTGGATTTGATCATCATTAAGTATTTTATGTCCTCTTCACTTTCAGCAAACAAGATTGTATCATCTGCGTATTGCGGGTTATTAATGATTCTTCCTCCAATCCTGATACCATATTCTTTTTGTAATCAACTTCTCAGATTATGGGCTCAGTATACAGATTGAATAATTATGGTAAAAAAA
>NW_006408561.1:6901790-6923479 GCF_000296735.1 Chrysochloris asiatica | reverse complement strand
TACATTCAACAAATCATAAACTTTGCTTTATTCTATGTTTGCAATCCCCTCCATGCATCAACAGTTAACAGCATTTACCTTTATTCACTTTAACTACTGCATTCCTCCCTGTGTCTCTTGCCACCCCAATCTTTCCTCTGCCAACCTTCCTCTGGTTGTATATTGCCTCCCCCATCACCCAGGTCAAGGAGTGTCTACTCTCTAGCATATGTATCATTTCTTTCTCCCTCCAAAACCATCATTGGCTGTCCTTTTATCAATAAAACTCCCCTCTCCCCAACTCTTGGTGTACAAAAAACAAACAAAAAAAAAACAACCAAACAAACACAAAAAAACATGCAGGGATATATAATTGTTTAAACAACCAAGGGTCCCATTCTAGAAACCAATCTCCTGACCGCCAGCACACAACTTCTCTCTTTCCACAAATCCTCAACTGCTCAATGTCTCCATGCCATCATCTCTGCCTCCATCTTTGTGTTGCCTTTTCTCTGGTTAGTGTCCCAGGTTCAGTTCATGCTCTTCTCTCTTGATGGTCCTAGGGCTGCCTGTTCCTGAAATGTAAGATTAACTACTGCCCCCTTTTTGTTACACATTGTCTACCTTTACAGTTGTGACAATCACAATAGGGTATGATAACAATTACTCACTATTGAATCAGTGAATTCTATCCTAATTTTCTTTTATCAAACCCATCTAGACAAGAGGAAAACTGTTCAGTGGGGATTCTACCTTTCTCCTGCATACTCTGAAACTAAACTCCCTCTTGAAAATTTGTAAGCCAGCTACTTCATCTTGACATACATTATTGAGTGTCTCTAATGCTGCATCAGTTTCTCGAAAGATTTGTTTGTGTTCCATCAATTCCTGAAGCCTTATTTTTTCCTAGTGCCTCCAGTGCATCTTGGACTTCTTCTTTCTGTATCACTGGCTCTTGACCATATGCTAGACCATATGCTACCTCTTGAAATGATTGAGCATTGGCACTTTTTTTGGTACAGTGACTCTGAATTTTCCTTCTACCTTCTTTTGATGCTATCTGTATCATTCCATATTTTGCCCATAGAATTCTTCAGTGTTGAAGTTAAGGCTTGAAATTTTCTTCATTTCTTTCAGCTTGAGAAATTATGAATGTGTTCTTCCCTTTTGTATTTATAGCCCCAAGTCTTTGCACATTTCATTATAATATTTGAGTTTGTCTTATCGAGATGCCCTTTGAAATTTTCTGTTCAGTTATTTTATCTCCTCATTTCTTTCATTGGCTTTAGCATCTCTATAGAGATGGAGAATAACTGGCAGAGTCATTTCTGGCATCCTTTATGATCTTTTCTTTATTTCTTGTATTCTTAATGAACTTTTGCTTTTTTTCCTGTATGGTGCTCTTGATGTCATCTGACAACTCTCTGGTCTTTGGTCATTAGTGTCCAATATATTGAGGTGATCTCTAAATTCAGTTGGGATATGTTCACATCATATTTTGGCTCTTGTGGACATTTTTTAATTTTGTTCACCTTCAGTCTCAAATTGCATATGAGCAATTGTTCTGTTCCATTGTCTGCCCCTTGTTTTGGCTGATGATTTGGAGCTTTCCCACTGTATCTTTCCAGAGATATAGTCAACTTAATTTCTTTGTATTTGATCTAGTAAGGTCCATGTGTATAGTCATCTTCTATATTTTTACAAAAAGATATTTACAAAGAAGTCATTGGTTTTGCAAAATTCTGTCATTCAATTTACAGTATCATTTCTAGCACCAAGGCCTTATTTTCCAACTAATGATCCTTCTTCTTTGTTTCAAACCTTTGCATTCCAATCATCATTAATTATCAATACATATTGATGCATGTTTGATCAATTTTCACTGCAGAAGTTGATAGAATTCTTCCATTTCTTCATTACTGGCTTTACTAACTCATGTATAAATTTGAATATAGCGGTATTAACTGATATACCTTGCAGGTGTAGGAATATTATCCTATCTCAGACAGAATTATACTTCATGCTATATTTTGAAATATACTTTTTGATGGTGAATGTGATGGTAATCCTTTTCAATTTGTCATTCCTGGCGTAGTAAGCCATACAATTGTCAGATTCAAAATGGCCAATCCAGTCAATTATACTTGCTATTTAAAAGACTCCTCTTAGAAGTAATTAGACTGAAAATTCAGATTACTATGGTATAACCTAATTAAAATAAGAAATCATAAATTATGTTCACAAAGAGAGTTGCATTCACATGTAGAGATGTTAGGATTTCAACACACCATTTAGGGGAACACAGTTAATTTTATAACAATGCTATAATTTGAAAGCAGTAATAATCGCCAGAGTTATTAATAGTTGAAGACATGTATAAGATTAAAACTTAGAAATCATACTGTAATATTACTGTAGATTTAATTTAAAGCATATATATAGTGGATCCATTTCTTAGGAACTATATTGAATATTTTTAAATTCAGTTGATAAATTTGCAATATAACTCTTCAGAAAGACTAAGATTAAGTCTTTTGATAATCAAAATTTGAGGATACTTTTCTCCAACAGTATGCTAACAAAAGGTGCTATTATACAGTTCTTGTTAATTTTTACTTTCGTGTGCTAATTCTTTTATCATAATTTATAATTCCTTAAATATTGATATTAAAAAGAAACTTGCAACAAACTTGTAATTACTTATAAAATCCTACACCAAACTAAGAGACCTATATTTTTTAATATGAATTTATTGTGAGTAATACAATAAATAAGAAACAACTATCTTAGTGGGAGAAAACCAATAGGAGGTAGTGCAGGAAAGAATTATGGAAGCCAAGTGCAGAAAAGAATTATGGAAGCCAAGTGCAGAAAAGAATGATGTGATCACCTGGGCCAAATGCTTGGGATGAGTGACTAAGATGAGGAATTGGAATAGAGCCTCATGTTTAGCAAATTAAAGTCTTGAAACACTGCATACAGCCATTTTGGAAAGCAATTCTCCATTACTTAATAAAACTGAACAAAGTCATACAATCTAAGATAGGTAATCCAAATTGGACGTATAATCTAGGAGAACCCTTAACTTCATTTACCTATAATGATTATAACAGTAATGCTTGTAATATTGGGAACCTGGAAATAACTGACATGTATATAAAAAAAAAAAGAATGGATGAAAGAATATTAGTATATCCATAAATAGAATATAGCACATCAGTAAAACCTAATGGAAAACATCTTCACTCATCAATACATTTTCAAATCAAAAGTATAATGTTGAGTGAAGTGAAATAGCATAGAATGTTATACTGCTTACATAAAAACTTAGTAAATCAATATTATGAATTTTGTTATTAAATATGCATGCAATCAAGATGCATTAGCAACCGTTATTGATTTGAATGTGAAAATTGAAAACAAAGAAGAAGGCTCAATAGTTGGAAAATATGACCTTGGTGATGCTGGAGATCGCATGTAAGAATTTTGCAAGACCAATGATTTATTCATTGTAAATCCCTTTTCTACAAAAATGGCAATTGTGCATGTAGACTTCACCAGATGGAATATACAGAATCAAAATGACTACATGTGTGGGAAGAAATGATGGAGAAGCTCAATATCAACAGCCAAAACACAGCCAGGGGTCAACTTAGAACAGATCATCAATTGTTCATGTGCATTTTCAGGCTAAAGTTGAAGTAAATTAAAACAAGTCCACAAGATTCAAAATATACCTTGAGTACATCCCACACACTTGAATTTAGATACCATCTCAAGAACAGATTTGATGTATTAGACAAAGACCTAATGACTTCTGGGATGACATCAAGATCATACATAAACAAAGCAAAAGGTCATTAAAAAGACAAGAAAGAAAGAAAAGATCTAAATGGATTCCAGAGGAAACTCTGAAATGTGTTCTTAAATGTAGATAAGCTAAAGACACTAGAACAAATGATGAAGTGAAAGAGCTGAACAGAAAATTTCAAAGGGCAGATCAAGAATACAAAGTCAATTATTATAATGAAATGTGCAAAGACCTGGAGTTAAAAAATCAAAAGGGAATATGCTCAGTCTTTCTCTTGCTGTAATAATTGAAGGGGAAATTCAAGCTTCAATTTGAAATATTCTATTGTTGTTGTTAAATGTTGTACAGTTGGTTCCTACTCATAACAACCTTGTATAGGTTTCCAAGGAGCAGCTGGTGAGTTTGACCACTGACCTTATGGTTCAAACTGACCTGGGTGTGCAGTGTGAAATGAAACAGAATCCTCAGCACAGATAGAAGGAATACACAGAATCCCTGGTACCAAAGAGAATTAAATGATGTTCTACCATTCCAAGCAATAGCATATGATCAAGAACCCATGGTATTAGAAGAGGAAGTCGAAGTTGCACTAAAGACATTGGGGAGAAACAAGGCTTTAGGAATTGATGAAATGCAATTTGGGATGTTTCAATTAACTGATTCAGCATTGGAGGCACTCAACCCCCTCTATGTTAAGCCATTTGGAAGACAATTTGGCCAATTGATTAGAAGAAATCCATTTTTTTGTCTATTCAAAAGAAAGATACACCAAGAAAATGCAAGTCATTGAAAATACCATTAATTTCCTATGCAAGTAAAATTTTGCTGAAGATAATTTAAAAATGATTGCAACAGTATATCAACACTTATCAAGTAATCTAAGAAACCCAACTATATGAAGAAGAGCCTGGCATCAGTGTTGGAGAAAGACTCATTAACAACCTGTGATTTGAAGATGACACAACATGCCTTGCTAGAAACAAAGAGGACTCGAATTACTTATGAAGATCAAAGACTATAACCTTCAGTATAAATTGTACCTCAATGTAAAGGAAACAAAAATATTCACAACTGGACTAATAAGTAACATCATGATAAATAGAGTAAAGATTGAAGTTGCCAAAGACTTCATTTTGCTTGGATCCATAACCAATGATCATAGATACAGCAGTCAAGAAATCAAATGATGTATTGCATTAGGCAAATCTGCTTCAAAAGAATTATTTAAAGTGCTAAAGTTTACAGATGTAAAAGTTCATTTTGATCTCTAAGGTGAGCCTAACCAAGCCATGGTATTTTCAATCATCTCATAGGAAGAGAAAGTTGGGCAATGTATAAAGAAGACCAGAGAAGACTCAACACATTTGAATTACGATGTTGGTGAAGCACACTGAAATTTCCATGGACTACCAGAAGAATGAACAAATCTATCTTCAAAGACATAATGCCAGAATGCTCATTAGAAGTAAGGATGGCAAGATTTAATATGTTGTATTTCAGCTATTTTGTCAAGAAGGCCCAGTACCTGGAGAAAGACATCATGCTTGGTAAAATCCAAGCTTGGTAAAGTCCAAAAAGAGGAAGACTCACAGTGAGGTGGATTGAGACAGTGGCAGCAACAATGGATTCATAAATAGCAATTGTGAGGATGGTGCAGAACAGGCAGTGTTTTGTTCTGTTGTGCATAAAGTCCCTGTGAATCAGAACTGCCTGGAGAAAACCTAAGAACAGGGACATTCATGCAGTACATCTAAAAAAAATAATTGTACACAAATTCAGATTACAGATAATTCTTTAATTATAAAAAGAAGAATTTGATTGTGAACAGGTAAAAAACTTTAAAGGCCTTGGTGATATGAGTATTCTTTATCTAAACTGGATTTAAAAATCTTAAACAATGAAAAATGAATGAATACATATGAAAGAGTGAACCAATGAATAAGAAATACAACTGATACACAAGTAAGTTGTGTTGCTTCAGTAAAGTCATCCTACCTTCTGATCTCCAATTGTTGTTGTCAAGTGCCATTGAATAGGTTCCAACTCATAGTGAACCTGTATACTATTTCCTAGAAGTGGCAGGTGAGCTTGAACTGCTCACATTTCAGTTCAAATGACTACCTCCAATTACCTTTAAATGAAAAGATTATATTGTGTAGTATACATAGTCCCTTATGGCTGTAATATTCTTTGATTCCATATACTTTGAAAGTCATGACACTATTTTAAAAATGGAGGAAGTATGATTTACAAATGGCGTAGATGTAGAGTCTTACCTTTCTGTTTCTCTCCATCAATTTAGAGTCCTGGTTGGCAGTTCAACCTCACTAGTTGCTCCTCAGAAACTCTACACAGTGTTGCTATAAGTCACAACCAACTCAATGACGCTTAACAGCAGCAACTTCATCTATTAAGCCTTCACTAATCTCTTCTCTGAAATCTAAATCCCTAGTGAATTACACTGAATACACACACCCCGGTTATATAAAGATTAAAGCACATTATAGTTAATCAAGTATTGATATTATTTACATAAGTATGTTGTTGTGAATTGCCTTCAAGTCGGTTCCAACCCATAGCGACCCTGTATAGGGTTTCCAAGAAGCAGCTGGTGAGCTTGAACTGCTGACCTAACAGTTCAAATGGCTTTACAGTCTGGCACATTAACCCACAGCACCACACCAGGACACATAAGTATGAGACATCTGCAAATGCTGTCTAGTTGAAATTTTAACAGAGTCAATAAAATCTTCATATGTACAATCAGCTTTCTATCATGATGAAAAAATAATCCCTGCTTTACTCTCCTCTCATTTGATATTTACTTTGTTCTCTAGATGTTATCCTAGATCTTGTTGAAGACAGTCATAGCCAATTTCTAGTTTGAAATGAAAGACAGTTGAATGTAAAACTGATGATGTTGTCTGCAAATCTTCACTCAATTCACAATAAAAAGTTTAAAAAAAAAGAAGAGAGATAGAAAGGTACATGCTGCAATAGGTCACATTCAATGTGCAGATCATCATATACATTTAATTTAAAAGCCAAATACTGCTGTGGATTAATTTTCTGGGAGGGTGAGTCAATATTTAAAATAGATGCTAAACCTTTGTATTCCTTTTCCTTCTCCTGAAATCCTCTTGGCATCAAAGTTGAAAACATCCAGTTCTTAATCCATACATGGCACATAATTTTTGTGTACAGAAAAATAATCAATCAAGAAGATATGTGAATACTGCTTGAATGTTTTAAAGATTGTCAGTTTCATTTAAGAAGTGACATGGGAGTCAGAGGCAAGACTTAATGCCCAGAAAGTAAAATATCTTTATGCTTATTGTAGAATGTTTAAAGGCCCTTAACTGTCAATTCTATAAGCTTCAATCTCACTCTCTATGAACAATCAAGAATCTTAATTGATAGCATGGATGAAGAAACCATTACTACTGCAAGCAAGGCAAAATTGGCAGGTCATAGCCAAATAAAACAATGACATTGTTCTTGGGATTCCATAGCTGATATATTTATTGAAACTTAGCCTAACCCAATTCTTGGTAAAGACTTCCTATTTTTCCCCAAAATAGAAAGAAGACATTTTTATAAAATGCAAAGTCCTTGTAAAACTATTTACTAATATCTAAAAAATAATTAAGGAGCTCTGGTAGCATAGTGGTTATGAATTGGGCTGCAAACCTTAAGGTCAGCAGTTGGAAACTACCAGCTGCTCCGCAGGAGAAAGATGAGGCTTTCTGTTCCAGTACAGATTTACAGCCTCGGAAACCCTGTTCAGGGTCGCTATGGGTTGGAACTGACTTGATGGCACTTAACAACAAAATAATTACTGAATGGCTAGCAAAAAAAAAAGAACCCATATATCACAATGGGGGGGGGGGGGAAGAGTTAACATTTTTGTTGATAACAATAACCTGTCTTACATTTACTTTTGCCTCAGTTTAAATGAATAGCTGAACTATTGTTAGGCTGTTGTTATATGCCATTGAATTAGTTCCACTCATAGAGTCACTATGTACAACAGAACTAAACATTGCCAAGTCCTGTGCCAGCCTTACCATCTTTGCTTTGTTTGAGCCCATTGTTCCAGCCACTCGGTCAATTCATCTCATCTTCCTCTTTTTCACTGACTCCCTGCTTAGGTGCTATAGGATAAGCACTAAATTTCTACCCACAAAATCAACAGTTCAAACCCACCAGCTGCTCCTTGGAAATCCTATACAAGGTTTCTATACGTTAGAATTGACACAATAGCACTTAACAACAACATACTTTTCAAAGCATGATATTTTTTTCTCCAAGGATTGGCCCCTCCTGATATTATGTTCAAACTATGTAATAGAATTCTCACTATCCTGGCTACTAAGGGGAGCTCTGGTAGCACTGTAGGATAAGTTAAAAGAGTGTAACATTCATGAAACATAGTTTTGTGCACAGAAGAATAATCAGCAAAACATAGTGTGATTCTTTGTCTCTTAAATAAAGGCAGTTTCATTTGATATGCAACATGGGAGTCAGAGGAAACACTTAATGCCTGGAAAACAACTACAAAGTTGACAGTTCAAACCCAGCAATTGCTATAAGGGAGAAAGATAGATTTTATGCTCTCATAAAGATTTGTAGCCTCAGAATTCCTATTTAGGGTCACTATGCTTCAGAATCAACTCCATGGCAATGTGTTTCATTTGGGGGTTTTATTTGGCTTCAAAAGAACATTCTAGTTGCACTTCTAGGCAGTTTTGTTTGTTCCTCTGGTTGCTCATGGTATATTTAATATGTTTTGCCAACACCAAAATTCAAATGCATCAATTCTTCTTTGTCTTCCTTTTACCTTGTTCAATATTTGCATACATAGTCATCGAAATGAAAATTTTGCTTTTGAACACTTTCAAGAGATCTTTTACAGCAGATTTGTCCAATGAAATATGTCACTTGATTTCTTGGCTGTTGCTTTCATGGACATTAATTGTGAATCCATGTCAAATGAAATCCACGACAACTTCAATATTTTCTCTTAGCATGATGCTATTTATTATCCAGTTAACATTTTGGTTATCTTTATGTTGAGGTTTGATAAGCAATTGCTTCAAGTCTTCTTCATCTCATTAAACAAGATTGTGTCACCTGTCTATTACAGGTTGTTAAAGAAACTTCCTCTAATCCTGATGCTACATTTTCATATATTCTAGCTTCTCAGATTATTTGCTCAGTAAGTATGGTGATTTTAAACCTCAAGAGTATCTCTTTTTTCTATTCAAATGTGTGGCTCTTTGTCTGTGTACAGCTTCTATACGAGCTCAAGTAAGTTTTCTGGAATACTCATTCATCTCAATTAAATCCAGAATTTACTGTGATTCACATAGTTGAATGTCGTTGCATAGTTAATACCATTTCTTTCTGGTATTCTCTCTCACAGTCACAATCTGAAATTATCATTAATATACTTAGTTCTATGTGAGGCACTGTGGATTAATGTATTGACTGCAAAGTTGGTTTGATCTGCAAGTTCGGCAGTTCAAGCTTACCCACTATTCCTAGGAAACCATATTCAGGCTCACTATGGTCAACACCAACTCAATGGAACTTAACACCAACAGCAACAACAACACATTTTCTTCAGAATCTGGCTTGAATTTCTAGCAGTTCCCTGTTGATGTACTGCTGACAGAAATATATCTATGGAAAGCACTGAAATTGACCCTTGGATGTTGACCAAGACTTTTTGGTTCATTAAGTGTGTATTACTTCCATCTCTTCTTGATTATTTCTGTCATTCAATATGTTTTTCCTGTTGTTGTTAGGTGTCCTTGAGTTTGTTCTGATTTATAGTGGTCCTATTTACAACAAAATGAAATAAATCCAACTCCTGTGCCATCCTGAAAATCATTCCCATTTTTGAGCTCATTGTTGCAGCCACTATGTCAAGCCGTCTCATTGAGGGTGTTCCTCTTTTTCACTGACCCTACATTTTCAGAGAATGATGTTCTGTTTCAGAGATTGTTACCTCTTGTTAGCATGCTCAAAGTTCCTGAAATGAAATCTTGCCATATTTTCTTCTAAGGAACATACTTGCTGTACATCTTCCAATATAGGTTTGTCTATACTTTTGGTAATATATAATACATTTAATGTCCTAGTATATTAATTAAAAGACACTGTACTTCAAAAGCATCAATTCTTCCTCAATCATCATCATCATTCATTGTCCATTCTTTGCAAGCATATGAGGCAAGTGAAAATATTGCTTGGGTCAGGCTCACCTCAGTCTTCAACTTTTTTTTTTTTTTTTGGCTTTTTCAAAAGGTAAAACAATCCTTTGAAGTAGATTTGCTGAAAGTAATATGTCTTTTGATGTCCTAACTGCTGCTTCCATGGATGTTGATTGTGGATTCAAGCAAAACTAAATTCTGACAACTTCAAACTTTTCTCTATTTATCATAATGCTGCTTATTGGTCCAATGGTGAGAGTTTTCATTTTGTTTAAATTGGAACTCTTTTGTGGTATAATAGTGAATAATTCCTATCGGGATTGACTGTGAGGGTTAGAAATGCCAAGGTAGACATTTGTAGCAAAAGGAGGGGAGCGGTTGACTTTTCAGTCCAGGAGCAGAGGTTCCTGGCACCATCAAGGGAGAAGAGTGGAGTGCGGAACACTACCCAGAGAAGCAGTGATGCCAGAGATGGAGGCAGCAAAGATGACATGGAGAGATGGAGCAGCTGGGGACTCTAGACCCAGAGAGGGAGAGGAGCTGTGTGCTGATGACCAAGGGGTAGGCTTGTGGAGTATACCCTTTGGTTGTTAGATGATTCATGGTTGTTAGAGGATTCATTGACATGATACATGTAATCATGACAATGAAACAATATATGATAGGATGAATGTAAAGCTAATGTTCTCCCATGTAAACTATCACATAATTCACAACAACAACAACAAAATGGAACTCTTGTTTCAACACATACTCCATAATGAAGAGTAGAGTCTTTGATCATCATCAGCACATACTTATATTCGTATATTCTTCAAATGTGTGGCTGTGATGCTGCAAGAAATACAAATGTCATATAAACATTGTGTGTCATCTACATAGAAAACTTCACTTGGGTATTTTTCTTCAGTTCTTTCAGCTTATGAAATACTGGACTTATTCTTCTTTTTTTTTTTTTTTTTTCTAACTCTAGATATTTGTACATTTAAACACTTTATTCTGTCTTCTCAAAACAACAAAGTTTGAGATCATTTATTCAGCTCTTCTATTTTATAATTTCTTCCATTTGGTTTAGCTACTCTAGATCATTTATTTTACATCATATACTTATTTCATTTCAATAATTGCAATTCTATCAATGTAACATTACTTACTGACTTCCTGTGTTTCATTTTTCTTTTCTTCCTTTCCCAATCTTTCTGACTTTTCTCCTTGAATAAATGCTGCATCTTTTTTTTTTTTTAATCTTGAATGGTTGATTATTCTATGGTGTGCATATCTCACTAGATGTTGCTCCCTCTATGTATCTCCACTATATATATATATAGATAGATAGATAGATATAGATACACATGTATATGTGTATCTATATAGCTAGATTGATTGATAGACTTAATAGCTGAAAATTGAGCACAGGGGTGAGGTAAGTTACAGACCTGAAGTGTAACAAAAAGCCATAGTCTATGAGTTCTGCTGGTCTTTTCTATGTTTTGAATTTTGTTTCACCTTTCTCTTGCTTATCCAAGAGCTTCTAACTCAATCCCTTTCAGAGCAGTTGGTAGTGGTAACCAGGAACCAAACTCATCTCTCAGTGTGTCATACTGTGGTAATTTGTATGTGGCTGTGATGCTGCAAGAAATACAAATGTTATATAAACTCAGGCAGGGTTATCCATTGTGGACAGGTTTCAGTCTAACTTCCAGACTAAGATATACTAAGAAAAAGGAAAGACAGAATACTTTTGAATGATTAGTCACTGAAAACCTTATTAATAGCAGTTGGGAAAGAGCTACGTCTTTATAGTAGAGTTGACCATGATGATGCAAATGGAGTAAGCTGTGAGGATATTCATATTGTTGTTGGACTATAACTCAAAGTGAGGAGAAACAGCTGCAAACATCTATTAATCAGAACATGGAATGTTTGAAGTATGAATCTGGAAGTTGTCAAAAATGAAATACAACTCATAAAGATTGATATCCTAGGCATTAGGAGCTGAAAGAGACTGGTATTGCCATTTTGAATCTCACAACCATGTTTTACTGTGCTGAGAATTATAAATTCACTAGGAATGGCATTACATTCATTGTCAAAAAGTACGTTTCAAGATTTATCTCGAAGAACAATGCTGTCTATGATAGTATAGCCATATACCTATAAGGAAGAGCGCTGTAGGTTAATGTGCCAGACTACAAAGCCATTTGAACTGCAAGGTTGGCGGTTCAAGCTCACCAGCTGCTCCTTGGAAACCCTATACAGGGTCGCTATGGGTCTGAACTGACTCAACAGCACTTAACAACAACACAACATAAAGAAGACCAGTTAATACCACAATTATTCAATTTTTTTCACCAATTACTGAAGCCAGTGATGAAGAAATTATAGAAATCTACAAATGTCTTCAGTGAGAAAGTGATCAAACATGCACTCAAGATGCCTTGATAATTACTGGTGATAGGAATCCAAAAGGTGGAAACAAAGAGGAAAAAGATCAGTAGTTGGAAAATATGACCTTGTTGTTGTTAGGTGCCATTGAGTTGGTAGTAACTCATAGCAACCCTATGAAAAACAAAATGAAATACAGCTGATTCTTGGGTCAACCACACAATTGTTGCTACTCCTGATACCATCACTGTCACCACTGTGCCAATCCATGTCTTTGGGGGTCTTCCTCTTTTTCTTCAACCCTCCACTTTACCAAATATGTTATCCTTCTCCAGAAACTAGTTCCTCCTGTAACGTGTCCCCATAGTATTAGAAACAAAGTCTGGCCATTCTGGCTCCCAAGGAGAACTTGGGCTGTACTTCTTCCAACACAGATCTGGTTGTTCTCTTGTCAGTCCATGGTACTTTCAATATTCTCCTCCAACACCATAACTCAACTGTATGAATTCTACTATAATCTTCCTTATTCACAGTCCACCTTTTGCATGTGTATGAGGTTATTAAAAATACCATGGCTTGGGTTAAAAATACCTTAGTCCTCAAACTGACATCTTGCCTCTTCAAGACTTTAAAGAGATCTTGCGCAGCAGATTTGCCTAATCCTATATGTCATTTGTTTTCTTGACTGCTTCCATGAGTGTTGATGGTTGATTCGAGCAAAATAAAATCTTTGACAACTTCAATCTTTTATCCATTTATATGGATTTTGTTTATTGGTGAGATCTTTATTTGCTTTAAATTAAGATACAACCCATACTGAAAGTTATGGTCTTTGATCTTCATCATTAAGTATTTTAAGTCCTCTTCACTTTTAGTGAGCAAGGTTGTATCAACTGCATATTGCAGGTTGTTAATAAGTCTTCCTCCAATCCTGATGCTATATTTTTCTTCAGATAATCCAGCTTCTCAGATTATTTGCTCAACATGCAGATTGAATAAGTATGGTAAAAGAATAGATGCTGCCACATACCTTTCCTAACTGAAAACCATTCAGTGTTATCTTGTTTTCTTAGAACAACTGCCTCTTGGTTTGTGTACAGGTTCTTCATGAGTATTATGTTATAATGAGTATAAATGTTATGAAATATTCATTTCTTCTCAACATTGTCCATAACTTGTCATCATCTACACAATCAAAACATTTTCATAGTCAAAAAAGCTCAGGTAACAACTTTCTGGTATTCTTTACTTTCATCCAAGAACCATCTGACATCAACAATGATATCCCTCATTTTACATCCTCTTCCGAATCCAGTTTGAACCTTTGAAAGTTCTCTGTCATTGTATGGTTGAAGCCATTTTTGTATTGCCTTTAGTAAAACTTTACTCACATGGAATATCAATAATTTCTGCATTTTGTTGGGCCACCTCTTTGGAATGGACACAAATACAAATCTCTTCCAGTCACTTGGCCAGTCAGTTTTCTTCCAAATTTCTTGGCATAGATATGTGAGTACTTCCAGTGGTTTTGTTGAAATATTTCAATTTGTATTCCATCTATTCCCAGTGCCTTGTTCTTTGCCAATGACTTCAATGCATTTTGGACTTCTTCCTTAATGATCATTGACTCTTAATCTTATTCTAATTCTTTGTGTTCTTTCTTGTCAGTTTCTTCATAGTTTCAATATTTCCATGTTCTTCTTGGATTTTCATTTTCCTGGTTTGTTGTGAAGTATTGGTTTTCTTTGAGGTTACCCTATATTCCTCCATTTTTCCCTCCATTTAAAAGAGTCTATTTTGTCCTGCAATCTACCTGACTTCTTCATCACCTGGATCTCTGTTCCAACTTTTTTTTTTTTTTTAACTTTATTTCACATAATAATTGTTTTGATCATAGACTGACCTCCCAGATCCTCTGAATTCATTCTTGTAATTTTGTTCTGTTCTAGACTCTTCCATCTGTCAATTGAGTTCTGGGTGGTGCTTCCACATATGTCAACTCTGGTTGTTGTCTGCTCTTGTTGGTTCTCTGTCCAAAGAACTCCATTTAGGATGTTTTGAAGCACTTGGTTGGCTTTGTCAAAGTCCCTTAGCTTCTGTTTATCTGGGAATGGTTTTATTACACCTTTGTATTTGATTGACAGCTTTGCTGAGTAGGCAATTTTTGGTTGGCACTTTTTTCTTTCAGGGATTTATATATGTCTCCCTATTGCCTTCTTGCCTGTATGGTTTCTGCTGAGAGATCCGAGCTTACTCTGACTTGCTTGACTTTATATGTGACACTTCTCTTTTCCCTAGCTGCTTTCAGGAATGTCTCTTTGTCTTTGGTTTTGGAGAGCTTGAATATTATGTCTTGGTGATTTTCTTTTGGGGTCTATTTTTCCTAGGGTTCACTGAAATTCTTGAATTCTTTTCATTTTTCAGAATGTTAGAGAGATTTTCTTCCAGAAGCTCTTTAACTATCTCCTCTGTGGTCTTCTGTGATTCTTCCTGTCCCAGAAATCCAACAATTCTCAAGTTATCCCTCTTCATGATGAATCTTATACTTTCTTCAGATTATTTTTCATCCTTTTGTATGCTTCCTCTTCTATATTAGCAGTATTGAGATATTTGTTTTCCAGCTTGCTTGTTCTGGCTTCCATCTCTTCAACTCGACTCCCTTACCTTTCAGTGTATTGTCCATTTCTGATATTTTATTAAGAATCATTTGGACCTCTTTTTCCAGGTTTTAGTTGTTTCCAACTCTGTATCTATCTATTTGATTGTTCCTGTAGTGCTTTCCTGACTTCTTCCTTATTTTTCTTGTCCCCTCTGTTGAGTGTTTTGATACACCTCAATATCATTTTCCTGAATTCCTTCTCAGGCAGTTTCAATGCCTGTCCTTCTTCCAATGGTAAGTCTAGGATTACCTCCAGCTCTTTTGTCTCAGTTACTCTTTTTACTGGATATGAGCTGATATCTTCAGTTGTTTCTTGGGAATTTTCAATAATTAGATGAATATATATGTTGATGTATTATTAAGCTTTCTAATTGCCTCTATGTAGATGTGATCAGAACATGGTCTTCCCTTTTCCCTTTTCTTATTACTCAACTCAGAGTATCTGTAGCAGGTGTTGGTTGTCTATCTGGTGTATGTAGCAGGTATCTAGTTGTCTATCTGGTATTTGTTCTTGCCTGGATAGTGGGATTTTATAGGGTGTGATTGATTGTCTCTTCTTGGGTAATGTAGAGAGAGAGAAAGAACCTCTCCCACCCCCGCCCCCCGAATGTAAGAGGAGGAACTTAAAACAAAACAAAACAAGAGCAGTAAATAAATAAATAAATAGAAACAAACAAATAAAAAACCCAGATTTGATACTATAGTCTATAATCACAAAAACAAAAATAAACCTATAAAAAATATGTATATGACTTTAATACCCCTCTCTCTCATTTTCTTGCTTTCAAGGCCATCTGAGAAATTTCAAGATGTTACTGTTGCTCCTTATGACGTATCTCAGGATTTAATTTTTGGCCTGTTTCCTTTTCAGGTGTATGTCTCCCCACCCAACAACTCTATTCAGATGTTTCTCCCAGTGAGAAACAGCTCAGCACCAGCTTGAGCCTTTCTGGAGACCTTTCAGTGTTAAGCAGTTCCTTTTGACTCCTCCCCCTTCTTAGATTCTGTGCACAGTGGTCTTTGCTGAGCAGATCCATATGAATGAGTAGTAGAACCTTCCAGGAGTGGGTGTAGTGTCCATTCACTCCAGCACCCCCTCTTGTCACCAAAGTGGAGGTGTGCAAACAATGTAAATCAAATGAACTGAAAAAAGAAAAAAAGAGTTCACACCTTTATCTCTGAGGATTTGTCAGATCTCTGTGGTAGGAGCGCTCCTCATGTCCACTCCATCATTCCCTAAGTGGCTGTGCCAGACCTGCCAAGTAACAAATCAGAAAACATCACCTTTCTTGCTTTTGCTACAAAACCCACTAGCAGTAAGTCTTTGATCTTTCTAGATATTCCTTTATATGTAGTTCAGAGTTTTGGGACCATCCCCTGAACCTGCTGTGTCCAGTATTCTGTGTTATTGCTGGCAGAGATCTATACAGCATGTCTCCCTAATCTGCCATTAATCCCTGCCTCCCCTATAATGTTTTAGGAGTACTTTTTGTATTATCTTCTTATTAAAGTTGTAACATAGTGGGATTTAGTTTGCAGTTTCAAGTATATACATTAAGCTCCCCTCTAGTCAAAATAGTAAACATGCCAATCATTTCCTAGAAGAGCACTGTGGGTTAATACACTGGATTGCAAAGTTGGTTCAAACTGCAAGGTCAGTAGTTCAAATTCACAGGGTTGCTGTGAGATGGAACTGACTTGACAGAACATAACAGCAACAAAAACAAATATAACTTTGATACATTGGAGAGTTCTCTGTGATGGAATCCTCATGCTACATCTTGAAATGTTTGAACATCCACCATTTTTTGTGTACACTGACTGTGTGTTTGTTCAATTTTCTTTTGATGCTATCTACATTATTCAGAATTTTGCCCATAGAATCCTTCAATAGTGCAGTTGAGGTTTGAATTTTTAGTTCAGTTACTCATTTTGAGAAATACTGATGATGGTCTTCACTTTTGGTTTTCTAACTCCAGGTCTTTGCACATTTCATTGCAATATTAGACTTTGTCTTCTTGAGCTGACCTTTGAAATTTTCTGTACAGCTCTTGTACTCCTCACTTCTTTTTATGACCTTGTTGTTGTTGTTAAGTGCTGTCAAGTCGATTCCAACTGATATCCACCCTGTATAGGGTTTCCAATGAGCATCTGGTGAACTTGAACCACTAACCTTGCAGTTCAAATGACTTTGCAGTCTGATGCATTAGATTACAGCACCACACCAGGACTCCTTAGTGATAGAAATATTGATGGATATCACCTAATAGAATTTTGCAAGACTAATGACTTATTCATTGTAAATAAACATTTAAACAATACACATGAGGATTATAAGCGTAGTCCTTGCCATATGGAAAACACAGAAATCAAAATGACTATATCTGTGGGGCAAAAGCTCAATATCATCAACTAAAACAAGGCCTTGGGCTAACTGTGGAACAGACCATCAGTTGCTCTTATGCAATTTTCTGAGGATGAAAAAAAATTAAAAGAAGTCTATAAGAGAAACAATATGACCTTGAATATAGTACACCTGAAATTATAAACCACCTCAAGAACAGATGTGATTCATTAAATACAAAGCTAGATTCAGAAGAGGACATTCCTAGGGATATCATTGCAGACATCAGGTGGACCTTGGCTGAAAGCAGAGAATACCAGAAAGACGGTTGTTGTTGTAAGGTGCCATTGAGTCAGTACTGACCCATAGCGACTTTATGCACAGCAGAACAAAACACGTGCTTGATCTTGGGCCAACATCACTACTGTTGCCATGCTTGAGTCCATCAATGCTGCCACTTGGCCAATCCATTTTGTTGAGGGGTCTTCCTCTCTTTCTCTGTCCCTCCACCTTACCAAACATGATATCCTTCTCCAGCAACTGGTCCCTCCTGACAATATGTCTGAAGTATAAGAGATGAAGTTTGGCCATTTTGGTCTCCAAGGAGCACTCTGGCTGCACTTCTTCTGAAACAGATGTATTGGTTCTTTTGGAAGCCCATGGTACTTGCAACATTCTCCTCTAATACCATACATAACTCAAAAGCATCAATTATTCTATGGTCTTCCTTAGCTTTTGCATGCAAATGAGGTTATTGAAAATACCATGGTTTGGGTCAGGTGCACCTTAGTCCTGAAACTGACATCTATGCTCTTCAACACTTTAAAAAGTCTTGTGCAGCAGAGTTGCCTAACACAATACATTGTTTGATTTCTTGATTGCTGCTTCCATGAGTGTTGATAGTTGATCCAAGAAGAATGAAGTCCTTGACAACTTCCATCTTTTTTCCGTTGATAAGAAGGTTGTTTATTGGTCCAGTGGTGAGGATTTTTGTTTCCTTTACGTTGAGATGTAATCCATACCGAAGGCTGTGCTCTTTGATCTTCATCAGTAAGTGTTTTAAGTCCTCTTCACTTTCAGCAAGCAAGGTTGTATTATCTGCATATTGCAGGTTGTTAATAAGTCTTCCTCCAATCCTGGATCCCATGTTTTTCTTTATATAACCCAGCTTCTTGGTCACTTGTGCTTTATTGACTACGGAAATGCTTTTGACTGTGGGGATTTTAACAAGAATGGATAGCATTGTGAAGAATGGATATTGTGCTCATGAGGAACCTGTGCATAGACCAAGAAGTCATTGTTACAACAGAACAAGGGAATAATAAATCATTTTAAATCAGAAAAAATGGGTTATAACCTTTCAACTTACTTGTTCAATCTGTATGCTGAGTTTAGTAATCCAAGAAGTTGGATTAAATGAAGAAGAACATGGCATCAGGAGCAGAGGAAGACTCATTAAAAATCTGCGATGTACAGATGCTACAACTTTGCTGGAAGTAAAGAGGGCTTAAACTACTTACTGATGAAGACTCCAGCCTCATTATGGGCTGCACCTCAATGCAAAGAAAACAAAAATCCTCACAATTGGACCAATAAATAATATCATTATAATGGTGAAAAAAGTTAAAATTGTCAAAGATTGCATTTTGCTTGAATACACAACTAATACTCAAGGAAGCAGCAGTCAAGAAATCAAAAGAAGCCTTGCATTAGACAAATATACTGAAAAATAGTCTTTAAAGTGCTAAAGAGCAAAAATATCAATTTGAAGACAAAGGTGTGTCTGATCCAAGCCATGGTATTTTCAATAACCTCATATGAATGTGAAAGCCAGACAATAGATAAGGAAGACTTTATAAGAATCTATGTTGTTGGATTACGATATTAGAGAAAAATAATAAAAAGACAATGGACTACCTAAAGAACAACAACAAAAAATCTGTGTTGGAAGAAGTACAGCCAAAATGTTCCTTAGAAGCCAGGATGGTAAGACTTAATCTGTTATACTTAGGGCATGCTATCAGGAGGGACACATTCCTGAAGAGCAACACATGCTTGTTGAAATGAAGGGTCAGTGAAAATGAGGAAGGTCCCCAAATAGATGTACTGACACAGTGGCAGCAGTGTTGGTTCAAACACAAGAACTGCTCAGTGTTTTGTTCTGTTTATTTTTGCTATGAGTTGGAACTGGACTGACGTCACCTAACAACAGCAACGTCAACTCCTCTATGTATCTCTATATTTACTCTTACATTACCACTATTGAAAAATTGTATATAATCATTATTTTCCTCGAGACCCCTTAATTATTGCATTTTTCCTGTGTCTTCCCCTGCCTTCATCTTTATTATGCCAACTGTTTCTTGTATATAGTCTTCCCTGTCACTTCTGGTAACCATAAAATAATATATATTTTAGTGTGGAAATCTTTTCTTGATTTTTTACAACAGTGGCCCCACACAATATTTGTCCTTTTGTAATGGACTTATTTCACTCTGTATAATGTCTTCCAGGTTCACTCATTCTTTAATGTTGTATAGTATTCCATTGTATGTATGCACCAAAGTTTGTTTACCCATTCTTACATTTATGAGCTTTTAGGCTAATTCCATCTGTTTGTTATTGTG
Source organism: Chrysochloris asiatica (assembly GCF_000296735.1). Taxonomy (NCBI): domain Eukaryota; kingdom Metazoa; phylum Chordata; class Mammalia; order Afrosoricida; family Chrysochloridae; genus Chrysochloris; species Chrysochloris asiatica. The sequence goes on along the minus strand of NW_006408561.1, from coordinate 6,903,456 downwards.
AATAATGCTGTGTAGAAAACTGTATATAATCAAAATGAGTCAGAATTGCCTTGATGGCAATGGTTTTGAGAATGGCTTATGATCATAGGCATTTCTTCAGTTTGTTGGCCATCTGAATGTCTTCTGTGAGGAAGTATCTATTCACATCCTTTGCCCATTTTTTAAATTGCATTATTAATTTTTTTGCTTGTTGAGGTTTTGAAGTTTTCTATAAATTTTAGAGATTAGTCCTCTGTCTGATTTTTTTTTTTTTCCAGTTCATGGGTTTTCTTTTCATGCTTTGGTGACATCTCTTGATGCAATTAATTGTCTCATTTTTAGGAAGTATCAGTCATCTAGTTTTGTCTTTTGCGGTACTGTGTTTTCTGTTATGTTTGATAGTGTATCTATGCCATATATTAGAGTCCTTAATTTGGTTTCGGTTTTTTCATTGATGATCTTTATAATTCTAGATTTAATATATATAAATCCATCTTGAGTATGTTTTTTTGTATAAAGTGTGAGTTTTGGGTCTTGCTTCATTCTTCTGCAAATGAATATCCAGTTTTTCCATCACCATTTGTTGAAGAGACTATCTCTTCCCCATTTAATGAATTTCAACACTTTGTCAAAGATCAGCTAATCATAAATGGAAGGATTTACTACTGGGTTCTCATATCTGCTCTATTGACATATGTGTTTTTTGTTATATCAGAACCAAATGGTTTTGACTTTTGGTTTTATAAAAAATGGCATTTTTTGATGCACTGAAACTAAGGATCAATCTAAAATTCATATTCCTACATATTTATTTTTTTCATTCAATTTGCATTTTATTTTTATTAACACGTTTACATTCAAGTGTTCCATATTAATTTTAGTAAAGAAAAACTTTGATGCTATATTCCTGTCACCATTAAACCCAAAAATGATTATAAAACAAATATTTTTACACTCAGTAACTTTGTGCTATTGTAAATGAATTTTATAAAACTTTCAAGCTTTATAAAAAAGAATTTGAGTTACCAAACCAGCAGTTGTTCTGATTGATGGACATAACAGTGTGTGTATGCACTGTATGTCTTTCAACAGTGTTGCTATTATTAATAAAGAAAAAAAAATGACTTAAGGTTAGAAAACTAAGCTGTCAGTAAACAAAGATATGCCTCTTATGTCAGTATTCATGGGGATATTAAAATTCCTATGAGGTATCTATTATAGTATAAACCTTTTCTTTTTCAAAGTGTAATTTAATTACACTTTGTGCAATAACATTTTGAATTTTGCAATAAGTTTGTTGTTGTTGTTAGGTGCCTTTGAGTTGGTACTGACCCATAGCGATCTTATGCACAGCAGAACAAAACACTGTCCGATCCTGGGCCAACCTCACTACCACTGCCACACTTGAGTCCATCGATGCTGCCACTTAGCCAATCCATTTCACTTTTTTGCTGACCCTCCACCTTAGCAAACATGATATCCTTCTCCAGTGACTAGTTCCTCCTGACAATATGTCTGAAGTATGAAAGATGAAGTTTGGCCATCCTGGCCTCCAAGGAGCACTGTGGTTGTACTTCTTCCAAAACAGATCTATTGGTTCTTTTGACAGCCCATGGCACTTGCAATATTCTCCTCCAACACCATAATTCAAAAGCATCAATTCTTCTACGGTCTTCCTTATTCACTG
>NW_006408561.1:6890796-6892185 GCF_000296735.1 Chrysochloris asiatica | reverse complement strand
AACACAGGTGGCATAGCCTTCAGAATCACAGCACCTCAAACCACCATAGCATGACAGACAGACGAGTGGTGGCCGTTTGGTTTTATGTCTATACTGTCTCTTTAAATTTCGGTGTCAATCTTGATACAATCATGATATAATCAATATATATATAAGATATAATCAAGATGTTCTCTCCTAATCCTATCAATCCTGATATAATCAAGATATATATAAGATATAACCAAGATACAATCAAGATGTTCTCTTCTAATCCTATCAATCCTGGTACAATCAAGATAAGCTTTCCCAAGATGGCGTCTCCTGGAACAGCTGAATGTCTTGATCCAGAAAATAATGAATTTCTGGATTCTCCTGCAAATTCCCCAGCTATAAACCCTCCAAACCTCCAAACATACCTTTATATTGTTACAGAGTTCCAACACCAACTCATGAGTCCTCTTGACCTGGTATTCCATGTTGTTGTTGACCGAGCTCCTCACTACACGTCTACTGATCCGCCATCTAATGAGGCAGTGTAGTGGTTAAAAATCTGGCTGCGAACCCCACAGTCAGCAGCTCAAATCCACCAGGCCTTCCGCGTAAGAGAGATAAGGCTTTCCGCTCCTTGCAGTTAAACAGCCTTGTAGCCTGGTGCATTAACCCACAGCACCACACCAGGACTCCGAAGATCTTGCCGCTCCAAGATCTCGCTGCCTCTTTAGAGTATTCAAAAACAAAAATAGCAGTTTGAGGAGTAAAGTGCACTTGACCCTGTTATTGTTGTTAAGTGCCATCGAGTCTGTTGTGATCCATAGTGACCCTGTATAGGGTTTCCAAGGCGTGAATGGTGCATTTGAACTGCCCGACTCCAGGACTCCAATTTTACATAACAGGTAGGAGAAATCAATATCCAAAGGCAGTCAAACACATAAGCCTTTTAAAAACACTCAAGTTCTATCTTTTCTTTATCTCTGGACTAACCCCATTCATATGTATACAACCTTGAGCCTCTGGTAGAGGGAATCTAGTAGGCCCTGGGCCCCTATCATCCATCTGGTTTAGCCAGCAAGACATCTGCTTTAGACACCTGGAGAAGTTGCTTTTCTCCCCTCAGCTAGAGGAATTTATCTCTTACATTCCTTTCAGCCAATGTTGTTGTTACAGTTCCGACTCATAGTGACCCTGCACAGCATTTCCAAGGCTGCAAATCTTTATGGGAGCAGAAAGCTTCATCTTTCTCCCGCAGAACAGTTGGTAGTTTCGAACTGCCGACCTTGAGGTTAGCAGCTCAATTCGTAACCACTACATTATCAGATCTCCTTGTAATGTCAGCCATTACAGGTAACAAAAAACAAAATAACCATCTAAAAATCAAAAGTTTCACTTTTCAGTGCCCCTTCATGCTGT
>NW_006408561.1:6888673-6890696 GCF_000296735.1 Chrysochloris asiatica | reverse complement strand
TCAATTCTTCTACGGTCTTCCTTATTCACTGTCTAGCTTTTGCATGCATATGAGGTTATTGAAAATACCATGGCTTGGGTCAGGCTCACCTTAATCCTCAAGCTGACATCTTTGATCATCAGCACTTTAAAGTCTTGTGCAGCAGATTTACCTAATGCAATACGTCATCTGCTCTCTTGACTGCTGCTTCCATGAGTGTTGATAGTTGATCCAAGAAGAATGAAGTCCTTGACAACTTCACTCTTTTCTCCATTGATAAGAATGTTGTTTATTGGTTCAGTGGTGAGGATTTTTGTTTTCTTTACATTAAGATGTAATCCATACTGAAGGCTGTGCCCTTTGATCTTCAGTAAATGTTTTTAGTCCTCTTCATTTTCAGCAAGCCAGTTTGTATCATCTGCATATCACAGGTTGTTATGAGTGTTCCTCCAATTTTGATGCCACGTTTTTCTTCATATAACACAACTTCTTGGATTATTTGCTCAGCATACAGGTTGGATAAGTATGGTGAAAGAATACAATCTTGTCACACACCTTTCTTAATTTGAAACCATTCATGTTCTGTTCGAACAACTGCTTGTTGGTCCATGTACAGATTCCTCATGAGAGGAATTAAGTGTTCTGGAATACTCATACTTCTCAATGTTGTCCATAGCTTGTCATGATCCACACAATTAAAAGCCTTTACGTAGTCAATAAAGTACAGATAAACATCTTTCTGATATTGTCTGCTTTCGGCAAAGATCCATTGGATATCAGCAATGATATCCCTCATTCCATGGCCTCTTCTAAGTCTGGCTTGAACCTCTGGAAGTCCTCTGTCAATGTATGATTGTAGTCATTTCTGTTTTACCTTTAGCAAAACTTTACTCACATGAGATATCAAAGAGATTGTCCGATGGTTTTTGCATTCTATTGGGTCACCTCTCTTTGGAATGGACACAAATATTTAGTTGATACTTATTTTGCTATTAATGTAGAAAAAAACAACACTTTTCAATGTTATCAAAATATTTTTGGTATGATCCAAAATCATTAATTTGAATCAAGACTTGACATCAATCTAGTATTTATATTTTCAAAAAACATTTGCAATTTGATATTTTAAACTACACTTTAAAGAAGAAGCTTAAACAGATAGATTGTAAAATAAGTATTTAGAATCATTTTTATATCATCCTAAATGCATTAGAAATTATTCCTCTTCCTAGCATCTTCTATTTTAAAATAATATTAATGATCATTAGAAGTGAGAGTCTTGTATATTTAAATTAATTAACATGATATAATTAGCACTAGCTTCTTACATATTGCCACATATCTAACTAATTTGTAAATAGATATCTGATGAATTGTAGGATTTTAAATGCAACACTTTTAATGGTATCTGTGTTAAATTAAAGTACCTGCTCATGGAATACTGTCTTTCAAATATTCTCAAGAGCTGATCATTATAATGCAATATATATGTAAGGTAATTATCTAAATATCTTTAAACGATTATTGTTAGGACTGCCTTTTAAAAATAAGTGCCTTTTAATTTACACAATGTATTATAATTAATTCACACTACTCTTTATATCCTCATTTCTAGTGCATCAAAGTAACAGTAATTCTAGTATAATCTTCAAGATTCAATAAAATGCAAACATATGGTGATCCAAAAGAATCTAAATCACCAGGATTGCTCCATTTCCACAATTTTGTAATCACTTCTACTATTGCTTCAGGGCTAAGCTCATTAATTACTTCCTGGTAATAGTAAATTCAATATTTAAATTGCTAATTTCACTGTCATTATTGTGTGTATATTTGCTTTTGTATCTTTGCTGATTCAATAAGGGATTTGATAGAACAAAATTTAAATTTTTCTCGTTGAAATATGTTGTATTTGTGTTTGAGATGTTTTCCCTGGGCTTGCTCTCATTCATTCATTCATTTCACTTCATTTTTATTAGTCAGAAATTATTTAGATGAATTTTTTTCTGGTATTAAATTACCTATTAATTAATCTGATCTTAAT
>NW_006408561.1:6881460-6886138 GCF_000296735.1 Chrysochloris asiatica | reverse complement strand
TCAGGCACTGTGATAATTAAGGTTTTGTGTCAATTTGACTGGGCCAGGATTTCCAGTGGTTTGCGAGTTAAGATGTGGTTATGCCAAGGTGAGATCTAATAGAGTATAACTAACTTTATAATCATTTGCTATGAGCAGGCGTAGTTAACTCTTTGATGATTGGCTATGAGCAGCTAATCAATTGAAAGGATGATTTCTTGGGGATGTGGCCTGCTTTCAATATAATAGACACTAAGGCAAAAACCTTGCCTACTTTCTTCTGGGTCTGGATCTTGCATCTGGTTCATTGTCCAACTTCCAGTTCTTTGGACATAAACCAGTGGCCTGCTTTATTAACTGCTTGCCTAGCTAACTGTCTGCTGCATGTGTCTCCCAATTTTGGGCTATTTCCTTTATATAAACACCTCTTCATATATACATATGTAAGTTTTACCGGCTTAGCTTCTCTAGAGAACTAGTCTAAAACAGACTTATTATCAGGAGTGACCAGTCTATGGAGAACGGCATTGTGCTTAGCAAAATGGAGGGTCAAGAAAAAAGAGTAAGAGCTCCAATGAGATGGATTGGCACAGTGGCAGCAACAATGGTCTCATACATAACAACAGTTGTGAATATTGCAAGGGCCTGTTAAGTATTTCATTCTGTTGCACATAGGGTTGCTACAAGTCAGTAATGACTTGACAGCACCTAAGAACAACAAATAACAGAGGGAGAATACTGAGGGAAGGAGTAGTGTATGATATCAGAGATGATGGAGTATACAGCAGTTTGAAAATCTTGACTATCTGACATCATTAACCTATACCTCATAAGGACCAACCAGTCTTGAGCTAGTATTTCTTAATGAAATTATTGTTGCCCTGTGAGTTTTTAGGTGTCTTGCTAACTACAAAGTTGGTAGTTCAAACCCACCAGCAGCTCCTTAGAAACTCTATCCAGGGTTGCTGTGAGTTGAAACTGACTAGATAGCACTTAACAATAGCATGGGCATTTGAATGAAAACAGAAATCATAGCCCTCCCCCCATCCTACTCTCTGCTGATAAAATGATGTCTGCTAGATGATAGCAACCAAGATGTATAGAAAACAGAAATCATATAAATAAGAAATGTTTGCTTACAGGAATAGCTCTTGTCAAACGCCCTTTAACCTATTCAACTAATAGTAACTAACAGTCCTGGTGTGGCACTGTAGGATAAGCATGGAATCTCAAAGTTGGTTTGGACCTCAAGGTAGGCAGTTCAAATCCACCAGCTTCTCCCCAGAAATCCTGTCCAGGATTGCTATGAGTTGGAACTGACTAGACAACACTTAGCAAGAACAAAAATGAATATCAGAAAAAACACTGCCTGGTCCTGTGCCATCCTCACTATTGTCATGATTGAGTTCATTGATTCTGACACAGTGGCAATCCATCCTTGAGGGTCTTCCACTTTGGGACTGACCATCCACTTAACTAAGCATGATGTCCTTCTCTAGAGACTAGTTGCTCCTGATAATATGTTTGAAGTATGAGAGAAGTCTCACCATCCTTGCTTCCCAGGAGCATTCTGGTTAGACCTATTACCTTTTGGTTTTTTAATTCCAGGTCTTTGAACATTATGCACTAACGTCAGAAGGCCAGAAAAACTGTGGGATGACATCAATAACATTATACAGGAAGAAAGCAAAAGGTAATTTAAAAGACAGAAAAGACCAAAATGGTCTACTCCATGGGAGAAACATGAGATTTTCTGCTTCTGTGAAGATTTACAGCCTCAGAAATCTTATATAGGGTTGATATGTGCCAGAATTGCCTCCAATTTTCTTAACTATGATTGAATCAGTTCTGACTCATAGAGATCCTATATAAGAATTATAAGGAGCAGTTGGTGGGTTCGAACTGCTGACCTTGTGATTAGCATTGCTGCATCAGGAGAAGAGACACAAAGAGACAATGAGCAGAGTATCAGGAACAATGTTCACATAAAGATGCACACAAATTAATGAACACCTCCAACTATCAAAAACTGAGAGAGAGGAAGGACCTTACCAACACCCTGAATTCAGACTTCTAGTTGCTAGAACTGTGAACTGTGAAACAATAGATATCTGTTGTTTAAACCTTTCTGCTGGGTGGAAGTTCATCAGGCAGTCCTCATAAAACTAATACATATGAAAATTGGTATAATGTGGTACATATCACTGTACACTGCCTTAATATTTTTGTTTCTCTTTTAAGGGAAAACATTCATTTGCTATGATAGCTACCTACTTTTTTCAGAAATATTACCTAAATGCAAATATATTAAATAAACTTTATTGGAAATTTTATTCCTTTAACATTACATTCCAATAATAGAAATATTTACCTACCCTATTCTAGTATGAACCAATACCTACCAAACTGAAAATATCTTCAAGGGCTATTTGAAATAGGTTCTGCTCACTTTTAGGGAGACACCAAAGTGAGCAGAACCTATCAACCCACCCCTCATGTCTGACAGTTTGTTGGACTATGGTGGATTACATGTTGCTGTGATGCTGAAAAAATATTGAAAATACTGTTTCAAATACCAACAGGGTAATCCATGGTAGACAGGTTTCAGTAGGAATTCCAGACTAAGAATAGACAAGGAATGAGAGTCCACTTTTAAGGGTTTAGCCACTGAAAACCTTACAAATAGAAGTAATATATCAGAAGATGAGCCCCTCAGGTTCGAAACCACTCAACATACAAGTGAAGAAAAACTGCCTCCTTTGTGGAACAGATCATCAATTATTCATATAAAGTTCAGACTGAAGCTAAATGTAATTAAAACAAGTCCATGAGAGCCTAAATATGACTTTGAGTATATCCCACTGGAATTTAGAGACCATCAATGAGCAGATTTGATGCATTATACATTAATTGCCAAATACCAAAAGAGTTGTGTGATGACATCAAGAACATCACATATGAAGAGAGCAAAAGGTTATTAAAAAGACAAAAAAAAAAAAAAAGATAAAAGAGGATGACAGAAGATACTCTGAAATGTGCTCTTGGGCTTGGAGAAGCTAAAGCTATTGGAAGAAATGACGAAATTCAAGAGCTGAACAGAAAATTTCAAAGAGCAGTCCTAGTCGACAGAGTCAAGAATTTTAATGAAATGTGCAATGACCTGGAGCTAGAAAACCAAAAGAAAAGAACATGCTCAGCATTTCTCAGGCTGAAAGAACTGAAGAAAACATTTAAGCCTCAACTTGCAATATCCAAGGGTTCTATGGGCAAAGTATTCAGTGAAGCAGGAAGCATCAAAAGAAGATGGAAGGAATGCATAACCACTATACCAGAAAGAAATGGTCAATGTTCAACCATTTCAGGAGGTAGCAAATGATCAAGAAGTCCAAGCTGCACTGAAGGCATTGATACAAAAAAACAGTGCCCCAGGAACTGACAGAAGTTAAAGTGAAATGTTTCAGCAAACTGGCACAACACTGGAAGTACTTACTATTCAAAGTCAAAAAATTTGGAAGACAGCTACATGGCCAACAAACTGGAAGAGATTCATATTTATTAGCATTATAAAAGGTGACTCTACCTAATATGGAAATTGTCAAATAATATCATTAGAAGCACATGAAAGTGAAATTTTGCTGGAGACAATTCAATTGTAACAGTAAGTTCACAGGGAGCTGGATTCAGAAGAGAACATGAAACAAGGGATGATCTTGGATGAAAGCAGAACATGCTAATAAGATGTTTTATTGACTAAGCAAAGGCAGTTAACTCTGTGGATCACAATAAACTATCGATAATACTGTAAAACATGAGAGTGCCAAAATACTTAATTGAGCGTATATGGATAAAGAGGCAGGTTTTTTTAGACAAAACAAGAGTATATTGAATGTTTTAGAATCAGGAAAGGTGTGCATCAATGTTGCATCCTCTCACCATACTTATACAATCAGTATACTGAGTAAATAATCAGAGAACCTGGATTATATGAAGAACATAGCATTAGAATTGGAGGAAGACTCATCAGCAACCAGAGATTTTCACATGACACAGCCTTGCTTGCAGGAGGCCAAGATAACATAAAACACTTGCTGATCAAAGAATACAACCTTCAGTATAAATTATATACCTCTATGTAGAAAAAACAAAAATCATCGCAATAAATGGAGAAAAGATCGAATCTCTCAAGGATTTCATTCTCTTTGAATCCACAACCAATGCTAATGAAAACAGCAGTAGAGAAATTATATGATGTATTGCATTTTGTATTTAAATTGTTAAAAAGCAAAGATGTTATTTTCATGACCAAATCATGATATTCTCAATCACCTCATATACCTATGAAAACTGAACTATGAATAAGGAAGATCATAGGCAATATACAATACAATACAATACAACGGAAGTTGCCAAAAATGATGGAGGCAAGGGAGGACACCAGGAAGAGAGCTGAGATAAACGCTTCAGAGGTAAATATGTTTATATTCATAATCCTGCAGTAATGGTGATCTACAAGCAGATGCATGAATAAACACATAAGCTTAACAGATGTGGGACGGAGAGTAATACCTCACCCACAAATATATATAGGTTTGACAGAGGTTATTTGTACATGGGTATTTACCTTTGCTGCACATATAATCCATGAATGTAGTGTAGCATATAGGGGCAAAGTTTTGAAAACTTCTTAGGCATTACCGAA
>NW_006408561.1:6876821-6881360 GCF_000296735.1 Chrysochloris asiatica | reverse complement strand
GCCAATGGGTCAGTTCACCTTCTTGAAGGTCTTCCTGTTTTTCATTGGCACTCGGCTTTAGCAAGCAGAATGTCCTTCTCAGGGACTGATCCTTCCTGACAACATGAACTAAGTTTGAAAGATGATGCCTTACCATACTCATTTCTAAAGAGCTTCTACCAAAAGAGGTTTGCTTTGCTTTTGGCAATCCATGGTATTGTCAATATTTTTCAGCAACACTGTAGAAGAAGTGCATAGAATCTTCTCTAGACTTCCTTTTTATTGTTCAGCTTTCACATGCATATGAGACAATTTAAATTACCTGAGCTTGGGTCAGTTGCCCCTTAGTCCTTTCAGACTTTAAAGAATTCATTTGCAGCAGATTTTCCCAGTGGAATTCATTTGGTTTCTTAACGTCTGCTTCCACGAGCTTTGATTGTGCATCCAAGCAAAATGAAGTATTTTTTTGCTTCAAATTCAATCTTTGCTCCTTTATCATGATATTATCTATTGGTGCTTTTGTGAGGATTTTTTGTTTTCTTTACATTGAGGTACAATCCATACTGTAGTATGTAGTATACGATCTTTAACAATAAGTATTTCAAGTCCCCTTGGCTTCCAGCAAGCAATGTTGTGTTATGTGCGTATGAAAATCATGTGAATATTAAAATGTGTTAATGAGCATTAATCTAATCCTGATACTACATTCTTCATATAATCCAGTTTCTTAGATTATCTGCTCAGCTTATAAACTGAATAAGTATGGTGGAAGGATACAACACCTTTCTTGACTTTATACCATTCAGTAAACACTTTTTGAGTTATAAAATATTGCCTCTTGTTCTATAATATGGCTCCTCATGATCACAATTGTGTCTGAAATTTATGCCCTTTGCAATGTTATTCATAGTTTATCATGATCCACATGACTGAATGTCTTTACATGGTCAATATAACACAAATAAATATCTCATTTTATCTTTCAGTTAAAATTCATCTGACACCAGCAATGATATCACTTTTTCTACAACCTCTTCTAAATCTTGCTAGAATTTTTGGCAGCGCATTGTCAATATATGCTGCAACAGATTTTAAATCATCTTCAGAAAAATTTTACTTGCATGTGATATTAAAAATAATATTCTATGATTTCCCCTTTGAGTCATCTTTTTTGGAATGGGCACAAGTATGGATCTCTATCAAGTTCTTTTACATCATCATTTCTTCCAGTCATGTTAACTTCTCTACATTCAAGATCAAATTCATAGTCTCTTCTGATATCCATTTTGGTCTTTTCTTTCTTTCCTGTCTTTTTACTGACCTTTAGCTTTCCTCATGTATAGTCTTTTGATGTCATCCCTCAATGCCTATGGTCTTCTTTCATTACAGTTCAGTGTGTCAAATTTCTTGAGATAGTCTCTAAATCATGTGGGATATATCCAAGGCTATATTTTGGCTATCATGGATTTGGTTTAATTTTCTTCAGCTTTAACCTGAACTTGCACATTAGCATTTAATGGTCTTTTGCACAGTAAGCCTCTGGCTTTATTTTGGCTGATGCTCTTGAGCTTCTCTATGGTCTCTTAACACAGATTTACTCAATTTGATTTCTGTACATTACATCTGGTGGGTCCACATGCATAGTCACAATTTATATTGTTGAACAAAGGATGTACATTGAATAAATTATTAATATTCCAAAATTTTGTCATGAGATCTACAGAATCCTTTCTGTTATCAAAGCTGCATTATCCAACTACAGATCATTCCTTGTTTTCCCCAACTTTCACATTCCAATCACATGTAATCATCAGTGCATATCAGATCAAAGCAATTGTAGAATTCTTCAATTTTGTTATCATTGCATTTAGTGGCTGGTACTTAAATTTGAATAATAGTCATTATTAACTGGTATTCCTTGTAGGTGTATGGATTTCAACCTATCACACACATAGCATTTACTTCAACACAGATCTTGAAATGCAACTCCATTCCTTTTAACTTTGTTATTCTTGGTATAGTAAATCATATGATTTTCTGATGAAAAATTACTAATACCATCCCATTTCAGCTTGCTAATGGCTAGTATAAAAATATCGATTTATTTCATTTAATTTTTTGATGACTTCCAGTTTCCCTGGATTCATGCTTCATACATTTTGTGTTCCTGTTATTAATGAATGTTTGTAGCTGTTTCTTCTCATTTTGAGTCCTGCTTCATCAGCAAATGAAGTTCTGCAAAGTCTTGTTCCCTTCATATTTATTCTACTTTGAGTAGGCAGCACTTTCATAGTCATATTTTGAGTGCCTTCCAAACTGAAGGGCTCACCTTGGGCACTATATCAGTGTTCTGTTGCTATACAATGTTACCTTTAAGAAGTTTTCTGCCACTCCTTCTTCCAACTTTATTTTAGTCTTCCTATTCCAGCTTAGAGTCCTTGTGTGGTGCTGTAAGTTAATGTGCCAGACTGCAAAGACATTTGAACTGCAAGTTTGGTGCCTCAAGCTCACCAACTGCTCCTTGGAAACTCTGTACAGGGTCACTGTGGGTCAGAACAGACTCGACAGCACTTCAGAACAACAACAACACTCTAACGTAGGCTTTCCTGAAACCTGTCCAACATAGAAGACCTTACTGGTGTTTAAACTATTTGTGCCTAGCTTCTAGCATCACAGCAACACCCAAGTCACCACAAACTAAAAGATGAGTGATAGAAGATATGTTAATCATGTACATTTTCCTGCCCAGTTAACAAAATGATGTTTATTTAGCTAACTGACCCAGAGCTTAAGTTCTGTCATCGAGATCTAGGTGTGTTTTTTCTCAATTATAATAAACTAATTTTATAATGACATGTTTATTTATAACATCAATGTACTTGCATCTAAAAAATTGTATTTTTAAACTGATTATTATGTGTGAAGCAAAGTTTTAAACACATTTCAAATATAATTAACTTAGCCTTTATTTTATAAGTAAGGAAGTTAAACTAGAAAAGGAATTAAATAATTTTGACTAAAGCATGCAGTTAAAGGACAAAATAACCAGGATTCAAACTTAGGTAGGCTGGCTCTAAAGCAGCTCCTCAACTCGTAAGCTCTTTATTATCTGAAAAGGATTTGTGTACCAAGCTGGATCAAGGCGGTATTGTCTACTACAGATCTAAATTAATTTCTCATCTTCATGAATTTGGGGATTTATCATTTTTGAAGCCTAAATAAGTGGCCAGAGAATTAATTAAAGCTTTTAAATTGGCTTTCAAAATTGAAGGCATTTACCAAACTGAGCTTAAACTTCACATTTTATAGCTTCTTAGGTATTGGGCCACAAGAATAAAATCCCAGGGTTTATCTAAAGAAAAAAATCTCTCAGAAGAGTCTCCCCTGGGGGGGAAAAAAATAGTAAGTGGAACACAAAATGTATACATTATGTTGAAGAATACACAAGAACTAAACATAGCACTAGAAACACTACATATTTTGTAAGTTTTTGTCCAATTTGAATATGAAGTATGCTATCAGTAGAAGCAAGATTACATCAATTGAGAAATATGCTTTCCTCCAAAAGATGATTGTGAATGGAATCCTTCCACCTCAAACTGGAGAAATGAATTCATTTTATTTTCTTTATTCATAATGATTGATAAACTCGTATTAACGTAGAACAAAATTTGACTAAATAGCAAGGTTTTTCTTACTTAGTATCCTGCTAGCATGATGCAGGAGTCCCTGGTGGTACTGAGGGAAGGTCAGTGGTTCTAAGCCATTAACTTCCACTCTGCAGGAGAAAAATGAGGTAGTCTACTTCCATAAAAATTAGGCTCTTGGAAACTCAATGAAGCAATTCTCATCTGACCTACAGGATTGCTATAATTGGAATCAACTCCATGACAGTGGATTTCATGATGTTGTTTGTTTGTTTGTTTTAGCATGATAAAGAATATAGAAGAACTATATAACAAGCTATAGATAATATTGCAAAGAATGGGTATTCCAGAACACTTGATTTTGCTCATAAGTGTACATAATCCAAGAAGCAGTCATTTGAACAGAACTGAATGGTTTAAAACCAGGAAAGGCATTTGACATGGTTGTATTCTTTCACTATGCTTATTCAATCTGTATGCTGAGCCAATAATCAGAAAAGCTGAATAGAGTAGTTTAAATACTTAATGATGACTATTAAAGACCACAGCCTTCAGTATGGATTGCACCTCAATGTAAAGAAATAAAAAGTCCTTATCATTGGATCAATAAATAGCATTATCATATCTGGAGAAAAGATTAATATTGCCAAAGCCTTTATTTTGTTTTTATTCAAAATTAACTCTCATCAATGTGCCAGTCAAGAAACCAAATGATATGTTACACTTGGCAAATCTGCAACACAAGACCTTTTTGTTGTTGTTGTCAGGTGCCATCGAGTCGGAACCGACTCATAGCGACCCCATGCACAGCAGAAAGAAACAATGTCCGATCCTGGGCCAACCTCACTACCGCTGCCACACTTGAGTCCATCAATGATGCCACCTGGCCAATCCATCTTGTTAGAGGCCTTCC
>NW_006408561.1:6861643-6876721 GCF_000296735.1 Chrysochloris asiatica | reverse complement strand
AGTTTACTGGTTGGATAGAGACTGGTGAAGCCCCCAAAGCTATTGTCTTTAGTCACCTTTCAATTCTGGAACTAAGTTTACTCTTGTGCCTAAATTTTCAGCCAAATAATAGATAGGTCTAGAAGGGAAACAATAACATTAGTGAGATAAGCATATCTTAGAATGATCAAATTAGAATGATTAATCATTTGAGATTAAAAGGGAAGCATTTACTGAAGGACAAAGTTTGGAGGGTTAGTAAAGGAGGAAGAATAGAAGCAGGAAACACAGGGAGGAAGCCAAATAAGTGATAAAACCATAATCAATAAGATAAAACAAAATGTGTAGGAATTGTTAAATGTTAAACTGATAATTTTCTCTGTAAACCTTCAACCAATTCACAATAAAAAAGATTTTAAAAAGTTGTCCACTATCCTAAAATCTTGGATTTTCCTCGTTGCTGTTGTTAGGTACCGTTCAGCCAATTCTGACTCACAGAGACCCTATGCACAACAGAATGAAACAATACCCAGTTCTGTACCATCCACACAATTATTATGCTTGAATCCATTGCTGGTATCAATTTACTAATCCACCTCTTCAGGAGTCTTCCTCTTTTTTATTGACACTCCACTTTATCAAGCATGATGTTTTTCTCTTGAGACTGGTCCCTTACAATATTATGTCCAAAGTATGAGAAATGAGCTCTCTCCATCCTTGTCTCGAAGGAGCATTCTGGCTATATGTCTTCAAACAAATATCTGTTTGTTCTTCTGGCTCTCCATAATTCAAATGCTGATATTAGTTCTTCTAGGGTATTCCTTACTCATTGTCCAATGTTCACTTGTATATGTGACATTTGAAAATACCATGGCTTGGGTTAAATGCATCTTAGTCCTCAAACTGATATCTTTACTTTTGAGCAATTTAAAGATGTCTTGTGCAGCAGATTTGCCTAATACAACACATATTTGATTTCTTGACTACTGCTTCCATGAGTGTTGATTGTGGATCCAAGTAAAATGAAGTGATCAGAACTTCAATCGTTTCCCCATGATGTTATTTATTGGCCCAGTGGTGAGAATTTTTGGTTTTCTTTACATGGTGTTGCAATCCATGCCATGTGTAAAGCTGTGTGGTCTTTGATCATTATCAGCATTTCAAGTCCTCTTCACTTTCAGCAAGCAAGGTTTCATCATCTGCATATTGCAGGTTGTTAATGAGTCTTCCTCTAATTCAGAAGTCATGCTCTTCATATAATCCAGCTTTTAGGATTATTTGCTCAGCATACAAATTGATTAAGTATGGTGAAAGAATACAGCTCTGGTGCACACATTTTGTAATTTTAAAGCATTCAATAGCCCCTTGTTCTCTTTGAATGATTGCCTCTAAGTTTATGTACAGGTTCCTATGAGCACAATGTTAGCCATAGTTTGTCATGATCTACACACAGCTGAAAGACTTTGCGTAGTCAAATAAGTACAAGTAAACATCTTTCTGGTATTCTCTGTTTTCAGCCAAAATCCACCTGACATCAGCAATGATATCCCTTGTTCCATGTGCTCTTCCATATCTGACTTGATTTTCTGGTATTTGCCTGTCAATGTACTGTTATAGATGTTTTTTAATTATCTTCAGCAAACTTTTACTTCCATGTGATATTAATTACATTGTCCAATGAATTTCACATTCCATTGGATCACTTGTCTTTGGAATAGGAACAAATATGAATCTCTTCCCATCAGTTTTTCAGGTAATGGTCTTTTAAATTTCTTGGCATAGATATGTGAGTGCCTCCAGTGCTGCATCACTTAGCTGAAAGAATTCAACTTGTACTCCTTCAGTTCCTGGAACGTTGCTTTTTGCCATTACTTTTAGTGCAGTTTGTTTTCTTCCTGTGTTTTGTTCTTGGCATACCTATTTTTATGTAATTATGATTCTATAGGGTAGCTTATTCCATACTTTTTAAAATATTAAATCATAAGTATGACATTTATTTCAGGGACATTTCTGTAAATATTAAGCTTTAATGTTTTCTTTTAATTGTATGGACATATCTCAATTTACTTGCCTGGTCTCTTATGACTGGAAAGTAAATCGACTGCTTCATTCAGTTATCTAACATTAATTGAGAGTCCCCAACATCCCAGATGACAAAAATGTAGCTGTCAGCAGGACAAAAATACTTTATACTAAAATTGAGAAAAAAGGTTTTCATATACAAAACACCATTAATATAATGATATGAAACTGAAATTCTAAATGTCAAAACTGATAAATATATAGAATATGCCATGGATTTCATAAGAACATACCAATCTATCCTGAAGAAGTACAGCCAGAATGCTCCTTAGAAGTGAGGATAAAGAGAATTTATCACACTTACTTTGGACATGTTATTGTTGTTGTTAAGTGCTGTCTAGTGCATTCCAAGCCATAGCGAACCTGTATAGGTTTTACAAGGAATAGCTGGTGAGCTTGAACCACCAACCTTGCAGTTCAGTGGCTTTGCAGTCTTCCACATTAGCCCACAGTGCCATACCAGGACTCCAGACATATTATTAGGAGCAACCATTTCCTGTAGAAGGACATCATGCTTGGTAGAGACTCAGCAAAAAAATAGAGAAAAACCATCAACAAAATGGGTTGACTTAGAGGGTACAACAGTGGGCTCAAATAGCAATAATTTCGAGAGGCCTAAACAGCATTTAATTCATTTGTTTATGAGTCACTATGAGAAGGAGCTCTGATAGCGTAGTGGTTACGAATCAGGCTGCGAACCTTAAGGTCAGCAGTTCAAAACTACCAGCTGTTCTGCAGGAGAAAGATGAGGCTTTATGCTCCTATAAAGATTTACAGCCTTGGAAACCTGGTACAGGGTTGTTATGAGTCGTTTCCGATTCCACATAACCACCACCACCATGAGTAGGACCTACTTGGCATAGCCTAAGACAACAAGCAACTCATACAACATCTGTGAAAGAGTAAAAACAGAGGGCTGGTGCTTTCATGGTTCCCACTGTGGAAAGATCGATGGTTCAAATTCTTTAGCTGCTCCTCATAAATGCTATGTATGGTTTCTATGAGTTGGAACCACCTCAACAACACTTAACAGCAACAACCAAATTTTTAGAGTCCTTTCTGACATGGTTGATTCTAACTGCTGACCTTTTGGTTAGTATTTGTGTTACGACTCTTCCTTCTTGAGGATATATACCAAGTAGAGGAATTGCTAGGTCATAAGGTATTTCTATTTATACCTTTTTAAGAAAGTGCCATACCATTTTCTACAGTGGTTGCACTATTTAACAGCCCTAGCAGTAGATTAGGAGGGTCTCAGATACTCCATACCTTTTCCAGCATTTGTTGTTTTCTGTTTGCTTGAACTTTGCTATTAATGTTGGGCAAGTTCTTATGGTCATACCATCCTGAATGTACTCTAGCTCATCTAATCTCAGAAGCTAAACAGAGTCAGGCCTTTTTAGTAGTTGGACAGGAGATTGCCTGGGACTACCAGATGCTGTAGGCTTTGGACTTCTGGTGTGGCACTGCAGGTTACTGTGCTGGACTGAACTGCAAGTTTGGTGGTTCAAGCTCACCAGTGATTCCTCAGAAACACTATGCAGGGTCACTATGGGTTGGAACGAACCCAATGGCACTTAACAACAAAAACAAGTTCATTTAATCTTGGTCATTCTGTAAAGTCACTATTTATACAGTAAAAGGGTTTGCTGAAAACCAGCCTACTTAAGAGAGTCAGCCCAGTGAACCATGTAGAGGGTTTCCCCTACTAGGTAACCACTGTTTCTTCCAAAGGAATATGATAGCAGATATCAGAACTTGTTCAAGAGACTATGTAACAAAGCAATTAAATCACTGAGACACTAGGTCAGCATTGTCTATTTCATATTGATCAGATAGACCTTTTGAGAATCTACATATTGGGATTGAAAATGTCAAAGCCTCATCCAAGGACACCCTTGAAAACTTTGCATTAATGATCAAGAGTACTCAACCTATTTTGAAATATTGCTTATCAGAAGAATAACAGGGTTTAGTCTCAGAGCCTTGATATTGAAAATGCATTTCTTTTTATTTTTGACATAGACCACCACTATAGCTGTCTATATGTGTCTTTATATTGGTTACCTACACATCCTAAAGTCACATCCAATTCATATTTTACACTAAGATTTTTGCTGTCTTTGTAAAGACTTGAGGTATGCTTTATACCATTTTGAGAAGACATCAATATAGGTTTATGTTTTCTGCTTGTCAATCATGCTTGCTACTGGTGACACAAGTGCAGAAGAGTGTAAGTATGAAAATAACCAATTTTAGACAAATCAGCTCTTCATGATACTTTCTTCAAAATGTATTATGAAGAACATTAATTTCTATGTGTGTAAGATGACCACTTCTCCTTCTCTTTTCTCTTTCTTCTTGACCCCAATATTGGTTCTCTACGTACTCATTGGGGAAGAGCTCCATTAACAAGTAAAGTAAGTCATTACAGGTTATCATTTTCTCTAAGTCTGACTACTTAAACTCTAAATACTGAACTTTCCCTTATTGACAGTTCTTGATGTGCATACTGAAGGGGAGAAATCACAAAGCCTGAGCTTTACAGTCAGACCAAGTTCTCAAATACAAGGGCCTTGTTAGTAATTCACTGCTCATCCTACAGCACCACACCAGTGCTCCATTTTTCAGACTAGAAAACACAAAAATGTAACTAGACATTTAATAAGCTCTGTATTCTTTTATAGCATGAATTATTCATAATGGTATTAAGTTGATTTTAGATTTTACAAATACTTAACAGATTTTAACAGTTTTAATATTTGGTCTATTATTTCTCCCTACTGACCTACCTACCTACCTGCCTATCTATCTATTTATCATCTAAGAGTATGTGTATATATTTTTTAGCTATCCTGTGGTAAGGGGATTTTGAATTGTCTTTGGAAAGTTTCCATATTTGTGGCTCTGAAACTATTTTTTTTTTCAAAACCAGCGCCCCCAAATTGGTATGAAGAAATAACTCATTGGCATTCAAGAATTTGGAACAAATGGAGATAAAAACATTTTTTAAGAATGGTGCATGAAGCAAGAAGCAGAATACTGTAATAGAATCTGGATGAAGTAAAATTTGTATACAAAATCAAGAAAACTTTTCAAGAAAGTGAAAACTAAAATCTACAATTTGTTGCAAACTAAAATCTACAATTTGTTGCAAACCAAAAGATGTGCTTATTTCTTTGTTGAATTTCTATCGTGGCCTTTGGGAGAAAAAGTTGAAAAAGTTAATAACATTGAAAGGAAATTCAGACCATGAGAAGCATCCAGTTTTCATCCTGCTTCACAGCAAGAAATGCATTTAGACATATCTGAGAGTCATTCAGTGTTGCAACCTCAGGCAGAGCTTCTAGACAGCAAACAGAGAAGGAAGCTGGAAGTACAGCAGGGGTAGCTATTTTTTCTACTAGTTCGGACATGACAGTGTTTATTTTTAAATGCCAACAGACACTATATGACAATATTTTTGGCACCTTAGGCAACTGCATATTTCATCATCCCAGGTATCAGCCATAAAGTCTAGGTATTTCTACTGGGCAGAATACTTCTTAAAGAAGGTCAAACCATGTTGTTAAGTCTACTTTTTTCCCAAACACACAAAGAGAGAAAAACAAAATGAAATTAAAAAAAGGGAAAAGTGAATATGTGACTAAGTCATTCTCAACTTCCAATTACAACTTATTTGTACAAGGCTTTGCACATAGTGTTCAAAAAACAATAAACAAATATACAGCTCATTTATAGTGGGAATTACTCCAATGGTATATAGTCTATTTTAAAGTCAAAAAGTCTTCTATATAAAAAATCTGTACTATTAAAATAATCTATACTATTCACTGATTTTGATGCTTAGAATAAGGCAGAATTATAGCTCATATACCCATTCATTAAGTTTTAAATGACAAATTGTAAGTATTTAAATTAAATAGTAGGCGTTTACATTAGACTATAGCCAAAGACACCCTAGTTAAAAGTATAAAGTAAATGAAACTTACCTTAGCCAAATTCTGCTCTTTCTAAAAAAGTTTCCTATAGAAATGTCTGCACTATTCATTTCAGAAGTTAAGTACTGTGTCTTTTTCACCTGTTATTCTTAATCTTGTCATGGATTCTGAATCTCTGCAATTTGCTTTTCACACTTTTAAAATACATTCATCCTTTATCTCATCTATTCTTGGGCTCTCCCCAAAATCTTGTGTTAAACTAATCCCTTACTATACAGAGAGAAGTTCTTCAATGAAAACTGTATATTTTACCTGACCTTACTAAAACTTCTCATTTTAACCCAAGTGCAAGAAAACATGGAGAAGTTCTGATGGTACAGTGGCTAAGCACTCAGCTGCTAACCTAAAGGTCTGTGGTTCAAACCAGTAATTCCAAGGAAGAAAGATGTGACAATGTGCTTTCATGAAGATTTACAGCTTTGGAAATTCTCTGGGCCGTTTATCCTCTGTCCTATAGTATCACAAACAGCTCTGGTAGCGTAGTGGTTACGAATCGGGCTGCTAACCTCAAGGTCAGCAATTCGAAACTACCAGCAGTTCCGTGGGAGAAAGATGATGCATTCTGCTTCCGTAAAGATTTACAGTCTCGGAAACCCTGGGCAGGATCACTATGAGTCGGAACCGACTCCATGGTACTTAACAACAGCAACAACATAGGATCACAAGACTCCTGATGTAGTACTGTCGGATAATTACTGGACTGCAAACCACAACATCATTGGCTCAAACCCATCAGATGCTCCTCAGAAACCCTGTACAGGGTGCTTATGAGTCAGAACCTATTCGACAGCATTTAACAACAACATAGCCAGAACTGACTCATTAAAATGGGTTTGATTTTTTTGGTTTCAAGGAAACATTAGGAGCCCTTGAAGCACAATGGATAAGCTCTCTACTGCCAACTGAAAGGTCAGCACTTCAAACCCAACACTGCTCTACTGCAGTATAGACTTGACAATCTTCTCTTGTAAGGATCACAACCTAGAAAACCTATGAGACAATTCTGCTCTATCATTCTAAGTCAGAATCCACTCTATGGCACCAAACAACAACATAAACAGACATGCACTCATCTTTTCATTCTAAATTTTCACTTAAAGATCAGTATGACCATTGGAGGGCAACAATGAAGCAGTGAGAGATCTAAGTGGTTTAAGTTGTTGTATTAGCCTGTTACTTACTAAGGATCTAATAGAAGAAATATGTATCCAACACCAGGCAGTCCTCCGCCATCTAGCAGTCAGTTTATCTTGTTGAGTTGTCTTGCAAGTTGCTATGATGTTGGAAATTATGCCACTGGTCTGTCAAATGCTATCAGAAACACTCATGGTAGACAGTTGTAGTGATTCTTTAAGACTATGACAGATAAGCAATAAAGACCTGTCCATCTATTAGAGTAACTTGAAAAGTATTACCAACAAATCAGGTAAGGTATGTGTCAGTGTTGTAATCTTTCACCATACTTATTCAATCTGTATACTAACCAAATAATTTTAGAAGCTGCATTACATGAAGAAGATCATGGCATCAGGATTGGAGGAAGACTCATTAACAACCTGAAGTCTTGGTGAACTGCAATGTTGGCAGTTCAAGCTTTCCAGCTGCTCCTCAGAAATCCTGTACAGGGTAGCTATGGGTCAGAACTGACTCAAAGGCACTTAACAACAACAACAATATGCAGATGATATAACCTTGCTTGCTGAAAGTGACGAGGACTTAAGATACTTACTGATGAAGATCAAAGGTCTCAGCCTGCTATTTAAACCATATGAAAATGACATTTTTTTTCATCCTTTTGTTGTTGTCACTGTTAAGTGCTGTAGAGTCAGCTGGTGAGCTTGATCCAACAGCCTTGCAGTTCAAACCCACTTTGCAGTCCAGTGCATTAGCCCACAGTGCCACACCAGGTTTTCTATGCATCCTTAAGGGGATCCAATCATGTTCCTTTTAAAAGTTCTTTGAGTTTGGCAAACAAAAATAAGACCAAAAGGGCAACTTCAGGGTTGTAGGATGCTTGGGTTAAGGTTTTCAATAGAATTCTTGTAGGACAGCCCTTGCTATACTTAAAGAATGGACAGGTATGTTGTAATGGGGGAGAAAAAAATCTCTCAATGCATGTTTCCTGACCTTTTTCTCCCCAATGCAGTTTTCTTAAAAGTTCTTCATAATAAGCCCCTTTGACTGTTCTGTGTCCTTTGAGAAAATCAATCAAGTTTAACTCTTTGGAATCCTAAAAAAAAGAGTCACCATAACTTTCTGACCTGTTGGCCATAAATTTTAGTAGCCCAGTAGATCCCTTGGAAGCCACTGTTTTGATTAGAACTTGCTCTCTGGATCACATTGGAAAATCCAAGACTCAATCTTGCTTATGATTGATTCTATAAAATAGCCTTCATTAGCCTTGATTTTATATAAAAGACTTATGGAAAGATCAATACTTGAGCTAGCTGATATTTGCACAACACTGTTGGCTCCTATAGAGCTGAAAATGTACTGAGGTCAACATATTTGCTAAAAATTGAGAATGCCTAAGAATGTGAGATCCCAGCTTCAATATGTGTCACATTAATGGTGATTGTACAGTCTTCTTTCACTAGTTTCTGGACTTTGGACACAGTTTTTTCATCTGTTGTGGGTGACAGTGTTCCCTCTCTTTGCTCCATCTTTGAGTTCTTATCAACTTTTCTTAAAATGGTTTATCCATTTAAAAAGCATTGCTTTATGTAAGGCAGTATTCCTGTAAATAAACTGCAAAATTTCAGTGATTTACAAAACTTGAGTTTTGTAAATCTTTTTTTCATAAGAACGTAAAAACCTTTTTTTTTGGAAGTCTCCCTAATGAGATTTCTTGTTGTTGTTGTTGTTGTTAAGTGCTGTTGAGTCTGCTCTGACCCATAGTGACCCTGTATAGGGTTTCCAAGGAGTGAGTGATGAGCTTGAACTGCCGACCTTGCAGTTCAAACAGACTTTGTAGTTCAGTGCATTAACCCACAGCACTATACGAGTATATTTTCAGCTCCATAATAGCCAAAAGTGTTGTGCAAAGATGAGATAGCTCAACTATTGATCTTTCAATCAGTCTTTTATGTAAGATCAAAGCTAATGAGACTATGACAACTATATTACTTAGAGAACTTAACTAGAGCCATCTATTGATCACAACAACATGTTTAAACATTTCTGTGTGAGTGAGTAAATCCATGCATTTATGAACTGGAACCCTAGTAGAAATGCTTTTTCACTCACCTCTGCAATTTCTTGGTTAAAGTAACCAGAGACCAGCATACCTTTAAGGTAAATGTAAAGTGAGGGCACACTTTAACCCAAGATAATATCAAATAATATGTGGTCATATTTATTTCACCACAATTACCTGCTGATGACTCTATAGCTTTGGTTATGCTTGTCTTCTGAGTGGAATCTGAACCACCATGATTCAGGTCATAGTCCAAGGCAAATCACTTTGTGTAACCCAGGGACAAGTAGACTCTGGATGGCCAGTTACAGCTCTTCAGACATTTAGCACTATGAAACTAGCCTTGTTAGTTTCCATGAAGTTAGCCTGAAACCATCGGCATGATCTTGACATACTCAAATCCATTAGTGTGGCCATTTTAGTGCCTTTCAGCTGGTGAACTCATCTTCTAGCACAATATCAGGCAATATTGTGTTATGAGCCTTAGGGTTTTCATTGGCTGTATTTTATACTTATGACCAAAATAATTCTATAAATTTCCTGACCCAGACTTCAGAAAATTGGTAGCTTCCATTTTCTTCTCTTAGACCTATGAAACACCATGTAAAAAATCTAACTACAAAGAATAGGAGGTCATACAGAGAGGCAAGTTCTAGAGACAGAGAATGATTCAACTTTATCAAGTCTTTCAATTGTTCATTTCAAGATGCCAAATATTTGAGTGAAACTGGAACCAGTCCAGCTGCCAATTGAATAGTAAGTTGCTGCCATGATGCCACATGGAGCAAAGGTATCATTTAGTCAAGACTATTATAAATTCTTGAACAACAAAAACATGATATAATGTAAATAGTTGTTATTTTAAGACACTAAATTTACCTTTCACCTGCTAATTTAATAGTTTGGTAGTTTGAACCCATTCAGTGTCTCTATAAGAGACCTATTGATCTGTAAAAATTGTTGTTGTTGTTGCTGTTAAATGCTGTCGAGTCAGTGATTCAAACGGTCTTTGTTCTCCAGCGCATTAACCTTCAGCACTAATTAAATAAAACCTCTGGGGTCCTAGTCAGTAACAAAAACTGGAAGTAATAATACCCAATAACAATAATAAAATTCAAGGTAGTTTTTCTATGCAGCAATTAATAACCAGAATAAGGACAGAGCATCTAATGTCATTTCCAGCATCCTGAGTAACCTATTCCTTATACCCACATGGGTGAACTCTAAACTCCTTATTTCATAATAATTTTTTTTTAAATAGTGTGCATAGCTTGAGACTTGTCCTGACATATGACTTTGAAGACCCCTCCAAATGACAAATTCTATTCATGTTCTTTGCACAAATTGTTTCATTACTAAATAAAACTACTATACAGCCATCCCTTGGTATTCTCCCACCTGCACAGGTACCAAAATTTATGGAAATTCAATCCCTTATATAAAATATCATACCATATGCACATCGTCCAAGATACTTAAAATCATCTCTGGATTACTTATTATACTTAAAATAGCATAGTTACTATGTAAGTACAACTTTATACTTCCTCTTAATTATAAAGAGATTGCTTTGACAACTTAATTGCTTTAAAAAAATACATTTTTGATATGTGGTATGTTTTATCCACATATGTGAAGCTTGTGACTGTAATTGTTGTTGTATGCTATTGAGTCATTTTTGCCTCACAGTGTTTCCAAGAAGCAGCTTATGTGTTTGAAACATCAATCTTGCAATTAACAGATCAGTGCTTTTCCTACAGTGTTACACCCATACTTCCAGTGGCTATAGAAGGTCAACTATATATTTTGTTTCTCCAATTGCTTAATGGACAGAGAGTTGTTATGGGTATAAAATAAAATAATATGTATAAAAGTATTGTGTGAAATATAAAATATCATCCAAAATATAAAGTTCTACAATTGTAAAAGATTTGTATTTCAGTCATAAATTAAATAAAACTTTTTCTGAAATATATATAAGATTTTCATGTGAACTGAGTGATAGTTTACATGGGAGAACATCAGTTTTGTACCTATCCTATTATATTTTGTTTTGTTGCAATGGTTACCATCCCCTCCATGCATCATCATCCAAAAGTGTTTGGTTCTAGTCTCTGTTTTGTTGTTATTGTTGTGACATACACAAAAACACACAGGGATATATTATCATTTAAACAACCAAAGGACACATTCTGCAAGCCAGCCTCCTGGCCACCAGCACACAGCTCATAACCTTTCTCTTTCCATTAGTCTAGCGTCCTCAGCTGCTCTATCTCTCCATGTCAACATCTCAACCTCCATCTCTAGTATCACTGCTTCCCACATTGCACTCTTGTTTTTCTTCCTTGATGATCCTAGGGTCATCTATTCCTGGAATTTAAGGTTAACTATGCCCCCCTTGGTGTTACAAAACTTCTACTTTACAGTTGTGACAATTCCAATTAGTCATGATAACAATACTCACTATTGAATCATAAGAATCCTATCCCCATCTCCTTTCACCAGACCTGTCTAGACAATATGAAATCTATTCAGTGGGGATTCTACCTTCCCCCAAACACTTTGCAAGTAAATTTCCTCTTGAAAACTTTAAGTTAGCCACTTTGTGCCTTTATAGCCCCTTATTCCCCCATTTTAGGTAGTCAATGTCTAAATTGCCCATCACTGTCAACCCTGTACACCAAGGGATAGGCCTTATCCTTGATGTGAAGACGCCTTCCCTTTTGGTTGGTATTTTGAGCTACTACAAGGAGCCCTGGTAGCGTAGTGGTTACAAATTGAACAGTGAACCTCAAGGTCAGCAGTTCGAAACTACCAGCTGTTATGTGGGAGAAACATGAGGCTTTCTTTTCCCACAAAGATTTACAGTCTCAGAAACCCTGTACAGGGTCGCTGTGAGTTGGAACTGACTCCATGGCACATGACCACCACCACCACCACATCCATAAGTATAGGTCAAGTTCATCAAATTGTAGCAAGTCACACTTGGTTCCTTTGTCAAATTTATTTATCTTCCTCTAGTTAAGGTCTCATCATCAAGCCATAGAAACTAGGTCAAATGGACACTAGCTTTAAGCTGGGCTCTTCTTGTGTATCTCCCCCCTCACTTGATATCAGCTGGATGCCTCACTCTCAGTTCTAGCCCTCTGTGGCTAGGTCAATGACCCTGGGCTCAGGAGTTCCCCAGTCTCCCAAACTTTGGACCAACCAGCCCTTCCTCTTCTCTCTTTCATGTCAAGGTTGACGGAAATCTATGGAACATGGTCAAACTAAGCCCATTTCTTCATTACTGACTTTCCCCCACTTCCACTCACACATAGACCAATGCAGTTGCCAGCTAGCTTACATGCCTGCTAGCATTTTCCCTTTGAGTTTCAGTCTTGGAGGGGGGGTTTGTCCTGAAGGGACTTGATTGCTTGCCTTGATGGTTCCACTGCAAAGAGCTTGCTTGTTCCTATAATAGCCAAACAGACTGCTGCTCTTGTTTTTAATTATTATTATTATTTTTTCCTTCTGGTCTTTCTTTCAGGAAGTATCTTCTGCTCCTCTAGCTGCTCCAATCTAGTCTGCATGGCCTTTCAAGTCGGTATGACCCACTTCAGAAGGTTCTAGATGGGACTCAGGATTCCACCTAAGGTCCTATACACTACAAGGGCTCCATAAGATTCCTGTCACTGGCAAGTTCTAGAAACCCTTTTAGGTATTCCAATCAGTTATAGGCCGAATATGGGCTTATAAGCTTTCTATAATCCTGTTTCCTGATATTCCTTTCTGTCTCACTCAAGTGTCTATTTTATAATAGTAAGCAAGGGAAACAAATAACATTTTCTCTGAAATGTTTTTTTATTGGGAATCTACATGCACCTTGAGGCCTGGTGAACTGATGTATAACTGTGTTGTTATGAGAAATGTACAGTTGGAACAAACCACGGAACATACAAGAAATATTTAACATAAATTTGAAAGATCTATTTTTTTTAGAAGTGAAATTCATATACCGTCAAATTTACCTGTTCAAGGTTTCTGTGATTTTAGTATGCTTACAAATTTATGCAGCTATCACATGTAATTGCAGAACATTTTCATCAACCATAAAGAAATCCTATGCCCAAGATGTAACATTTAGGAATTAAAAAAAAAAAAAAGTTGATCATGGTAATTAGAAAGATAATAATTTAGGACAAATAGATAGATATAAAACAAGCAAGTGGGAGAACATTTGCACTAAAGAATTGGTCTAACAGATCTAAGACTACTCTCCTTCAAAATTCCTGCTTAAAAGGTTGACCCTTGACTGGTTTCTGGGAAATTGAATGTAAACAGTTTCCTATATTGATATAAATGATATGAGTGTCTCACATGCCTAATGTCTTTGCAAATAGTGTGATTTATACCAAACACCTGTTTTCCTTTAGGGAGTCTAGAATTTTGGTATACACCAGATAGAGGGCACCTTGGACACTGAATCTTTAATGGGTATTCTTGTAGACAACACTTCAAACATATTGTCACAGCTCATAGTTGGATGAATTCAGTACCTTCTGTGTGGCTACAATGGAGAGAACATTTGGAAGCTTGTAAACTAGATGGATTGGCCAAGTGACAGCATCGATGGACTAAAGCGTGGCAACAGTAGTGAGGTTGGCCCAGGATCAGGCAGTGTTTCATTCTGCTGTGTGTCAGGTCGCTATGGGTTGGTACCAACTCAATGGCACCTAACAACAACAACAATCTGTATTTTAGACTTCACCTGATATGCCTTTTCCTTTTGCTAAAAAAGGAAACTAAAAGGTTTATTTTGAATCTTTTAACTTTGATAGATCTTAGTCATTAGTATGACTATATATGGAATCCTTTGAGTCTTCCTAATGAATCACTAAGTCTTGGGCTAGTCTTTGAGATGCTCAAAATAACATATAAAATATCGACCAGACTTTAACTACTCTTTATGTGATTTTTACAATTCCACTTAAGATTTTTTCATCACCTTCCGAAGAGTTACATCAACATTAAAATAATAAGAATGGAAAGCTCCTGGACCTTATGTCTAACTGTGTTACTAGGATAGACATTGAAAGTACAGTGTTTGGCAGAACTTTGAAAAAGTTCTGGAAAATAAAGAAATGCAATTCATGTCTGCTTAGTAGAAGAAAGCTGAATATATATGGGTGATAGAACTAGATGGAATCATTCTTCTAAAATTGCTCAATCAGTAACATGAAATTGTCATGTAAAGAATAAATGCTGTCATTATATTGAGCCAGAAATTGTTTTTTACAGTCCTTGAGATTGCAAGAGTCTTCCTTGGTAACTTTACCAAAGTAAGTAAATATAAATAGATTTTATGAAAATATTTACTTCAATATACGATCATAGGAATTAAGCGTAACTGTATTAAACAAATCCAGACAGCTTTATTTATGTAATATTGTATTGTAAGACATTCCTTCATTTTCAAAAATAAAGAATCATCAGGGGAAAGTTTAATAGAAATATATATTAGGAATTGCCTATGCTTAAAGTTGTCCAGATAATTGTTTTCTTATTAAAATAGAAGGTCATAGAATTGAGGGTGAATCCTGAGTATGTTTTCTCTTTTTTATATTTATTGTAAAGAAGAAGCAGAAGCTTTTACATATGAAAAAAAATTCTTTAAAACAAGCTAAAGATATGAGGAATTGAAGGAAGAAAGCAAACTTCCTGAGACATTGCCTAATTTACATAATATAAATAATTTGTCATCTGAGACATTGCCTAATTTAGATAATATAAATAATTTGTCATCTATAATCTGGCAGTGTCCTTCAGATTATCCTAAAA
>NW_006408561.1:6859092-6860396 GCF_000296735.1 Chrysochloris asiatica | reverse complement strand
TTGTTAAGTGCTGTCGAGTTAGTTCTGACCTATAGTGACCCTGCATAGAGTTTTTGAAGAGCAGCTGGTAAGCTTGAACCACCGACCTTGAATTTCAAACCAACTTTGCAGTACATCGCATTAACTCACAGCAGCACACCAGGACACCAAGAATTGTTTAAATTAGAGATTTGTTCAACTTTAGACTTGCTTTTCTGTTTTTGTTTTTTCCTGTACTAGTTCAATGATCAAATAATTATTTTCTTGAAACTAAACTTCTTTCTGAAACACCAGGACTAGCATATTAGCAAGAAGTTGTTATTATTATCATTCATACTGGAATCAACTGATTTTGCCTTTGTGCCAGAAATTTTTTTAGCCTTAGGGTTACATAATGAGTACATTTCTTCTAAAATGAAACTGAGGTTTCACATTTTTAAATTAATATTTCTAATACATAGAAATAATCTCAGTTCAGAGATTTCTAAGAGGTAGTAACAATGCAGATAAGTTAAATATTAAAATATCTAATTCTGTGGATATTAGCAATTGCAGAACTGAACTTGTACACTTTATAAGAACTGAAACTCAAAATGTCTGAGTTCCAAATACAATTGATTCTCATTATTCACAGTTCAGCTACTCCTCATTTATCTGCTTTTTCCCCTACAACATTTCACAAAAACAATAGTAAACATTCTATCTTGCTATTATGTATATTAACATTAACAGTCAGACAGACAGTAACAAATACTGAAGGGCAAAGTGGGATCAACGCTTGTTGTGATGGTTAAGTTTATATATTAATTTGTCTTGCCATGATTCACAGTGACTTGGCAGTTCATATTGATGCAATTTGGCAATATAAAGTTATCCTCCATTGTGGGATCCAATGTGGTCACCCTCTAACTTTGCAAAACAATGATTTTCTCATAAGGATCTGGTCTTTGGAACCTAACCTCAATAAGTAAGGAGAGGGTATAGTTACACACTGTAATGTTACCTTAAACTCTGAAATAGCAAATACTGAACCATTGCTCCTGGGGAAGTACAAGGTTAGGTCTCTGGAAGCCTCTAGTCACACTATTCCAGTCAACCCACAAATACAAACCTTTGTTTTGTGTGTGTCTGTTTAAACCTACCTCATTTACTATGTGTATTGCTAATTTATTGTCTTTGAATGCATGACCAACAGCACTATAATTTATGCCTGAACTAAGCAATCTAACACACATATTTTCTCTGTAAGATATATCACAATATGAAAACATTAAAATTATAAGGAAATGCACAAGAAAGAGCACACAAATCATGAATTCAACAGA
>NW_006408561.1:6835155-6841151 GCF_000296735.1 Chrysochloris asiatica | reverse complement strand
AAAAAAAAAAATCGGTTCCATTTTATAGTGACCCTTTATAGGGTATGCTAGGAGCAGGTGGTGAGTTTGAACCTCTGACCTTGTATTTCTAACTGAACTCATGGTCCAATACTTTATCCTACAGTACCACACCAGAACTCTCTCAGCTCTGGTAGTTTAGTGGTTATAAATCAGGCTGTGAACCTCAAGGTCAGCAGTTTGAAATGACAAGCTGGTCCACAGGAGAAAGATGAGGCTTTCTGCTCCCATAAAGATTTATAGCCTTGGAAATCCTGTGCAGGTCCACAATAAGTCAGAACCGATTCCAAGGCACATAACCACCACCTACGTATATACGTGTATATAAAGAAAGTTTAGATGAAGGAAATGGCTCAGAATTGTAAAGGTGGGAGAATCCTAAATCTACATCAGATGACCCAAGATCAGCAGGTAGGCAGGTAGGCAGGCCTGGTAGAGAGACAGGCTTCTGTTGGTTCCCAGGATCCACAGATAATAGACTAGGCCACTTGCTCAAGTCCAAAGAACTGGAGATTGGAGGACAAGTCAGATGCAAGATCCAGACCTAGCAGAAAGCAAACAAGTTTTGCCTGAATGTCTAATATATTGGAAGCAGGCCACACCTCCAAGAAAACAATATTTTAATTTGTTGCCTGCTCATAGTCAATCATCATAGAGTTCATTACATTTTATTAGATCTCATTATAGGGATAACTACATCTCTACTGGAAAACCAAAGAGAATCCTGGTCCTGTCAAATTAACACAACACTTTAAGAAGTTGACACACAACCTGAATACTAAGTGATTAAAATTTCACACCACTCTGCACATTTCTGTGAATGACTGTAAAAAGAACACAAGTGTCAATTTCAGAGTTTCAAATTTTAGTGAGCTGGTGAATTTGAAAACACAGAAACTAAAAATACTGAGGATCAACTGTATACCCTTCTAAGACATGTCAAAACCCACCAGCTGCTCCTTAGAAACCCTATATAGGGTCATGATGAGTTGGAACAAACTCCACAGCATTTAACCACAACACTGAAAATACTAGGATCTCTGGTGGCACAGTGGGTTAAGTGTTGGGCTGCTATGTTGGTGAGTTTGATCAGCAGTTCGAATTCACCAACCACTTCATGGGAGGAAGATGAAGCTTTCTGCTCCCATTAAGATTTACAACCTCAGAAACCCTAAGAAGCCATTGTATAGGATCACTTAGAGTTAGAATAGACTTGATGGCAATTAATTTGTTTTTTGTTTGTTTATTTACTGTAGATATCTACCAAAAGTCTTTTCAAACATCTCTGTATTTTGTGCCAGCTTCTACATTGTCCACCCACTTTCTTGAGGGAGTGAAAATTCTATTTTTCAGCTTCCCTTGTGGTTAGGGTGTAGTAATATTATCTAAGTTTCATGAACCCCACTGACTTCCTGAGATACGGACGCAAGGTAATGAGTTAATGGGGAGAAATAATCTACTCGCAAGTAGTGTGTCAAAGGTATGAATGAACAGGAAAAGGTAAATCTCATTCACTACTCCCTCTGCCCAGGAGGCAAGCTAAAATGCTAATCAGGTTACTGAATGGGATCAGTCTTCCTGGTTTTCTTCTTGCCCTCAAAAAGGTATGCAGCCTGGCCCCTCCTTGACTCTGACCCCATATAGGCCCATCTTGCCCTCCATTCAGGGCTCAGAATCTGGAGAAATTAGCTCCTCTGAGTCAGCCGGCTTAATAAAATCTAAACTCTGCTTCACCTCTCCGAGTGTCCTCAGTTTCTTCCACCACAAATCTAACACTGCTGTAACACGAACTTGTCATAAGATCGTCAGCACCAAGTAGCAGCTGTTGATAGCATAGGCCTGTGGAGTGGTGGGTATTGTTTCTGACTACACTGTCCAAACTTTAGCATCCAAGTCTGGCTTCCCAGTTGTGGTGCAATGGATTTCTTTTACATAGCCTTTCTGGTTCTGAGCTCGTAATTCTCCTTAAGTTCTCTGTGCATAAGTGGTTTGCAGGGAATGGTCAGTTTGTTGTATGCATAGATGACTTCCAGGGGTTGGTTGGTTTGCTATCTGCATAAGGATCTTGCAAATGAAAGCCACAACATAAAAATAGAAGAGGGGTTTCCTATATGAACAATTGACCTCTTCCAGATTCGTTGTTGTTATGGGGGAGGGAAAGTGGGAGGGTCTCCTTATCAAGTAGAGCCAGGAAGAAGTGGGTTTTGGACAGGACTCTGCACTGAGTACTTTGTAAAAGAACTGGTACACATCTAGGACACAGCTGGTAACACTCACTGATTTTATAATATTGAAGATTGAGAAAATGGTGGCAAATACAACTGAGCCAAGGAGTAGAGAGACAGAGACAGCAGTGTGAGTGGCAGAGATCTTGAGACAGGCAGATGTTGGCAGTAGTGAACAGAATTGTCTTATGAAGGAGATGATGGTGGTGGGCAAATTGGTGCATGGAATGTAGTTCGACACTTCTAGGAATGAAGTCATAACAGTTGTGTATTTCCGGGCAGTAGGTGAACAATGGAACAGAGTCAGGCATATACTAAACTGAGATTGTTCATAAAACTTTTGCCATGAGAGGTACTGTAATACAAACTTAACCCTGGCACTGACCTAGCATTGACCCAAAGCTGCTGGTTGAAAGACGAACCTATAAGAACAGTGGGCTAGAGCCAGCCATAGAGAGAGACAAAGAGAGAGAACAAACACAGCCATTCCACCCCTAACCTGATTTATGACACAGATGTTGATTTTGGTAATTTAGTAGGGTCAGATACTGTTTTAGATACATATGAGCTCTTCCTAATGATGCTAAGTGGAGTACTCATGAGAGTGCAAGAGATCAGTTCTCCTCAAGTCTGTTCTTGCTTTCTTTGAGTAATTTGCCCTTGTTGTTTACTGTTTTCCTTCAATAAATAACGACACCTGTGTTAGTGTTGAGTGTACAACCAAAACAAACTGAGTTGAGTTTGAATCTCATCATTTTCATCACTGTTACTGGCACTTGTTTATGAACACAGTACCCTAGATCATTGTAAAGTTTCGATGAAACATCCAATTTCATTGCAGTAAATCCTTTTCTGCTTAAATTGTCATTGCTGTCCAGTTGGGTCTGACTCATAGCAACCCTGTATAAGGTTTCCAAGTAGCAGCTGGTGTATTTGAACCACCAACCTTGAGGTTAGCAGACCAGTGCTTATTCTCCAGTGCCACAGCAAGACTGTTATTTGCAATTAATGACCAATAATAGTGAGTGATGACTTTTAAAAAATGCTCAATATATTATTATGTCCTGACATGGTGCTGTGGGATAATGCACTGAACCACAATATCAGTCAGTTTGAACAGTAAGGCCGGCTATTCAAATTCACCAGTTGCTCCTCAGAAATCCTATATATAGGGTCACTGTGGGTCAGAATGACTCAATGGCACTTAACAACAACATATAAACTTAAGATTTTATTTTTGTAATGGTTATTGCTTACTTTTAAATAATTGTAATTTGTGGGTCTACTTCATTTCTGTTTTAATCCATTCCTTAAAAGCAATAAAACAAAATCTGCATATATTTTATAAAAATTCCAATTACTCTTGATTATTTAATCCTTTCTCCCCTGGTAGCATAGTGGTTATGAACTGGGTTGCAAACCTCAAGGTCAGCAGTTCAAAACTACCAGGTGTTCCGCTGGAGAAAGAGTAGGCTTTCTGCTACTGTAAAGATTTATGGCCTAGGAAACCCTGTACAGGGTCACTATGAGTCTGAACTGACCCCACGGCATATAAGCACAACCACACCAAATTATTTTCTTCTTTATACTAATTTAGCAATCACAAGTAATATTGGACATTAGAATAAGCAATATTTACTCCAAAGATTTTAAGTATCATGCCTGAAATGATTTGGTAAAATGAGGAACAAGGCACATCATGAAACAACAATGCTTTCAAGAAGAATGTAAGTGAGAAGGCCAAGAGCAATTCTGACAAAATTATGCATCTTAAATTCAGCTCCACTTAATGTTCCTTTCCATGGGAATGGCTAAATAGCAATAGATAATGTAGATTTCAAATAATAGGGAAACTTCATACAAAAACATTGCATTGCATGTAAATGAGAAGTCAACTTCTGGAAAAATTAGCTAGTGAACAGAAATGCCAATCCTTGAAAAAACAAAAGAAAACTAGCAAACATGCAAAAAAGCACAGCCACACACACATTAAGCAGCAGCAGTGAGACCAAAGGTAATTTATAAAGTAACAATACAAACACAATACCAAATTATTTATTCATAGTCGAGTGTCTATGACATAAGATAAAAAGATGATATTGATGAGTGACTACATTACTTTGAAAATAGAAAATATTACCAGATGTGTTCTTTGTTCACATGTAAAATCATTAACTTTACCTTTCAATTTTCAAACTCATTAGACAAAAGATTATTTCATCAATTGCTTCCACCCACCACTGCCTGCATTATAATGCAAACACAGACGTATTTTCTATTGCAAAACTGTTCCCTGCTTTTCTTTGCTTGTTTTTAGCGCTGTTTTATGCGTTTAGAGGATGAGCAACTGCATGTTTTTTCATTTGCAATGAGCAAGCTCATTGAGATTACATTGGATATCTGAAGTAAAAGTGCCATCTTGTGCCAAAAGGAAGCATATCAGTTAGATTTTTTAAAACCATTAGTTAAATGAGTGATCAGTTTCTACACAATAGAGATCTACCAAATACATATCTAACTCATAACATCAAATTGCTTAAATATAAACATGCAAATAAAAACACATTCACTTTTTTTTTGCTTTTATTAGCAACATCATGTTAAGCTTTTCTTGAGTCACTTAACTCATGCAACCCCCAACTACTGCATTCTGTCTCTTATTATTTTAGTACTAGCAGCATAAAATGGATTCTAAAGACTTCATTTTCTCACACAACAATAAAGATTGTTTAAGACTTAAGTAATAGTTCTTTCCAGACCAAGGGCAAACCCCAGTCTCTCTAATAAACTTGCACTGCCTGTACCAATCATGCTACTTGGAATTCACCCATTCTATTTCCAGAATTTAAATGGCAGCAATACTCAAAACATTGTACTCAAGAGGGAAGGCCAATTCCAGCACACTCTGCTGCCAATGCACAGTCAGCGAGTGCAGGAATTTCTTTAAAGCAGACAAAATGGTTTCCTGCATTTAGCTTGACAGCTTTCAAAAACAGTCGCATGGGACTGGCATGAAATTTATAGTAACCGTCACACTGACAATGCCATGATGCCAGCAGTTAGTACATAGGATCCTCATTGATATGATATAGCAAGTCCTTAAATTGATAGAGGTATAACTATAATAAATGTTTTTCTTTTTATCTAGACCATAATTTTAAGGTATAAGAAGTATATATGATGAAATTATGCTATAAAAACAACCAACCATGTTGAATGAGGAAAGCATATCTCTTATATAACCTTAACCAGGATGATAGAACAACAGTTACTAAAGTAGAGATGCGACACTGAAGGGGAAATGAAATCAAACAGACTTAGAGAAGAGTCGGCTTTTTGGATTACAGATCTGATGGGTTCTTAGACAACTAAGAGCTTATCAGAACATAAATATAAGACAAAGTTATACCCAAGGTATAGGCCAAACAACTTGTTTTTCTCTTGAAAAATCATGCAAAGGATGAATTTACATAAGATTTTCCATGTAAAAAAATATTCCTTTTTTTTTTTTTTGTCTACCCATACTTTATAACTTTTAAACTCTTTGAAAGGCTATTTCTTTTCTATATAATTTAATATTCTGATGGGTGGCACAAAGGAACCCCATTATAGAGGAAAAACACATATTCGCTATATTAAGGTAATTTTATTTTTATTTTTTATCTAACCTAAACTAAATTTTCATCAAGAACTAAACAATATTTGTTGAGTTTTAAATAGCTCAATTTCATATCCAATTCTGTTCTTTGTATT
>NW_006408561.1:6831601-6835055 GCF_000296735.1 Chrysochloris asiatica | reverse complement strand
CGGAGCGGCTGGTAGTTTCGAACTGCTGACCTTAAGGTTCGCAGCCCGATTCGTAACCACTACGCTACCAGAGCTCCTTAGAAGTTATCAATGAAGGTAATTATTTGTATGAATCTTTTATAAAACTGATCATATTTTATCAATTTGTTTAAAACTTATGAACAAGAAAATGTTACTGTTGTAAAGAATATTTCAACAATATAACAATATAATTTCAATAGCAATATTGAAATAATATATTTCAATAATATATAAATATATTTATATATAATATAATACTATATTTTGATAATATAAAATGCTTGTCTATCCCAATTTTAATTTAATTTACAGAATATAAATATCCATTGTATCTTTTGTTCAACTTCTCTTTAAATGAACTGTTATATTAGGCTCTGGAGTCTAATTTTCTGCTGAGTATCCAAGAGTTTGAAATGAAAAGTAAATTTTGGTGACATCAGCTATCTCAGTCACATATTCTGATACTCTGGCCAATTCACTGTCCCATTACAAAGTGACTTTCCATAGTATTTGTTTTTTCTCTCATTGTCTAAAGCTGAAACCATTTTTGGGGATAGCAATGATAGTGACATGCAAGACTACTAAGACAGTTGGTATTAATTTGCACATAGCACCCAAGATACCTCCTTTTGACAACTTCAATCTTTTCTCCATTTATCTTGATGTTACTTGTTTATCTTTTTGTGAGGATTTTTGTGTTCTTTACATTGAGGTGCAATCCATACCAAAGGCTGTGATCTTTGATCTTCATCAGTAAGTAATTTAAGTCTTCTTTGCTTTCGGCAAACAAAGTTGCATCAAGTGCTTTAACAATCACAGATTGTTAAAGAGTCTTCCTCCAATCCTGATGCCATGTTCTTCTTTATACAATCCAGTTTATTGGATTATTTGTTCAGAATACAGATTGATTAAGTATAGTGAAAGGGTAATACCCTGATTCACACTTTTCCTGTTTTTAAAACATTCAACATCCCCTTATTCTGTTCAAATGACTGCCTCTTGGTCTAAGAACAGGTTTCTCATAAGCACAATAAGTATTCTGGAATACTCATTCTCAGCAATGTCATCCATAGTTTATAATGATCCACACAATTGAAAACCTTAATGTAGTCAATATAGCACAGGTAAACTTTTTTTTTTTTTGCATTCTCAGCTTCCAGCCAATACCCATCCAATATACTGTTTTAATCGGTTTTGAATTATCTTCAGCAAAATTTTACTTGCATGCAATGTTAATGATATTGTCCTATGACTTATGCATTTTGCTGGGTCACCTCTCTTAGGAATGGACACAAATATGGATCTCTTCCAATCAGTTGGTTAGGTAACTGTCTTCCAAATTTCTTGACATATATGAGTGAGTACCTACAGTGCTATATCAGTTTGTTGAAAGATTTCATTTTGCAGTCCATCAATTCCCAGTGGTGTGTTCTTTGCCAGTGCCTTCAGAGCACCTTGGATTTCTTCCTTCAGGATCATTGGCTCTTGATCATATGCTACCTCTTGAAATGGATGAATGTTGACCATTTCTTTTTGCACAGTGACTCTGTGCATTTCTTCCATACTCTTTTGATGTTTTCTACATCATCAATATTTTGCCCATAGAATCCCCCAATATTTCAAGGCGAGGCTTGAGTTTTTTCTTCTGTTCACTCAGTTTGAGAAATGCTGAGCATGTTTTTCGCTTTTGGTTTTCTAATTCCAGGTCCTTTCCCATTTCATTATAATTTTTGTCTTTTCTTCTCAAGATGCCATTCAAAATTTTCTTTTCGGCTCTTTTACCTCTTCATTTTTTCCATTTCCTTTAGCATCTCTATACTGGAGAGCCAGTTTCAGAATCTCTTCTGACATCCTTTGAGTCTTGTTTTCCTTTCTTGTCTTCTTAATGACTTTTTGCTTTCTTCCAGTATGATGTTTTTGATGTGATGCCACAACTCTTCTTGTCTTTGGTCATTATGCTATAAAAACAACCAACCGTGAACGTTGTTTTTGTTCTAGTACATCAACCTAGTACGTCAAATTTGTTCTTCAGAGGATCTCTAAATTCAGGTGGGATGTGTTCATGTTCATATTTTGGCTTTCATGAACTTATTTCAATTTTCTTAAGCTACAACCTGAAGTTGCATATGAGCAATTTATGTCTGTTCCACGGACTGCCTCTGGTCATGTGTTGGCTGATGATCTAGAGCTTTTCCACCTAATCTTTTTACACATGCTATCAGTTTGATTTCTGCATAATCCATCTGGTGATGTCCATTTGTATAGTCACCTTTTTTATGTTGTTAAAAATGGTAGTTGTGGGGACTTCCGGTTTTCCAGGGCAGCCATGTGGTGCGAGTGAGTGGGGACTCCGGGATGGGGGCGGGGGGAAGCTCGCGAGTTGACCCTCCCAGGTGGGAATTCACAGTCTCACGGCCCGCGTAAATCTTAGTGCGCCAGAGCCTTAGACCCGCTTCTTAGAGAAATCACTGTGCAAGGAATTACAGGCTTTTTAAAAGGGCAGCCGCGGCATCCCCAGCTCCTTTGGGCTTGGGGGGGCGGGGCAGGAACCAGCTCGTGCGGAGCCTCCAGTGGCTGGGAGACTCAAACAGGGAGAACCACTGGTGACACCTACCCCAAGGGGGGATTTCTGTGCATACAGTGGACAGAGGGAAGTTAGCTTAGGAGAGGAAAAGGAAAAACAAACAAAAAATAAAAAGCCTGCATAAAAAAGTGAAGCGGCGACTGTCTGACGTTATCAGGTGCGGACTGTGCCTGCCGGAGCCACATCTGCCCTGCCCAATTGACCCGTGTGTCCCCGGGGCCCGCCGGGCGCGCGCGCACACAGGCGAGCAGCTAACAGCCTGCCCGAGCC
This sequence comes from Chrysochloris asiatica, assembly GCF_000296735.1. NCBI lineage: Eukaryota > Metazoa > Chordata > Mammalia > Afrosoricida > Chrysochloridae > Chrysochloris > Chrysochloris asiatica. The sequence goes on along the minus strand of NW_006408561.1, from coordinate 6,832,180 downwards.
GCATACTGCGGGCCTGCCAGACGCGCGAAAGCAAGCGACCCGCCTCCTGGTGAACCGAGCAGCATACCTCAGGCGCCGACTGTGTCTGTCTGAGACACTTCTGCCGTGCCCAATTGACCCGTGTGTTCCCGGGGCCCACAGCTGGTACGTACACAGGCGAGCAGCTACCAGCCTGCCCGAGCCGCATACCACGGGCCTGCAAGACGCACAAAAGTGAGCGACCCGCCCCCCGCTGAACCGAGCAGCGGCCCTCAGCCCTGCCGGGCATGCGCCGGCAAACAGCTCACCTCACGCTCAACTGAACCTCGGAGCGCGGGGGCAGGTAGCCCACCTCCTGCCGCGAGCACCCACTGGGGAACCCCATTTGGGTCCCCCCTTATTTTTATTATCTTTTATCTTAGAAGGTTCAGCAGGAGCCCCGACGTGGCCCTGAGGGCTGGGGTGCCACTACGAGGACACCTGAATTAAAGGGTCAGGGGTCCACGCCCACCAACCGCTCCTCAGAAACCTGATAAAAGAGCATTAGGGGAGGGACGTCCTGCGCTTCACTGACCCAGCAACACAGGCTAGCCCACTGCC
>NW_006408561.1:6813964-6824337 GCF_000296735.1 Chrysochloris asiatica | reverse complement strand
GGTATTTGTAATGGAGATGTCATTAGTCTTGTAAAATTCTATCAGGTGATCTCTAGTATCTATCACCAAAGTCATATTTTCCAACTACTGATCCTTCATTTTTTGTGTCCAACTTTGCATTCCAATCACTAGTAATTAGCAATACATCTTGATTGCATGTTTGATCAATTTCAGACTGAAGAAGCTGTTACAATTCTTCAATTTCATCATCATTGACATTAGTAATACAACTGTTACTCAATTACTTAAAATTGAGTAATAGTTGTATTAAGTGGTTTTTCTTGAAAGCTTATGGGTACTACTCTATCACATCCAGCCTTGTACTTCAAGATAGGTCTTAAAATATTCTTTTTGATGGTGAATGTGATGCCATTCTTCTACAAATCGTCACTCCTGGAATAGTAAACCATGTGATTATCAGACTAGAAATGGCCAATCCCAGTCCATTTCAGCTCGCTAGTATCTATGATATTGATGTTTCTGCATTACATTTCATTTTTGACAATTTTCAATTTTACTAGATTCATACTTCATACATTCCATGTGTGATTATTAATGGATGCTACAGCTATTTCTTCCCTTTTTGAGTTGTACCCCATCAGAAAATTAAGGTTCTCATAGTTTTACTACATAACACAGTAAACTATACTTTTAGGAGACAGCTTTTCCCCAGTCATATTTAGAGTGACTTCCAACCTGAGGAACTCATTTCCTAGCACTACATCACAATGTTCTGATTCTCTTCACCATGTTTCAATATTCAGTATTTTGGTGCTGACAGTGTTCCACTGCTATTCTTAAGGTTTTCAGTGACTAAACATTTAGAAGTAATTTGTGTCTTCTTCTTTCTTGTGGTTGACATGTGACAGGTATTCTTTATAATCCGTGATAATATCTGATGACAATATTTTAATGAAAAATTTCACATATTTTTATGACCATCAATCATTCTCCCTTTTCCTTTTCCCCCTGATTATTCTACAACTTCATCTGTTATACAATATTGTTGATGGTATTCGAGTCTTTGAGGAGACCTCAAAAAGTTCTGGGAAAATATAATGAAATTCTTTCATGAATTGTTGAAACTCTCTAGTATAAATTTTCTAAAGAACTTGGCCATATAATTTACAATTGCTTTTTTGATAGATTTGCCTACTGGAAAAGTAAAAAAGTATTCTATTTCTATCTTCCTTCTCAATACATAAATACACACATGCACACATTAATATTCCCAATACAACATGTACAGGAAGGAAGGGGAAGTGGCAGATAATTCAATTTAATTCATTTCTATTCAAAGGAACTGACAATGCAGTGTGCTGAATGCCTGACTGTGCTCAGGGTCATGAAGTAAAGAAACAGAAAATGAAAGTCATTTCCAACATGCCCATGCTTATATGCTATTATTGATTGGCTTTGAATCCATCTTCACCCTGACCCCATCTACTGAAAGGGAAAGAGTGTCTGCCCTTAAGAAGCTTCTAACATGAAAAGATGAAAACACCTGACCACACACTTGAAAAATGAGAGAAAAGATATGCTTGTCTCATGGTGCCTGTCTTGCCTCTGGATATGATTCTATCAAGGCAAGAGGCAGTTTCTTCTCACAATGTCAACTGCATATGTCCTTCTTCTCTTTTCATTCAAATTAAAACATTAAAACTCAGAGCTGTAAAGTGAATTTTAACAAAAAAGCCGAAACAGAAATGCCTACATATTGTTCATAATGTGACCTGTGTTTTGAGTTTCTCTTAAGAATCCTAGAAGGATCAGACCAATGCCATCTTCAGAGTGCAGTCAAGGGAGCATCATCTACCTCTTCATTACCTCCCTCCTTCTATGATGACTGTTTAGAAATTTGCTCTGGTCCTGAAATTGAGCTAGTTGCTGAAGATAGAAACATAAACATTATCCCTGCTCCCATATTGTTTAAAATATGGAGATGAGACACCCTTATGAGCAGCAAAAAATAACGATGTGCATTATCCAAAGGGAAACATTTGTTGTCCTTAAGTCCATCGAGTTGGTTCGGATCCATAAAAATCCTGTATAGGGCTGCCAAGGAGCAGCTGGTGAGCTTGAACTGGGGACCTTGTTGTTCAAACCAACTTTGTAGTCTAGTGCATTATTTCACAGTGCCACATCAGAAATCTAAAGGAAACATAGCCAGAAAGAAGTCACTCACCTGATGGATGAAGAGCATGAAAGCTATGTTTCTTTAGGATCCACCTGAGCTGAGACATCTAACTAAATAAGAGTTATATGATATAAAGAGTACTTGGGTATTGCAATATTCAGCTGCTAACTGAAAGATTGAAAGTTCTAGTACATCCAGAGGTACCTCAGAATAAAGGACAATCTGCTTTTTGAAAAATCAGCAATGAAAACCCCATTGAGTACAATTTTATTCTGAAATAGGTGGGATAATCATGACTTGAAATCAACTTAAGAGCAGCTGGCTAACTGATTCATAGCTAATAGAAAGGGGACTACTTTCAGACCAGCAAAAGCAGAGGACATTTCATGCTCTACTGACCTACCTACCAGTGGTCAGAATAAAGAAGCCAAACACAGGGAACAAAATGAGTTTAGGTATTATTGACGCACCAACAGCAATGTGTTCTAGATCACAACCTTTGGTTTAATTTGTTTTCTTTTCAGTAAGATTCTTCACTGAATTATATTTTATATATTGTAGGGACCTCACAATGCTTCTTAGTCAACATTACATCAGAAAGTCTGGGACTGCCAAGCTAACTACAGATGGTTTCACTGTTTCTACTTCTTTCTGAGGTTCACATAAGAGCAAGGTCACAAGTTCTCATCATTGCTCACTTCTTGAAGTGACAAATTTCAATATCTGATTAACAACACAAGAACATATAAGGCTTCATAAAATTGTCATAACTTGACTTATATCAAGTTCAGTACTGAGGATAAATTCTCTTCAGAACAGTTCCTTCCATTAAACTACCAGAAGTACTGAGAACAACTTCTGTCTGTTATTTTTAAATATCTGGGCTGAGTAGATTTATAGGTAAATATTAACAATAGCTTCTATTGATGATGGTCAAATGCATTTCTTCATGCAAGAGCAGTTAACTTGCATCCCAAAGATATAGCATCTTAAGTTATGCCAGTTTTAATAATTACTTTTAAAGGAGGTCCATTAACTGTTAGTATGTATACCTTCAAATTTCTCTTTTTGAAATTATAAACATGTCTTTGAATTTTAATAGAGTGTCAGATTTCAAAGAAATGAGCAACTGATGAATATATTTTCTTCAACCATCTGCCAATGGACCTCACCAGTAAGTATAACTCTATTTTGTATAAATTTTGAGGAAACAAATCAATGTCTTAAGAAAATAGATCTCATGATTAGAGCTCTGTTTTAATGCTGTCATTTGAGCTGAAATACAATCATTAATTTATTTCTTCTTACTTTATACTTAATTTTCCTCCAAGGTTCTACTTGAAAATCACTTTTCAGTTCAGTTGTTTTTGTTTCTCTAACAGGCTTGTTAAATTTTCTGCTTTTATTTTAGATATCTTGTATTTCCTTTTTTTATAAAAAATGTCCAGGTTATTCATAATTTCCTTTAAAGAATCACTTTGATGAGGTTCACTCATAAGGGAAGACTTAAAGACATCCTAGAGAAACAAGAGCCAAGGCAGTAACAGATATATGCACACACATGTTCATTAAGCACTATTCACAATAGTAAAAAGATGGAAACTTAAGTGTATATCAATGGATGAACAGATAAGCAAACTATGGGGCATAAACACAATGGAATACTACACAATATTAAGGAAAAGTGAGGCATCTGTGTGTGAAACACCTTATAACATGGATGAACCTAGAGGGCATTATTGTTATTATTGTTATTAAGAGCTATTGAGTCAGTTCTGACTAATAGTGACCTTGTATAGGGTTTTCAAGGAGCAACTAGTAGGTTTGAACAGCCTACCTTGTGTTTAGCAGTCCTGTGCTTATTCTTCAGAGCCATAGTAGGGCATTATGCTGAATGAAATTAATCAACCATAAAAGGACAACTATTGCTTGAGACTACTACTATTAAAACACAAGAAAAGGTTTACACACAGAAAGAATTATTATTTGAAAGTTACCAGGGGTTGGAGGGAAGTGAAGGTAAATCACTAACTAAAGGATAGGCATGTACCATTGGGTGAAAGGAAAGTTGATACAATTAAGGGGAGGTCAGCACAAAATGATCAAGACAAAAGCAAATACTAGATGGAATACAAGAGTTAGAGACAGCAAAGATGAATACTATTACACATACAATTTTGCAATAATAGTAATAACAATAAGCTACAAGTAGATACATAGAGAAGCACTCAAACTGAACGGGAGAGAAAAGGCTAACACACACAAATATATAAAGGTGTGACAGAGAATATTTCTACATATGTATTTATATGTGATGTAAATATATCCATGAATATGCTAGAGTATCGTGTACTGGTATGGCACTGTAGGATAAACAATGTACTGCTAACTGTAAGGTTGGCAGTTCAAACCCACCTTATACAGGGTCTCTATGAGTTGGAACTGACCTGACAACATTTAGCAACAACAAATAGTGAGTATGCAGAGGCGAAATCATGCAAACCTCTGAACCCTAACCAAACACTTTGAGAGAATGAGTCCTGAGCCTGAGAGCTCAGGACCATAATCATGGGGGCCCTAAAGGAAATTGGCATTAATGGTCCACACAAACAATGCTTTACATTTTATTTCTTTAAGTAGAGACTGGAGATTTAATAACTTAAGAGCAACATCTAAGGTACTATTAGTTTCCCTCTTCTGGAGCAGAGAAGACTGAAAATAATCAAAGATATAAGCAAACAATTAGTCCAAAGAATTGATAAATCATGTGAACTCCAGCATCCTCACCCTGAGACCAGAGGAACTAGATGGTTCCAGGTTAGCACTGAAGACATTTCTGAAAGGAATCATGATAGGAGGTTTTGAATAGAGTGGAAGGAAAATGTGAAACAATACTCAAAACCTTAAAAGTCATAAAGAAGATCAGAATTATTGGTCTGATAGATACTAGTGGAATCCCTGAGATCATGGACCAATATAACATCATAATGAATGGAGAAGAGGTTTAAGTTGTCAAAGACTTTGCTTGGACCCACAAGCAATACTTGTAGAAGCAACAGTCAAGAAATAAAACAACATATTATATCAGGGAAATTTGCTGCAAAAGACATCTTTTAAAATGTTCAGTAACAAATATATCAGAGAACTAAGTTGTGCCTGACTCAAGCCATAATATTTTCAGTTGCCTCACATGCATGTGAAAGTTAGACAATGAAGAAAGAAGACCAGAAAATAATCGTTGCATTGGAATTATGATGCTAGAGAAGAATACTGAAAGTACCATGGATTGCCAGAAGAACAAATGAATCTGTCTTGGAAGAAGTGCAGCTTTGGACATATTTTCAGAAGATACCAGTCCCTGGAGAAGGACATCATGCTTCATAAAATGGAGTTCAGTAAAAAAGAAGAAGACCCCTAATGTGACAGACTGACAGCAGGGCAGTAGCAATAGGCTCAAAACAGTTGTGAGATTGGTGCGCTATGAGGCAATTTTTCATTGTAGTGTATACCATTGCTATGAATCAGTAACAACTGGGTGACTTCTAATAACAAAATGGTTCTTTAACACACTTCAATACTGAAATTGAACTCACCTCAATGTTTCAACTTTAGTCAAATACTAGACAGGCTTATAAGATGAACAACAACACCAAGTAGTTACACTCATTAGAACAACAAATTATACAAGATCAAAAGGACAGAATTTGACCAAGGATAAAGTTTAGAAGGTAGGAAGAAATAGGAGATAAAAAATGAAGGGCAATGGTAAACACAAAGAAAAAGTGGGAAGAGTGGCACAACATTATGAGTATTGGAATCAATGTCACACACAAAGTATACACAAATTGTTGAATGTTGAATGGAAGACTAATTGGTTCTGTACAATAAACACTGGACTATAAACCACAAAATCTGCAGTTTGAGCCAGCCAGCAACACTGCAGGAGAAAGATGAGGCTTTCTTCTCCCACGAAGATTTAAAGCCTCAGAAACTCTATAAAGGGTGGCTATGAGTTAGAACTGACTCAATGGCACTTAACAACAACAACAATACTCTTAATATACTTATATTTTATGAGAGGTTTCTTGAGGTATACCTCCCCATCTCCAAAGCACCTCACAAGAGCTGATGGCAAATGAGAGATGTGAATGTCTATAAATGAGTGTATGAATTTCAATAATGCCAGTGTGCAACCAAGCCTGCTCACATCAATATTCAGAAATGTACCTGAAAGTGATGGTATTTTAAAAATAAAGTATAAATTTAAAATAAAAAATGTAAAGTCACTGTGGTTATAATTTCAGGCTACTGTAAAATGTTACTTACTGCCATCCAAGTTCTCTTACATACCCAATGATAGTTGTAGCTGTTATCATTGTTAGTGTAGTCGAATTGGTTCTGACTCTGGTTAGAGTTTCTGAGGAGCAGCTGGTGGGTTTGAACTGCCTACCTTGCAGTTAGCAATCCAGCGCTGTCCTATAACACCACTACAGTATTTCAAAGATAGAGCTATGAAAAATCTAGAAATCAATATCTAGATGAGTGCATTGGAGACTTAATGGTAAAATGTGCTCCTTCTATGCTAGAGAATTGGGTTCTATTACTGGCCAAGATGCCTCATGTATAGACACCATCCCTCCATCAGTGGAGACTTGTATGCTAATAGGATGCTGACCATGTTTCAGAGGAACTTCCAGATACAGATTGACTAGGAAGAAATCCTGAAGATACACTTTTAGAACTCAAGCAATGAAAATATTATAGAGTACTATGATTTGGTCCACAACTAATCATGGGATGGAGTGGACCAGGTAGCATTCTGATGCATTATGTAAGATCTCACCATAAATTGAGGGCATCTAACAACAATACAACAATTTCTAGACAGGGGCTTGGGAAGGAAAACAAAAGGAACATGTCTTTAAAAAAAAAAAAAAAAAATCCTAGAGGAAGTTATAAACAAATTGACAATTTTTTCCATAAAATCAACATTAATAAACTAGCCATAATACATACTGCTTTTACTTGAGATAGATATGAACAATAAACCAGATACCAGAACAATTACAACCAATTGAAATGGAGATGTGCATAAAGAATTTCATTTTCAGATGAACTACCTTACTTCAGAAATCAAATATGATATATATGATGTAAGGTTTGCTTAAGAAAAAGAAATTTATTTAAAACAGTGGTTATAAAATAGTAGTATACATCAAAATTAACTGGGGTCCTTTTTAAGGTCAAATTCTTAGGTACCTTTTCAATGAATGATTCTGATCTTTGATTCAGTTATTTGAAGCCTATTAGACAGAAATTTCATTTATTTATTTTTCTTCTTCAACTAAAATCATTCCTTTTTAGTGATGAATTTAACTAATGTAATGTAGTAATGATTTTGATTTTGAAAAATTACACTAATGTACTTTGAGGACAGTTAGGCAAATTTGAACTTAGAAACACTTCTCCTAGAAAATCAATAAAGGCATTTCTTTTGACAATTACTATTCTAATAAATGAGATAAAAATCTAATGCAACATTCATGTATCTCAGGTCTTAAATTAATTTAAATGCTATTCATTGTCATTATTTTATTCATGTCATTATTATAACTATCATTTTGCAGAAATTTCATTAACAATTGTAACGACAAGCAAACGGGACTCAAAAGAAGAACATAGATACAAACATAGAAATAGGTACAGTTATAGATTTAGGTATAGCCATAGGCATTGTTCTGGTGAGGCAATGTAAGGTAAGCACTGGACTGCTAACCACAACGTTGGAGGTTCATATCCACCAGCCACTCCTCAGAAATCCTATACAGGGTCACATGAATCAGAATTAACACAAAGGCACTTAATGACAACAGCAGCAATAGGTGCTATAGGATAAGCAATGGACTGCTAACTATGAGGTTTACAGCTCGAACCCACCAACTACCCCACAGGAGAAAGATGAAGCTTTCTACTCCTGTAAAGATTTACAGCCTCAGAAACCCTGTACTGGGTCACTATGAGTCAGAATACACTAGAAGGCTGTAGGTGGTGATGGTGCAATAGATATATTGATATAGATATATTGATATGTATATTTGCACACATATTTTGTTGTTGTTAGGTATCATCGAGTCGTACCAACTCATAGCGACCGTATGCACCGCAGAATGAAACACTGCCCAATCCTGGGCCAACCTCACTGTTGTTGCTATGCTTGAGTCCATCGATGCTGCCACTTGGCCAATCCATCTCGTTGGGGGGTCTTCCTCTCTTTCTCTGACCCTTCACCTTACCAAACTAATATCCTTCTCCAGCGACTGGTCCCTTCTGACATTATGTGCAAAGTATAGGTTCATACTAAATAAAACATACTGAAATGTAGAAAATATTCCTAGATAAATACTTTAAATTAAGCCTATATGGGGTAAAAAAAAAAAATCATAAATAGTTGGCTTGAGAGGATATTACATTTTTTAATGTATTTTAGACATTACCTTTTGCTGTTGGAATTCATACAAATTGGGTCAAACGAATTTTATAGAATGCCTAAAAGGGAAGCCTAGTGATACAATAGTTAAGTTTTTGACTGCTAACCTAAAGGTTGGTGACTAATTTTAAGGAAGACTTTGTGAAGCCACAGTGACATCACAGGAAAAAGATACCATAAAAGTTACAGCCTAGAAATCTTCTGGGGAAATTCTATGTTGTCACAAGGATGTCACTGAATTGTGGCACTGTGGGATAATGCACTGGACTGCAAGGTCAGCTTGAATGGCAAGGTCTGCAGTTCAAACCCAGTAGCCACTCCTCAGAAATCCTATATAGGTTGGAACTGACAAAATGGCACTTAACAATAACAGAAACAGCAAATATCTAACAAAGTTATGTCATCTATTTTAAAGTATAATATAAATAATTGTTTTAATTTGCTAGCACTAGATGAATGCTTAAAAGAACAAAGATGTATTATCTCATTTCTGGAGACTATAAGCCTAAATCAGATTATAACAGGACCATAATAATTTTTTTTCCTTGTCTCTTCCAGTTTCTGGTTGTTGTTGTTAGGTGCCATCAAGTTGGTTCCACCTCATAGTAATCCTATGCACAAGAAAATGAAAGTTCTGCTCTATCCTCATGATTATTTTATGCTTCAGCACATTGTTGCTGCCACTGTGTTAATCTATCTCATTGACAGTCTTCCTCTTGTTTGATGATCCTCCACTTTACCAAGCATGACTTCCTTCTCCTGTGAATGGTCCCTCCTAACAGCATGTCTAAAATATAAGAGATAAAGTCTCACCACCTTTGCTTCTAAAGAGCATTCTGATACAAGACAGATTTGTTTGCTCTTCTGACATTTCATGGTACTTTCAATATTTTTCACCATAATTCAAATGTATTAGATCTTCTACAGTTTTCCTTATTCATTATCCAAATTTCATATGCATATGAGATGATTAAAAACATCATGGGTTGGATCAAATGCACTTCAATGATCAAAGTGACATCTTAGCTAGTTAACATTTTTAAGAGGTCTTCTGTAGATTTGTTAATGCAATATGTTGTTTTATTTCTTGACTGCTGGTTCCATGAAAGTTGACTATATTTAGGTCCAAGCAAAATGAACTCTATCATGTTATTTACTGGTTCAGTTGTGAGGATTTATATTTTCTTTACATTGTGGTATAATCCATACCGAAGGCTGTGTCTTTGATCTTCATCAGTAAGTATTTCAAGCCTACTTCATTTCCAGCATTCACGGTTGTGGCTGCATACCACAGGTTGTAAATGAGTCTTCCTCAAATCCTGATGCCATGTTCTTTTTCATGTTATTTAGCTTCCTGTAACATTTGCTCAGCATACAAATTGAATAAATATGGTCAAGGGATAAAACCCTGGAACACACCTTTCTTGATTTTTAAGCAATTCAGTACCCCTTCTTCGGTTAGAACTACTGCCTCTTTGTCTATGTACAGTTTCCTCATGAACACAATTAAGTACCTAGAATCCCCATTCTTCACAATTCTATCTATAGTGTATGATGATCTACACAATCCAATGCCTTTGTACAGTCAATAAAGAAACAGTAAACTTCTTTCTGGTCTTCGAAATCTGTCTTGAATTTCTGGCAGTTCCCTGTCAATGTACTGCTGCAACCATTTTTGAATTATCTTCAGCAAAATTTTACTTGTATGTGATATTATTGATATTGTTCAATGTTTTCCACATTCCGTTG
>NW_006408561.1:6806114-6809149 GCF_000296735.1 Chrysochloris asiatica | reverse complement strand
TATATAAACCAATAAGGGGGAACTAATAAAATTAATTTCTAAAAACTATAAGAAAAGAATCATCATTCTTGAATATATGTCACTTCTTAAGCTTTTTATTATGATATAAAATTAATAATCAAAGCTTTTCTGAGGTCAATTGTTCTTCTACTTGTTTTTATGCTCAAATATTTAGTATTCTAAAAATTTATATGTGAATGCTTACTTTTCAATAAAAATGGATTTTGAGAAAGGGTATATGCTTAGCTATTGATCCACACCATCTAATTTATTAAAGTTTCTTGACAACATTAGAAAATCCACAATGATTTCGAAAATCAACTATTAGTATTAATGACAAAATTGTTCTAATTTTTACTTCCTAAATAAATCCTTGAATATATTTTCAAGTAATAATAGCTATGTCATTCTTTTTGTGAGAATAATTATCTTAGATATGTTTCTTCTTATTTTCTTTCTAATTCTGCCAAAGGACAGACTACAGTATCTCTCTCTGAAGAGGAGTGATAGACTGACAGGTGTTGTCAGCAAGACGTCTGATGACTGAAAGATGTGCTTGTCTTCTAATAGATTCAATAAGGCATAAAGGAGAGGCAAAGCAGTAGTGTGTGCAGCTTGGGGAAGCCTTACGCCAACTCCCTTAGACAAATGTAAAATCTCTGAATATTCTGATTGAGGCACAGATACTTAACAGTCTACACTGTTGTATTCATCAAATATTCAGCAGATATGCATGATGGCTTATTATTATCTAGAAAACAGTGAAACATATAATGAAGCCTAAATCCATCAGATTTTGTGCTTCCAAAAGAAGGTATGGTTGAGTGTCATTAACAAATGACATAAAAATCTATCTAAAAAGATCTGTTATCTCTGATTTCATCTGTAGCTTTGAAAGTGTTATGAGCATCTTCCCAGCAGCATATATCTCAAGCCCACTGTGAATTGTTACATCCTCAGCAAGACTCCCCCCCTCTGCCTTCCACCTCCATTTAGTTCCCCTAAGAAGAATCTCTGTGCTGAGTATTTATTTTCTTCAATGCTCAGATCCTAAATGTAACCGAAAAGAATCTGACCAGTATGATAATAAGCAACCTCTTCAATTAGCCACACTGTCACTTGTGATAATACACATTTTTCTTTGTGATTTTCATCATCACCTGTCATTCAAATAACTTCAGGTGCTTGGAAAAACACTCTGTGGAATTTTTCATCCATCTGTCCTGTCTTAGAAATGACCTTCCATTTATTTTCCTTTGCACACATGTTGTCTTTAAATAGAACATTTGCATAACAAAAGAACACTTCTGATCATACTAGGGTGTTGCTTAGTGGGAGAGGTGAGTGTAAACTACATTCTTTGTAATCACTGTGATATGAATGGCTGTCGACATTTAGCCACAGGCCACTGTTTTCAGTGTATTTATTTAAACATGGCAAATGCTAATTGTTAAAAGAGAAAACAGAGTTTTCCCTTTATCAACTAAAAATGTATTAGCAGCAGAAAAAAAATCAATTCTACAAATAGATATTTGTATTGCAAATGCTTAAAGGAGTAACTAATGAGGCCATTTATTGTCCAAATTTGACTAATTATTGTGCTGAGAAACTGCCTAGGAGCCAGTATGTGCTTTGAAATTAAGCATTTTCAGTAAGTGCATCAAAGGAATTGGAAACAAACTACCAGCAAGAACTTCAGAAATCTGTCCATTTATATTGATTCCAATTCACATGGTGTTCTATAGAGAGTACCTACAGGCACTTTAAAAGGCGTGATCCACAGGCAGCTGTAAAAAGTAATGAACAACCTCCCAAGGAGAAATATTCCAATTAGAGTGACCATACAAATATAATTAATCCTCCACAACTGGAACACTTCTGAGAATGAAAGAAGCCCATATTAATGATTACATCAGGACAACAAGCAAAAAGCTGGTAAATGGAGATGTAGGGCCTCTCTCATTCTAAATCGATGACTCCATAGGCCTTCATGTAATGTGAATGATTCCCTATTGCATAGAGTATAATTACATTCTACAACATGATCCCAATCCACTGTTCCATTGTTATTTATTACATCGTTCTACCATTAACCAAATGTCCAAACATTTATTGACCTACATGTATTTTCTATGACCTTCTGAAATCTTAACTTTTAGTGGCATATAGGTCCTTCTTAAATATTTTTCCCTGTAAACTAATCTAATAAAGAGGGATTATAGCTCTTATAATCAAAGGTTATTATGTTAATTTGTCTCTTTGTATTACAAACAGCAGAGAGATGTTCTTTTCCATAATCAAGGTAGTATTGTTGTTAAGAGCAGTTGAAAAAGTGAGTTTGTATAGGTTCTCTAAGGAGCAACTGGTGAACTTGAACTGCCAACAGTGTTGTTCAAACCGACTTTGTAGTCCATCAAATTAACCTCAGTGCCACACCAGGACTCCAAGTTGGCACTAAGGAAAATTATTCTATTTCTCTTTCTCTATATATTTTATTTCCCTCAAATAGAGATCTCCCAATAACCTTTCATTCCTGATAATGCAACTGTCTGGATGTTATCACCTCGAAATCTTAGAGAGAGTATTTTTTGATAGACTTAGTTATCTTCACTGAGAATCAAGCTTCAGTACCACATTGCTCATGTAAGGTCACACTTAAGTTTGGAAAATACCATTGTTCAGTCAAAGAAGAAATGAACACTGCTTTTCTTATCAAATGGCTATCAGTGGTACATCTTGATTTGGAAAAGGACAAGGATGTGACATACAAGGTAAGGACCTGTTGGAGCTCAAATCTCTCTCTGAAGTTTTCTGAGATATTTTGAGGTAAAACTGAATTGCCTCAACTGAATACTCTCAAATAATTTTGTGTTCCTATCTATCACTAAGGCATAAGTGTTGAATTAGAATATTTATATTTATATTTGAGATATTCTTTCCCATTAGATCGTGAAATTCTGAAAGGGTGTTATTGTTGTTGTTAAGTGCTATCAAGTCGGTTGCAACTCATAGTGACCGTAAATTGGGTTTCCAAG
>NW_006408561.1:6802531-6803684 GCF_000296735.1 Chrysochloris asiatica | reverse complement strand
TATTATCATCCAAGGCTTGAACCTTTTCTTCACTTCTTTCAGATGAGAAATGCTGAGCATATTCTTTCCTATTGGTTTTCTGATTTCAGGTCTTTGCACAATTGATTATAATACTTTACTTTTTCTTCTCTAGCTTCCCTTTGGACTTTTCTGGTAGCAATAGACCTTTTCTGAGTTTTCCTTGCTTTTAGTCTTCTTGGGTGTGTCACAGTCTTTGCTTGTGTCATTCATAAAACACCGCTGGGGAGGAAGTAGACATCAAAGTACTATGGTATAATCTAGATAGCTGATAACAAAAAAAAAAAAAAAAAATTCCAAACAGGGTCCATTCACAGGTATAGAATTGAGAACTTCAATATTTATTTTGGTGAGACATAATCCAATCTGTAAAAATGATAAATAATAACACCATAGCTAACTGGAATAGTTCCATAAAAAGACTCCCTGTGGGTATTTCAAAAAAGTCCACATATCACAGGTTGTTTTAGTTTCATTTTCATTAATTTGCAGCTTTTCCTTGAGGATATCATGGCTGACCTTTTATATTCAATAAGAAAATGTGACAAAGGAAAAAAAAAAAAAAATCTGCCAAAGTTATAAGGTGAGAAATTGCAGTGTACTCATTGCTAGATAACTCATAGCAGAGAAAACATTTACTGTTTGTCATATCTGGAAAATTTTTTTTAATTTGAGCAATTTCTCCTCCTGTCTACAATAGCTTTATAAAATCCAAAACAGACTATGCCAACAAATCTAAATAAAGAAAAGGAACAACAACCAGCATAGTAGATTAAAATATTTGTGTGCATATGTGTGTTTTTGCATTTAAACTGTCAGGTTATATGATGGTTTGATTTTAAGAAACATGGCTATAAAAACGGTGAAGTGAAAGCTCAACTACATTGTTTTTAAAGTGATTTCTTCCTTATTTATAGCTAATATACTAAAATATGTTATATCAAGATTGATATCATCAGAGAACAAACAAGATGGCGGATTGGGTGGACGTATAGCAGAGAGCTCCACCAACAACAACACAGAATACCCGACCAAGCAGGTTCAGGGGATGGTCCCAGAACTCTGAACCACATATAAAGGAATACTTAGAAGGTTGGAAGGCTCACAGCTGGGGGAATTTGTGGCAGAAGCAGGA
>NW_006408561.1:6791203-6794792 GCF_000296735.1 Chrysochloris asiatica | reverse complement strand
AAGTTTCAGTCTCCTCTGACATCCATTTTGATCTTTTCCTTCTTGTCTTCTTAATGACTTTTTGCTCTCTTCTTGTATGATGTTCTTGATGTCATCCCACAACTCTTCTGGTATTCGGTCTTTAGTGTTTAATGCATCAAATCTGTTCTTCAAATGATCTCTAAACTCAGGTTGGATAAATTCAAGGTCATATTTTGGCTCTCATAGACTTGTTTTCATTTTCTTCAGTTTCAAAAAGAACCGAGGCCAATTTGAGCTGCTGACCTTGTGTTAAAACTCCAGTGCTAATCTTTCAGTGTCATACTAGTAGTCCTCTGAAAGTTTGTGGATATGTTTTATTGATCATGCTGTTCCTTATAACAGAGTTATATGATATAATATACTACTGACACCAGATATGAAAATATGGTGATATAAATCATTTTAAAAGATGCCTATATTAAATTAATATGAAGTTTTACCCTCAATTTGGAGATAAATAACTTCAGTTTTACACAGTCAACATAATAACATAATGTACAAACCACATCATAAAAAAAGATTAGCAGGAAAAAAAAAAAAGATTCAGGAAAATATAGGTAACTTAGAAACAGAGACAAAACGGAAACTCTTATCTATCTTCTCAGCATTTTGAGTGCTAGTTAATAAGATGTGGTTTGTATAATGTTATTGCAAAATTAATATGAGCATATATCCTCTTAAGAGAAAATTTTGCAAAACTGGACAATACAACTGAAAATTTAAAGAAAGTCAAGAGCTTAAGAGTCATTACAAAAATGTACAAGGGAAATAAATTGAGGTCAGGTTTAATCTGAACCTGAGAGTTATCATGAAGATTGACATGGAATTCAATTGGCAACATATCACAAACCAAATTTTGCCTTTGGTGTTATACAATTATTCTTCCAGTTTCTTGACATTTCTATTTTTGGTGTTTACCTCTGAAAACAAAATGGAGCTAAACTTTTTCCCACTAACATCATAATAGAGTCTAAACTCTTTTAGTGACTTTCTTCTTTCATAAAATTTGGATGAGTTTTGAGACCGTTGTGCATACTTTTCTGCAATTGATTCTTTTATTGTTACCCTTTGGATTCTACTCAAGGCTTTCTATAGGTAATGGGATTTGTACCCTCTCAACTAAGAAACCCATTGTCCACTTCACAACACCATTTGTTTGTGGATTACCCTATTGGGAAACCAAGATTTTTGAATCAAAGATACAGGAAGAACAAACAAACAAACTAAATTTGAATGATTAAAAAGAGGGGATTGGAGAAAGAATGCATTGAAAACAGAAAACTCCACTTAGAAATACTTTAGTACAAGTTGAACACAGATGACTTAGTATACAGAATGCCATTTTATTTTCACTATAAGATATTAAATGTAAAATGTATAAATGATACTTTAAATTTGTGTAGCCTTTACTCTATTTGGTTTGAGAATGGGTTAAGGTTTCCAGTTAAGGGTGTTTTATAGTATAATCTCTGACTCATGGAAAAAAGCATGTGTTAGATCTTTACATTGAACTCTGTCCTGCTCTAAGCTGAGAAATAAATGAACACATCAGTGAGCAGGGGGTTGAAAAAGTGGTTATAGCATGACAAACACATAAAAACACTTTTCTACCAATGCATTTCAGATATTGTTCAGCAGTTTATCTGTACAAAAATAAAATGTGATCCCCTATAAAACAGCCAAGGTTAGTGAGTGTTGGTCATACAAGTAAAGTCCCCTCAGGCTCATCCAACCTTGTACAAGGTTTTTGTTTTCTATTTTTTTCCATATTGTCAAAAAGAATAAAACATTTACAGTGGATTGTTCAGTCTATCTTAATCCTTCTTTCAACAACATAGTATTGTTACATTATTTTTAAAGTAGTATTAAAAGAAATAGAAAAGGAGTCTATATGACTTGGGAAGCTAAGGTCATTATATGGTGATGACAAACTTATTTGTTGTAATTTTAGATAACATAGACTCACATGGCAAATAAATAGCTTTGACATGCTAGCTATGTAGAATGACTTCATCATCCATAACATGGGATCTCTTTTTGGATGCAGAGGGACTCCACAAATAGAAGCTCACTGAGGTAGTTTTACACATTTGAAGATTCTTGCTTGAAACTTGTATCTGTCTATCTATCTGTCTATCTATCTGTCTATCTATCTGTCTATCTATCTATCTATCTCCATATGATAAGTTTCCACTTACATTTTTTCAAATAGGCAGTTACTCAAATTGACAAGACAATCTAGAGTTTGATATTATGCTGTGATTAATTGAATGATCTAGCAAGATAATATAATTAATAGTTAAAACATATAAGTTCCTTTAATGAAGGAACAGATGTCCTGGTGGTGTTGTAGGATAAGTACTGGACTGCTAACAACAAGGCTAGTAGCTCAAGCCCACCGGTCATTCTGCAGAAAAGAGATTGAGATTTCCTGATTTTGTAAAGGTTTATATTCTCTGAAACACTGAGTTGTTATGAATAGGAATCACCTCAATGAGATTAGTTTTGGGTTTTAGTTTAAGGGCAAAAAAATATTTTTCTCTTTTCTTGCCTGCTGTTTCTCCTGTACTTACAACAATCTGGCACATGATAGATAGATAGATAGATAGATAGATAGATAGATAGATAGATAGATAGATAGATAGATAGATAGATATAGATAGACAGATAGATAGACAGATAGATAGATGATAGACAAAAAGAAAGAGAGAGAGATAATAGATAACTACCATTAGGTTGACCAGAACTCATTGCCACTTTTTGTTTGAAACGTTACCTGGTCTTGTTTCAGCTTCACAATTTCTGGAATGTTTGAGTCTATCCTTATAGCTACTATGCAATCTACCTCTCTAGGATTTCCCTGCTCCCACCCTTGCTGTTCCTCCACTTCACCAAATAAGATGTACGCCTCTACCAATAGATCCCTCTTGATGATATATCCAAAGCAAGTAAATCAAACAAAATTATTTTGTGACATATGTTTTTCATTGACTGGTTTTTGGAAATAGACTACCTTTATTCTCTGTTTGTCTTAGTCTAGAAGCTCTACTGAAACCTTGGGTGATGCTGCTTGTATTTAATATACCAGGGGCATAGCTTCCAGCATCACAGCCACATGCAAGCTACCACAATATGACAAACTGACAGGTGGGTAGTGGTGGCACATAGTTGTTTTTAAGTGATGTGGATTCGGTTCTGACTCACAGGAAACCTGTATAGGGTTTCTGAGGATTTACTGATGGATTTGAACTACTGACCTTGCTGTAAGCAGTCCAGTCCTTATTCGACAGTGCCAGACAGGTGGTTTCTGGCATTTAGTAGCTGTCATAAATATTTGTCAAATAGATGAATGAAGGAATAAATGAATGACCCAGACATTAAAATTACACTATACCTATATTCATAAATGACCCTTCAATTGAACCAAAGAGCAGAAGTTCAATTCTACATATAAGGACAGATGGTTCTCAAAATCAAAATTTACATTTGGTTTATAATCTTCCTGTGTATTTAACTGATTTATGCATTTAAGCATATATGTATATATACATATGATTTAAGCTCACCA
>NW_006408561.1:6777317-6786343 GCF_000296735.1 Chrysochloris asiatica | reverse complement strand
GCTGCTTCTGTGAGTGTTGATAGTTGATCCAAGAAGAATGAAGTCCTTGACAACTTCAATCTTTTCTCCATTGATAAGAATGTTGTTTATTAGTCCAGTGGTGAGGATTTTTGTTTTCTTGACATTGAGATGCAATCCATACTGAAAGTTATAGTTTTTCATTTTCATCAGTAAATATTTTAAGTCATCTTTACTTATAGCAAGCAAGGTTGTATCATCTGCATATCGCAGGTTGTTAATGAGTCTTCCTCCAAACTTGATGCCACATTTTTCTTCGTATCACCCAGCTTCTCAGATTATTTGCTCAGCATACAGTTTGAATAAGTATGGTGAAAGAATACAACCCTGTCACACAGCTTTCTTAATTTTAAACCATTCAGTGTTGCCATGTTGTGTTCAAACAACCTCCTCTTGGTCCATGTACAGATTCCTCATGAGCACAATTAAGTATTCCAGAATATCCAAAGCTTGTCATGATCCACACAATCAAAAGCCTTTGCATAGTCAATAAAGCACAGGTAAGCATCTTTCTGATAGTCTATGATTTCAGCCAAGATCCAATGGACATCAGCAATAATACCCTCATTCCATGGCCTCTTCAGAATCTGGCTTGACCCTCTGGAAGTTCTCTGTCAATATATGACTGTAGCTGTTTCTGTATTACCTTTAGCAAAACTTACTAGCATGGGATATCAAAGAGATTTTCCAATGATTTCCACATTCCATTGGGTCACCTCTCTATGGAATGTTCACAAATATGGATCTCTTCCAGTCAGTTGGCCAGATAGCTGTCTTCCAAATTTCTTGGCATAGATGAGTGAGCACCTCCTGTGCTGCCTCACTTTCTTGAAAGATTTCAATTTTTATTCCAAAAGTTCTTGGTGCCTTGTTCTTTGCCAATTCCTTCAATGCACCTTGGACTTCCTCCTTCAGTATTATTGGCTCTTGGTATATAAGCACATACATTTCTCTTTATTTTTCTCAATTTATAAAAAGTTAACACTGAATAATAAGCATAGAATATATGCTTATTATTTGTGTAAATATCAAAATTAAAGGGAAAAACAAATGATATAAAGTTTTATCTTTTATTATTCATAGAGAATATCTTGCTTGTATTTTTATAATTCTATGTAATGTTATTTAATTTGAGTGTTTTTAAAATTTTGGACACAACCATTTGTGATAGTGTTTGGTTTTTAGATTATGAAGAGGATGAGAAATTTGTGTAAAAGCTAAAGGATCATTATTAGTCATCTTCTTTCTAGAAGTATCTTAGTGAGACTTAGAGCCAATCAAGAAACCCATGATATTAATAGGCATTATAGACATCATAGATATTATTGACTAAATAGAAACTGTACCTTCTGGACTCTGTGTGGTCCAACTCAATATTTGGAGAGTAGAGAGCTGATTATAATGCTTTTGTCAATACCCTGGCACCAAGAGCACTAGAGTCTTGAAAGGTCTAGCCACAGATTATAAAGATAAAAGAGCAATTTGAGCCCTGGTACTATGTCCTACTCATAAGGTTTTCATAGGACTTAGTACCAGGGTTCAAATTGCTGTTTTATCATTTATTTATGACTGTTTTAAAATTAAAAAAGGTGTGCAACAAGATTGTATTCTTTCACCATACTTATTCAACCTGTATGTTAAGCAAATCATCTGAGAAGCTGGGTTCTATGAAGAAAAATGTGGCATCAGGATTGGAGGAAGACTCATTAACAACCTGTGATATGCAGATGATACAACCTTGCTTGCTGAAAGTGAAGAGGACTTAAAACATTCACTGAAGAAGATCAAATACCACAGCCTTCACTATGGATTACATCTCAATGTCAAGAAAACAAAAATCCTTACCACTGGACCAATAAACAGCATTCTTATCAATGGAGAAAAGATTGAAGTTGTCAAGGACTTCATTCTTCTTAGATCGACTATCAACACTCACAGAAGCAGCAGTCAAGGAATCAAACAATGTATTGCATTAAGCACATCTGTTGCACAAGACCTTTTTTGTGTGTTGAAGAGTGAAGATGTCAGCTTGAAGACTAAGGTGCATGTGACCCAAGCCATGGTATTTTCAATAACCTCAAATGCATGTGAAAGCTGGACAGTGAATAAGGAAGACTGTAGAAGAATTGATACATTTGAGTTATGGTGTTGGAGGAGAATATTGAAAGTGCCATGGGCCGCCAAAAGAACCAATAGATCTGTTTTGGAAGAAGTGCAGCCAGAGTGCTCCTTAGAGGTCAAGATGACCAAATTTCGTCTCTCATACTTTGGACATATTGTCAGGAGGGAGCAGTTGCTGGGGAAGGATATCATGTTTGATAAGGTAGAGGGTCAGAGGAAAAGAGGAAGACCCCCAGCAAGATGGATTGGCAAAGTGGCAGCATCAGTGTGCTCAAGTATGGCAACAATAGTGAGGTTGGTCCAGGATTGGGCAGTGTTTTGTTCTGCTGTGCATAAGGTCGCTATGGGTTGGTACTGACTCTATGGCACCTAATAACAACCATGTCCTAAATACCTAGTGATAAGACCCCCCTGTCCATCAGAATATTGCTGGGATAATTCTTTTATCAGTCTTCTGGCAATTACTAAACCCATCATCCACTAATCACTTGCCAGTTTGTTATGTTGTGGTAGCTTGCATATTGCTATGATGCTTAAATCTGTGCCACTGGTTTTTGCAAATATAAGCAGGCTCACTCATGGTAAAAAGTCTCCAATGGCTTGCTGACGAAGATACACTATTAAGAAAGAGCAGACAGAATGCTTCTGAAAAACAAACCACTGAAAAACATCTTACAAAATACCAGACGATAAAACCCTCTGATTGCTAGACTCTTAAAACATGACTGGGTGGGAACTGCATCCTCAAAGTCGATTCAACCTTAATGACTTGGATAAAGCAAAGCCTTTGGGACTTTCATATTTTGATGTGCCATGGTGAAAACTGAGAAGACACAGATTAAAATATCCATTAATAATTAGAATATGGAATGCACAAAGTATGAATATTGAAAAATTGGAAATTGTAAAAAATGAAATGAAACACATAAAGATAGGTATTTTAGGAATTAGTGAGTTTAAATTAACTGGTATTGCCATTTTGAATCAGACATTCATGTGGTTTGTTCTGCTGGGAATGACAAACTGAAGAGGAATGTGTCACATTCATTCTCAAGAAGAAAACTTCGAGATATATTTTGAAATACAATGTTGTCTGAGATTAGATATATCTGTACAACTATTAGGAAGACCAGTCTATATGGCTATTATTCAAATTTTGCCACAACCCCTAAAGTTAGTGAAATATTCTACCAATTTCTGCAATTTAAATTGATCAAGTATACAATCAATTTACACTGATAAATACTTGTGATTGGAATGCAAAAGTTGTAAATAAAGAGGATGAATCAGTAGTTGGAAAACATGGCCCTGGTGATAGAAATGATGACAGAATATGTTAAGACCAATAACATTCATTTCAGATACCTTTTTTCAACAATATGAATGGTAATTATACATGTGAACCTTGACAGAGGGGATTCACAGGAGCTAAGTCAACAATTTCTGTGGAAAGAGATGATGGAAAAGTTCAATATCATCATCCAAAACAAGGCCAGGTACTTACTGTGGAATAGGCCATTAATTGCTCATATGCAAGTTTAGGTTGAAATTTAAGAAAATTAGAACATATCCAGGAGAACCAAAATAAGGTCTTGAGTATATCCCACCTGAATTCAGAGACCATTTCAAGAATAGATTTTATGTATTTTTTACTAATGACAGAAAACTAGAGGATTTTACGGATGATGTGAAGAACATCATACATGAAGAACACAAAAGGTCATTAAAAATATAGGAAAGAAAGAAGAGACCTAATTGAATGTCAGAAGAGAAGAGACTGAAATTTACTTTTGAACAAGAGAAGCTGAAGTGACTGGGAGAAATGATGAACCACTAGAGCTGAACAGAAAATTTCAAAGGACAGTTTCAAAGTAAATTATTATAATGAAATGTGCAAAAATCTGGAGTTAGAAAATTAATAGTGAAGAAAATGCTCAGCAGTCTCAAGCTGAAAAAAACTAGAAAAATAATTCTAGACTTGCAAAGAGTGGCACTGTAGCACAGTTAGCACTGAACTTCTAACTGAAAGACCAGTGGTTTAAATTAACTAGCCATCATCAAAAACTGTATTAGGGTAGCCATGAGTCAGAAAGGACTTGAAAACACTTAACCACAACACCACCATAAACAGACTATTGAGTGATGAAGAAAGTAACAAAAAGACTATGGGAAGAATACACAGAGTCACTGTACCAAGAAGAATGTTTGGTGAACATTCAAACATTTCAAGAGGTAGAACATAATCAAGAGTTGATGGTAATTATGGAAGAAATCCAGGCTTCATTGACGACATTTGTGATAAACAAGACTGCAGGAATTGAAGGAACAGCAATTGAAATGTTTCAATAAATTGATGCAGCACTGGACGCACTTACTCATCTATGCCAAGAAATTTGAAAAACAGGTACATGGCTTTAAAAATGAAACAGATCCATATCTTTACCTTTGCAAAAGGAAGGTGATCCAACAGAACTTGGCAATTCAAGTAAAATTTACTGAACACAATTTAAAAATGGCTGCAGCAGTACATTGACAGGTAACAAATTCAAGCCTGATTCAGAAGATGGCATAAAATGAGGGATATCACTGCTGGCGTCACATGAGTCTTGGCTGAAAGCAGTAAATATGAGAGAGATGCTTACTTGTGTTTTATTGACTATGCAAAAGCATTCAACTATTTGGATCGTAACAGACTATGGATAACATTGAAAAGATTGGGACTTCTAGAATACTTACTGGTGCTTATGTGAAAGCTGTTGTTCAGATAGAAAAATGGAATACTGTATGGCTTGAAATCAGGAAAGGCATGTGTTAGGATTCTATCCTTCCACCATACTTATTCAATCTGTATGCTGAGCAAATGACCCAAGAAGCTGTATTATCTGAAGAACAACAATTCTCCAGGGAAGGCTGGGAAGAATCATTAACAATCTATGATATGCAGATGATACAACCTAGCTTGCTGAAAGGGAAGATTTGAAATACTTACTGATGAAGGTCAGTGAAAGCAGCCTTCATTATAGATTCTAACTCAATGTAAATAAAATAAAAAATCTTCTCAATGGGGTCAATTAACAGCATCATGGTGAATGGAGAAACATTGAAGCTGTCTAGGATTTGATTTTATGTGGATCCACAATCAAAGCCCATAGAAACAGTAGGTAAGAAATTAAATGACATTTTGCACTGCACAAATCTAGTTCAAAATACCTTTATAAAGTGTTAAAGAACAAAAATGTCACTTTGATGGCTAAACAGTACCTAATTTAATCCATGATATGTTCAATCGTCTCATATATACGAGAAAGTTGGGCAATGAATAAGGAAGACTGGGGAATTAATGAACTTGAATTTTGATACAGGCAAAGAATATTGAAGATACATTAAATGTCAAAAAAGCAAACCAATCTGTGTTAGAGGAAGTACAATTTGAATGATCCCTAGAAGTGACAATGGAGAGACTTTGTCTCTTGTACCATGGACATGTTAGCAGGAAGGACCAGTTCCTGGAGAAGGACAAATGCTTGGTAAAGTAGAGGGTCAGCCAAAAAGAGGAAGACCCTCAGTAAGATGAATGCAACAATGGTCTCACACAAAGCAATGATTATGAGAGTACAACAGACTGATATACTGTGCAGGACCAGGAAGTACATCATTCTGTTGTACATTCAGTGGAGTTGAAGGCACCTAAAAACAACAATGAATAAAACTAATCTCAAACTTGCTATAAGGTAACCTCTGTGTTTTCAGCTTCCATTTTTATTATTTTCCATATTTGATCTGTTTGAATTTTTGTCCTAGTTTGTTTTCTTAATAGCCCTTACCCTACTTTACAAAGTAAGGACATACCTACCACTCACCCATCCCACAGTAACCATGCTGCATTTCTGTGAAGATATTTTCTAAGACCTAATCCAAGGGGTCCTGATGTGGCATTGTGGGTTAATGCGCTGGACTGCAAAGTCAGTTTAAACCATAGTGTCAGTGGTTCAAGCTTATTTGCCACTCCTCAAAAAAAAAAAAAAAAAAAAAAACCCTGTACAGGGTTGCTATGGATTGGAACCAACTAGTCGGCACTTAACCCCAACAAATAAAAGAAAACGCTCTTAAATGATTTACCAAGTTTCCATCAGTTTTAAGTCTTCCTTCTCTTTACTTAAACAGATTTATGTTAAGGTTGAACAGTACTTAAAAAAAGAAAGAAAGAAAGAAAAGTAAAAGGAAGTGTGGTGGTATGCAATCTTCCCTGAGTTGGTGTTGGTATATTTGTAATGCTTATATATGGCAGTAAGTAATTGAAGTAATAAAATTTTTATTTTAAAGCTTTGCTTCTTCCTTCCTCAGATAATTTTCAGTAATTGCTTTCAATAAATATTCTTGAGGGAATATTTATTTTTGCCTTATCTTCAGACAATTTTCAATAAATGTTGTTGAAGAAATGTCTCATGGGATACTCTGAAGGAAAGAGTAATCAATATGAATAAGATGTCTCTTTTACTTCACATGTTTAAACGGAAAGTTTTTCAGATATTCTTAAAACAGCAAAATAAAATAAATCATGAAAAAATATAGCAGCCACTATTCCATAATATGCTGTAATCTTTCTGCTTCTTCTTAATTCCCACAAAGGCTATTTCAAACCTTTTCTCTTCTCCTAAGACTTTTCATATGTCAACTCTTTTGACATAGTTACCAGACAACATGTCATCTTTTACAAATATGCTGCTTTGGTGTGGCTCATGTTTGAGAAGTTTGTACTGTTCTTTTCACATTCGTTTTACAACTACTATCACAAATCAGATTACTAATGTTAAAAAATCCTATTTATGTAGATGAATACCCTATTAAATTATAACCTGTAGATGACAGATTGATTTTATATATATTGTTTATTTTTGGTATATCCTGAACTTATCAGTAGATCTGAATGTCTAATAGCTAATGAAACTGTAAGTTTGTTTGTTTGTTTGTTTTAAAGCAGCATGGTTAGCAATGCAAACACAATATCTTATTATGATAAAAACACAGAACTTTTGTAACCAAAAGAAATATAAAACATATTGGATCACAAGGTAAAAAAAATTTTTTAAAGTAGTCTAAGTTGCCTGTCCCTCAGGATTGATACATGATGTGCAGACTCCTTCCCTCTCAGTTGATATTTTGAGCTACTATATCCATAAGCATAGGTCAAGTTCATCAAATTGTAGCAATTTACACTTATTTCCTTTATAATTTTTCTTTTTTTAATCTTCCTCTAATCAATTTTTGATCATGACGCCATCAAGGCTAGGTCAAATGGTTACTATCTATAAGTTTGGGCATTCCTATACATCTCCCCTCACTTAATATCACCTGGATGCTTTACTCTCAGCTCTAGCCCTTCATGGCTATGTTCTTGTCCATGGCTCAGGGGTCCCCAGGTCTTACCACACTTCTGACCAACCAGACATTCCTCTTTTATCTCTTTCATCTCCAGGTCAATGGAAGTCTATGGAACATGGTTGAACTCAGCCCATTTCTTCATTGCTGCCTTTTCCCCTCTTCCACTGACCAGTAGACCAACATGGTTGTCAGCAAGCTTACATGCCTGCTCATGTGTTTCCTTTGAGTTTCAGTCTTATAAAGGGGGATTTGTCATGAAGGGACTTGATTGCTTATCTTGATGGATACCCAGGGAACAACTTGCTTGTTCTTGTAGTAGCCCATAATAATGGTGATATTTTGTTTTGGATTTTTCTTGCTGGTCTTTCTTTCAAGAAATATATTCTGTTGCTCTAGGTGTTCCAGGTTCATCTGCTTGTCCTTTCAAGTGGGAATGCTTCAACTCAGAAGGTCCTGAATGGGTCTCAGGATTCTACCTAAGGTCCCACACACTGCAAAGGCTCCACAAGATGTCTGTTTCACTGGGCAAGTTCTAGAACCCCTTCTAGGTATTCTAATCAGTTATAGGCTGAAGACAGCTTACATGCTATCTGTATTCGTGTTTCTATCCCACTCAAATGTCTATTTTACAATAGTAGGCAAGGGAAACCAATATTCATAAAACAGTCAAGCATCTTAGTATTATTTCCCTTCTTCAGACTATGTCTCAATTCCTGTATCATAGAGCCTTGTTGTTCCAAGGTTGAGCATACATCACTATTTATTTCTGTCTCAGTGCAAATCTGCCGCAGTATTCCCTTAGCTACTTTTACTTCCTTCCCTCTCCCCCTTCTTGTATATTGCCATCCCTAACACCCAAACTATGATGTGTCTACCCTGTAACCTATGATCTACTATCCCCTCCTTCCACCCCATCCCCTCTAGCACTCCTGAATGTATTACTAATGCTATTCAGTATTTTTTTGTATTCTGTTGAATCACTTTGTTTTTTAGTACTGATACAAATATGGAGAAAGGTGAGGCTTTCTGCTCCCATGAAGATTTACAGCCTTAGAAACCCCGTACAGGGTCACTATAAGTCAGAACTGACTCCACGGCACATAACCATAACCACCACCACAAATATGGAATTCTTCCAGTCTGTTGACCAGGTATCTCTCTTTCAAATTTCTTGGCCTGGGGCTTCCGGAAAAAGATGGCGGATCAGGTGGAAGTGTAGTGACGAGCTATGCCGAGAACAACACAGAATACAGGAGCAAGAAGGCTCAGGGAATGGTCCCAGTACTCTGAACCACATATAAATGAATATCTAGAAGGTTGGAAGACTTACAGCTGGGGAGCTTGTAGCAGAAGCAAGAGAGCAATTGCTTCCTGGTTCAGGATGCTCAGCTGCTCCAGGAGCCGCCATTTTGTGAGGGACCAAGTGGGGAAAGGATCAGAGCAGCCACGGACACCTGACAGAGCCGCAGAGATAGCGGTGTGGACATTCTTTTTTTTTTTTTTTT
>NW_006408561.1:6772705-6777217 GCF_000296735.1 Chrysochloris asiatica | reverse complement strand
ACTGAAGAAACAAAAATTTTCCACTCTGCTGTTTCTCGTCCTCTGCTGCTATTTCTTATAGCCACTTCAGCATGAGATCCTGGTGATGGTGGTGATTGTGTGCCACTGAGTCAGTTATGATTCATTGCGACCCTATATAGGGTTTCTGAAGCTATAAATCTTTATGGGAGCAGAAAACCTTATGTTTCTCCCATGAAGAGACTGACAGATTCAAATAGCTGAACTTGCAGTTAGTAGCCTAGCTCATAATTCACATTAGCTCATTAATATTTCTCAACTCTCCTCTGGATATAATCAAATTGCTCAAACAGTGGGTACTTGTTCATGATCACTAGCCATTAGAGAGATGCAAATCAAAGCAACAATGAGATATCATCTCACACCAGCAATAAAAGCAAGGATTAAAAAAGTTGAGGACAATAAATGCTGGCGGGGATGTGGAGAGACTGGGACACTCCTGCATTGCTTGTGGGACTGCAAAATGGTATAACCTCTCTAGAAAGCAATATGGCGTTTCCTCAAAAGGTTGAAAATAGAAATACCCTTCAATCCAGCAATTCCACTACTGGGTATCTACCCACAAGGCAAACGAGTCAAACAGTGGGTACTGCAAAAATAAATCTATCTTCTGCAAACCATCCTTGATCAACTACTCTCAAAACTTGTTTAAATCCAGTTGACTCTCTCTTGCTAAAGCCCTATAAAATAGTTCTCCATACTTAACCTGGTTTAGGCCCTAAGCTCCTTTGAGCCTTATCAATGCCTGGCATAATCAACTAAAAGTTTATGCTAATGGTACTCTAATAGATTTTCTTCCACAAGTATATTAATTCATCTAGATATGTGTGAACTATTGTTGTTAAGTGCCATGAAGTTGGTTCCAACTCATAGTGTCCCTATGTACAACAGAATGAAACCCCTCCCAGTCCTATGTCATCCTCACAACTATTGCTATGCTGGAGCCTCATGTTGCTGCTACTATCCTTATCCATTTCATTGGAAGTTTCCCTCTTTTTTGCTATCCATTCACTTTAACGTACTTCATGTCCTTCTCCAGGGATTGGTCTCTCTTGATAGTATCTGTAAAGTATGACAGATGTGATTTGATCATCCTGGATTCTAGGGAGAATCTGATTGTACTCTTTCCAGCATAGCTTTGTTTGTTCTTCTGACAGTCCATGCTACCTTTTATATTCTTCTCCAACACCATAACTCAAATGCATCAATTCTTCTATAGTTTTCTTTATTCATTGCCCTACTTTCACATGTGTATACATACGGCTATTGAAAATATCATGGTTTGTGTAAAGTGCACTTTAGTCCTCAAATTGGCATCATTTTACTTGAACAAGGCAGCAGATATGCCTAATGCAATAAATATGGCATTTGATTTCCTGACCGTTGCTGCCATGAGTGTTGACAGTGGATCCAAGCAAAACGAAGTCTCTAACAACTTCAATCTTTTCTCGATATATCATGCTGTTACTTATTGATCCTGTGGTGAGGATTTTTGTTTTATTTACCTGGAAGTGCAACATACAGTGAAGGCTATATTATTTGACCTTCATCAGTAAGACTTTTAAGTCCTCTTTGTTTTCAGCAAACAAGGTTATATCATCTACATATAACAGGTTGTTAATGAGCCTTGATCTAATCCTGTTGTCACATCCTTCTTCATATAATCCAGCTTCTCAGATTATTTGCTCAGCATACAAATTAAATAAACATGGTAACAAAATATGACCCAGGTGCACACCTTTTCTGATTTTGAATGATTCTTGTCCCCTTGTTCTATTCAAACGACTGCTTCTTGTTCTATGAATGTGTTCCTCATGACCACAATTATGTCTTGGAATACTTCTTATTCTCAGTATTACCCATAGCTTGTCATGATCTGCACAATTGAAAGCCACTGCGTAGTCAATAAAACACAGGTAAACATCTTTCTGGTATTCTCTATATTCAGCCAAGATTCATCTGGTGTCAGCAATGATATCCTTTATTCCACGTCCTCTTCTGCATTGGATGTGCTAATAAGTTTATTTATTTAATTTGTAAGTAAGAAAATTGAGACCTTAATGTCTTTGAAAGTATCCCTGGTACCACAACGGGTAAGTCCTCAGCTGCTAACTAAAGGTCAGAGTTTCAAATCCACCAACTATTTCATAAGAGAAAAAGGTCAGTGATGTGCTTCTATAAAATATATTTTTGTTGTGAAGTGCTGTTGAGTCTGTTCTGATTCATAGTGACTCTATGTAGGGTATCCAATGAGTGGCTGGTGAGTTTGAACCACTGACTATATGGTTCAAACTGATCTTGTAATCTAGTGATTTATCCTACAGAACCACACCAGGCCTCCCTATAAAGTTTAGTACATACTGTAAGTTTGCTGGCGACCATGTTGGTCTACTGGTGCGTAGAAGTGGTGTAAAGGCAGCAATGGAGATATTGGAAGAGGAAGGGCTGGTTGATCTAAAGTATGGTTAGACCTGGAGACTCCTGAGAGCATGGACAAGGACATAGCCACAGAGCTGAGATTGAAGTGTCCAGGTGATATGAAGTGAGAGGACATGCACAAGAATGCCCAAACTTGCAGATAATACCAATCTGACCTAGCATCGACAGCCTGATTGATGACAACTCAACTAGAAGAAGATGAAAAAATTTGATAAAGGAAATAGGTGTGAATCACTACATTTTGATGAACTTGACCTATACTTATGGATGTTACAGCTCAAAATACCAGCTGAGAAGGAAGGAGTCTTCAAACTATCTACTCTGTATGCAGGGTTGATAGGGTCAGGAAACTTAGACAATAGCTACCTAAAAAAGGGTGCTGATGCTTTTGAGTTATGGTGTTGGAGGAGAATATTGAAGGTGCTATGGGTTTCCAAAAGAACCAATAGATCCATTCTGGAAGAAGTGCAACCAGAGTGCTCCTTGGAGGCCAAGATGGTCAAACTTTGTCTCTCATATTTTGGACGTATTGCCAGAAGGGACCAGTCACTGGAGAAGGATATCATGTTTGGTAAGGTGGAGGGAGGGTCAGGTAAAAAGAGGAAGACCCCCAACAAGATGAATTGGCCAAGTGGCAGCATCGATGGACTCAAGTGTGGCAACAGTACTGAGATTGGCTCATGATCGGGAAGTGTTTCGTTCTGCTGTGCATAAGGTCACTATGAGTCAGTACTGACTCGACGGCACCTAACAACAACAACACTAAATGCATGAAATGACTGGATTACAAGTTTTCAAGAGTGAGTTTAATTTCACTATGCGGGGAAAGACAGCATCTTCACTGAATAGTGAAGGGGATAAGATACTTATGATTCAATAGTGAGTCATTTTTATCATAACTAATTGTGATTGGCACAACTATAAAGGTAGAAGTTTTGAAACATAAAGAGGAAGTAGTTATCTTATATTCCAGGAACAGAGCCCCCTAGGAACATCAAGGGAGAAGAGCACAAGTAGATTGTGGAATCCTATCCATAAAAGCAGCAACACCAGAGACAGAGGCAGAAATGATGACATGGAAAGATAGAACAGCTGAAGACTGTAGACCCATGGAAAGAAAAAAGCTGTGTGCTGGAGGCCAGGAGGCAGACTTGCAGAAGGTGCTCTTGGGTTGTTTAAATGATCATATATTCCTAAGTGTTTTTGTATATACCAAAAAAAGAAAAAC
The DNA here is from genome assembly GCF_000296735.1 of Chrysochloris asiatica. Taxonomy (NCBI): domain Eukaryota; kingdom Metazoa; phylum Chordata; class Mammalia; order Afrosoricida; family Chrysochloridae; genus Chrysochloris; species Chrysochloris asiatica. The sequence continues at coordinate 6,773,532 of NW_006408561.1, read as the reverse complement.
AAACAGACAAAAACCCCACAGGGAATAGAAGCAAATACTGTTGAATGGAGATGCATGGAGGGAATTGTAATTATTGCAATGAAATTAAATGTAATAGGATGAGTGTAAAACCAATGTTCTCCTATGTAAACTATCACTCAACTAACAGTAAAAAAAAAAAAAAAAATAGTGCCAGTGAAAACCTAATCAGTTATTTCAATTTGCTACGAATTGAAATCTACTCTACAAGAGCAACAAAGTCTGTGGGGAAAGCACTTGCAATTGTTGTTGTTGTTAGCTGCCATTGAGTTGGTGCCGACTCATAGCGACTTTATGCACAGCAGAATAAAACACTGCCCAATCCTGGGCCAATCTCACTATTATTGCCACACTTGAGCCAAATGATGGTGCCACTTTGTCAATCCATCTTGTTGGGGGTCTTACTCTTTTTCTCTGACCCTCTGCCTTATCAAATATGATATCCTTCTCCAGCAACTTGTCCCTCCTGACAATATGTCCAATGTATGAGAGATGAAGTTTAGCCATCCTGGCCTCCAAGGATCACTCAGGCTGTACTTCTTCAAACACAGATATCTTGGTTCTTTGGTTAGCCCATGGCACTTTCAGTATTCTCCTCCAACATCATAACTCAAAGGCATCAATTCTTTTAGGTTCTTCCTTATTCACTGTCCAGCTTCCACATGCATATGAGGTTATTGAAAATACCATGGCTTGGGTCAGGTGCACCTAAATCTTCATGCTGACATCTTTGCTCTTCAACCAAAAAAGGTCTTGTGCAACAGATTTTCCTAATGCAATACATCGTTTGATTTCTTGACTGCTGCTTC
>NW_006408561.1:6753346-6764704 GCF_000296735.1 Chrysochloris asiatica | reverse complement strand
AATCCTGTTAAGATGCTGGAATGTTTTTTTATTACACAATTAACCAAGGGGCAAGAGTTTTAGTATGTGTTACAGGTCAAAAACTCTCCAGTATGGATTCCAGCCTAATTCGACCCTATAGCGAGAGGACAGCCACCTCTCCCTCTTTGGAGCAACCTGCCCTAGGGAGCCAGCATTCACCGAGGACCCATCTGAAAGAGTGATGGCATCTGCATCTCCATTGAGGCCCCTCTGGCAAGAGCACCAAGGAGCCAGCCAGCCATTTCCACAGCAGAGAAGACTTTAAGAACTGTTTAACCCTTAGAGAACTGGTTAAACTCCAGAGACTTTCTGCTGCTTTGCCTGTCAGGCGGGGGGAATGGGGAGTTAATAGATATTACTGACATTGCAATAGTTCATCAACCATCATAGGTTTTATTGCCTGTTAAAGTTTTCAGAAACTAGGCAATCATTGCGGTGCCAGGCCCTTAAATGTGCCACATGTCTTTGCTCTCATGTCAAGAATCACTGCACTAATAGGAATTGTTACCTTTTTTGCCCTGCCCACCATGTAAATCAACTGTCTAGGGATATTAGTCTCGCTCATACAATCCAAGAGTACATAGATAAAGGCTTACAAAACAGACTAAATGCTTTAGAGAAAGGAAGATCTCTCAAGGGAAATAAGATTCAATATATCCAGTTTACACTCCCAGCTAAGGTTGTTCATGATATAAGTAGATTTGTGTTATTTTTCAGTAATCCAGAACTTGATTGGAACTTGGTTATGGTAATATGCAGAATTGTAAATTTGCAAGACAGCTATGGGCCAACCCACTAGGATACATTCACAAAAAGGCCAGGTTCCAAGGTTATGTGCCATGGAGTCGGTTCCAACTCATAGCGACCTTGTACAGGGTTTCCAAGGCTGTAAATCTTTACTGGAGCAGAAAACTTCATCTTTCTCCCATGTAACAGTTGTAGTTTTGAACTGCTGACCTTGCAGTTCGCAGTCTGATTCGTAACCACTACACTACCAGAGTCCACAAAAAAAAAAAAAAAAAAAAAAAAATTGATCAAATAGAATGAGAAAATTACCAAATAATATTATTAATGTCACATGCTGGCAAAATTTTGTTGAAGATAATTTTTAAATTACTGCAGTTGTACTTCAAGACAGAATTATTAAATTTCAAGCTCAATTCAAAATGGATATGAAATGAGGATATCATTGCTCTTGTCACAAGGAACTTGGCTAAAAATTGAGAATATTAAAAAAAAAAAAGGTTTACCTGTGTTTGATCAAGTACATGATGGAAGCAACTTCATTAAATCATAACAAATTATGGATAACACTATGAATAATAGGAATTTTATAACACTTAGTTTTCCACATTAAAACCTAATTGTACACAGCATCAAAAGTTCAAACACTTCAAACTTGGAAAAGCTGAGTTTTGTCCATTCACCTTACTTATTCAATCTGTATGTGGGAAAATAACCCAAGAAGCAGAACTACATGAATAAGAAAGGGGCATCAGCATTAGGGGAAGATGTGTTGAAGCATATAGTGAAGAAGGACAAGGACTACAGCCTTCAGTATGAAATACACCTGAATATGAACACAATGAAATTTCTCACAAATAGGTCAATAGACACTATAATAAATGAAGAAGAAACTGAAGATTTAACTGATTTCATTCTACTTGGATCAACTCCTGTTGCATTGTACTCTAAACGTTTTAGAAGTTTTAAAAACTAAAGAAGTCAATTTGATGACTAAGGTGTGTCTGACCCAAGTCAAGATCTTCTCATTTACTTCATGTGCATTTGAACGTTGAGGGAAAAAAGAAAAATAATCGATATATTTCAATTGTAGTGTTAGTGAAAAATACTACTAACTTCCAGAAAGATAAACAAATCAGTTGTAGAAGAAATACAAGCAGAATGTTACTTAGAATACAGGGATGTGAAGACTTGTTTTATATCATCAGTAAAGACTAATCATTAGAAAAGAACATGATAGTTGATAAAGTAGAGGATCAATAAAAATGAGGAAAATATTCAATGATATGAATTGACCAAGATTGACATAAAATCTGCAACACTGGCTCAAATGTAGCAATGATCATTAAGATGGCACATAATCAGGTGGCATTACATTCAATGATACATAGGTTGCATGATTTGTTCCTATTTTATGGCAACAGCAACAACAAAAAAACAAATGATTTCATAATTGTTTCAAGATATCTTTACTACTTGAATGGAGAATATGATTATAAACATTAGTCTCATTTTATTTAGACTTTTTATCTAATTTAAAATGACATATTTTTTTAAAATAAGGAGCTCTGGTAGCGTTGGAGTTACGAATCCGGCTGCAAGTTGCAATGCCAGCAGTTCAAAACTACCAGCGGTTCCATGGGAGAAAGATGAGGCATTCTGCTCCCTTAAAGATTTACAGCCTCGGAAACCCTGTGCAGGGTCGTTATGAATCGGAACCGACTCCATGGCACTTAACAACAACAAAAAGTGTAATAATTGAAAAACAGGGAAGGGATGTATAACTACTGTACAGTAAAGAGAAAAATAGAAATTAAAAATAAAACTGTATTAATATAATTAATATCAAGTAAAGGAACAAGAAACAAAATGCTTATTATATTGAAAATGAAAACAAAAATGATACAGTAAATCTGAGTACATATATCATCCTATGCATCAATGTAGATTCATCTAAAAAGGTATAATGGTGAGGGGGAAAAAAGTAGTTTTTAAAACTATATATAATATCACACCCCTTGTTAAATTCTAAACAACCAATATCAAACGTGGCTTTTATGGATCTGTATGTACAGTTCTACTTTTAAGTATGAAGCAAAGTTTACCCAAAAATATATTCATTAGTTGCTGAGTAAGAAACAGAGGAAGGGAAAGTTGAAAATCTGTGGTGAGGGTGAAAGGGTAGATTTTTATCTGTGTCTATTAATTTTTACTTACAATATATGAAACAAATATTAAAAATTAATAAAATATTCATATAAATGTACTCAAAATTAATATTTTGTGTTTTGGTGGGATTTCTTAGAGTATTTTACTACCACTTGTCTGTTAGTTGTGGTACTGTGGTGACTTACATATTGCTATAATGCGGAAAGCTATGCCACACATATTTTAAATACCAGCAGGGTCACCCCGGTATACACGCTTCAGTTGAGATTCCAGATTACAACAGACTAGGAAGAAGGATAGGCAGACTGCTGCTGAAAATCTAGCCACTGAATACTGGATGAATAGCATAAGAACGCTGTCAGAAATAGTACCAGAGATTAAATCATTATGAATAGTACCATAATATTGTCAAATACAATGCCAGAAGATTGGTCCTTCAGGTTGGAAGGCACTCAAACTATGACAGGGGATGAGCTGTCTCCTCAAAGTAAAATTTACTATGTTGATGGGACTGGAGTAAAGCATTTGGGACCTTCATATATGCTAATGAGATGCAACTCAAAATGCAAAAATCCATTAATAATCAGAACATAGAATATACAAAGCTAGGAAAATTGGAAGTTGTAAAAAAATGATTTTGTTGTTGTTGTTGTTAGGTGCCATCGACTCATAGCGACCTTATGCACAACAGAATGAAACATTGTCCAATCCTGGGCCAACCTCACTACTGTTGCCACACTTGAGTTCATCGATGCTTCCAGTTGGTCAATCCATCTCATTCGGGGTCTTCCTCTTTTTCTCTGACCCTCCATCTTACCAAACATGATGTCCTTCTCCAGCGACTTCTCCCTCCTGACAATATGTCCAAAGTATGAGAGACGAAGTTTCACCATCTTGGCCTCTAAGGAGCACTCTGGCTGCACTTCATCCAAAACAAATCTATTGATTCTTTTGGCAGCCCATGGCACTTTTAGTATTCTCCTCCAACTCCACAATTCAAAGGCATCAATTTTTCTACGGTTTTCCTTATTCACTGTCCCGTGTTCACAGCCATATGAGGTTATCGAAAATACCATGGTTTGGGTCAGGCGCACCTTAGTCCTCAAGCTGACATTTTTGCTCTTCAACACTTTAAAAAGTTCCTGTGCAGCAGATTTGCTTAATGCAATACGTCGTTTGATCTCTTGACTGCTGCTTCCATGAGTGTTGATAGTTGATGCAAGAAGAATGAAGTCCTTGACAAGTTCAATCTTTTCTCCGTTGATAAGAATGTTGTTTATGGTCCAGTGGTGAGGATTTTTTTGTTTTCTTGACATTGAGATGTAATCATGCCGAAGGCTGTGCTCTTTGATCATCAGTAAATGTTTTAAGTCCTCTTCACTTTCAGCAAGCAAGGTTGTATCATCTGCATATCACAGATTGTTAATGAGTCTTCCTCCAATCCTGATGCCACATTTTTCTTCATAGAACCCAGCTTCTCGTATTATTTGTTCAGCATACAGGATGAATAAGTAAGGTGAAAGAATACAACTTTGTCGCACACCTTTCTTAATTTTAAAACATTCAGTGTTCCCATGCTCTGTTCGAACAACTGCTTCTTGGTCCTGGTACAGATTCCTCATAAGTACAATTAAGTATTCTGGAATACTCATACTTCATAATGTTGTCCATAGCTTGTCATGATCCACACAATTGAAAACCTTTGCATAGTCAATAAAGCATAGGTAAACATCTTTCTGATATTCTCTGCTTTCAGCTAAGATCCATTGGACATCAGCAATGATATCTCTTGTTCCACGGCCTCTTCTGAATCCGGCTTGAACCTCTGGAAGTTCTCTCTGTCAATGTATGATTGTAGCTGTTTCTGTATTACCTTTAGCAAAACTTTACTTGCTTGAGATATCAAGGAGATTGTCTGATGATTTCCGCATTCCATTGGGTCACCTCTCTTTGGAATGGGCACAAATATGGATCTCTTTCTATCAGTTGGCTAGACAATGAAGTGGAACACATAAAGTTGGATATTCTAGGCATTAATGAGCTGAAAGGACTAGTATTGGCCATTTTGAATCTGATGATCATATGGTTCTCTTTACAGGAAACAACAAATTCAAGAGGAATGGCATAACATTCATCATCAAAAAGAGCATTTCAAAATCTAACTTGCAGTATAGTGCTATGATAGTATATCAGTGCTCCCCATCATATGCCAACAAAAAAAAAAAACTATTAACACCACTGTTATTCAAAGTTACACACCAAACACTAAAACTGGTAATTATGAAGTTGAAGAAGTCTACAAGCTTCTTTAATCTGTAATTGATCAAACATGCACTAAAGATGCGTTGATAATTACTGGTGATTGGAAAGAGAAATTGGAAACAAAGAAAAAGGATCATTAATTATGAAATATATTCCTACTGATAAAATGATGCTGGAGTTTGCATGACAGAGTTTTATAAGGTCAATGACCTATTCATTTGTTGTTGGTAAGTTCTGTTGAGATGATTGTGACCCACAGGGACCCTGTATAGGATTTCCACTGAACAGCTGCTGGGTTTGAACTGCTAACCTTGTGGTTCAAACTGACTTTTTGCAGTTTAGAGCATTATCCTGCAGCATAGGCTTTCTTTACAATGTGTGTATCATTCAAGCTATGTATAACATTGTGAAGAATGGGTATTCCAGAACACTTAATTGCATTCACAAGGAATTGTACATAGACCAAGAGGCAGTTGTTCAAATATAACTAGGGGCCAATGAATGGTTTAAAATCTGGAAATATTTGTTCCAGGACTGTGTTCTTTCACAATACTTATTCAATCTGTATGCTGCACAAATAATTCAAGAAACTGGATTATATGAAGAAAAAATATGGCAACAGAATTGGAGGAAGACTCATTAACAACCTGTGATACGTAGATGATACAGATCCTTGATGAAAGTGAAGAGAATTCACAATACTTACTGATGAGGATCAATGACCACAGCCTTAGATATGGGTTGCACCTCAATGTAAAGAACACAAAAGTACTCTAAATGCATGAATAGAAAACATCATTACAAAGAGAGAAAACATTGAAGTGGTCAAAAACTTCATTTTACTTTGGTTCACAATCAACACTCATTGAAACAGCTGTCAAGAAATCAAATAACATATTGCATTAGGCATATCTGCTGCATAAAACCTCTGCATCATATCTGCTGCATAAAACCTCTGTATTGAAAATTGCCTTATATGTATGTGAACTTTGGACAACGAATAGGAAGATCATAGTAGAATTGATGCATTTGAGTTACAGTGTTGAAGAAGAATATTGAAATTATCATGAACAGTCAGAAGAATACACAAATTTATGTTGGAAAAAGTGCAGCCAGAATACTTTTTAGAAGTAAGGATGGCAAGATTTCATCTCTTACACTTTGGACATATTATCATGATGGACTAGAGATCTGTTGGTTCTTTTGGAAGCCCATGGAACTTTCAGTATTATACTCCAACACCATAACTCAAATGTATCAATTCTTCTACGGTTTTCCTTATTCACTGTCCAGCTCTCATGTGCATATGAGGCTATTGCAAATTCCATGGCTTGGGTCAGGAGCACTTTTGTCCTCAAGCTGACATTTTTGTTCTTCAACACTTTAAAACGGTCTTGGGCAGATTTGCCTAATGCAATACATTGTTTGATTTCTTGACTGCTGCTTCCATGAGTGTTGATAGTTGATCCAAGAAGAATTAAGCCCTTGACAACTTCAGTCTTTTTTCCATTGATAAGAATATTGATTATTGGTCCAGTGGTGAGGATTTTTGTTTTCTTTACATTGAGGTGCAATCCATACTGAAGGCTGTGGTCATTGATCTTCATCAGTTAGTATTTTAAGTCCTCTTCTCTTTCAACAAGCAAGGTTGTATCATCTACATATCACAGGTTGTTAATGAGTCTTCCTCCAATCCTGGTGCACATTTTTCTTCATATAATCCAGTTTTTCGGATTATTTGCTCAGCATAAAGGTTGAATAATTATGGTGAAAGAATACAACCTTGTCGCATACCTTTCTGAATTTTAAATCATTGAGTGTTCCCATGTACTGTCCAAACAACTATGTCTGATCCATGTACAAATTCCTCATGAGCACAATTAAGTGTTCTGGAATACTCATACTTCACAATGTTGTCCATAGTTTGTCATGATCCACACTATTGAAAGCCTTTGCGTAGTCAATAAAGCAAAGGTAAACATCTTTCTGATATTCTCTGCTTTCAGCCAAGATCCATCGGACATAAACAATGGTATTTCTCATCCCATCTCTTCTTCTGAATCTGACTTGAACCTCTGGAAGTTCTCTGTCAATGTATGCTTGCAGCAGTTTCTGTATTTCCTTTAGTAAAATTTTACTCACATGGGATATCAAAGATATTATATAATGATTCCATTGGGTCACCTCTCTTTGGGATGGACACAAATATGGATCTCTTCCAATCAGTTCGTCAGATAATTTTCTTCAACATTTCTTGGCATAGATGAGTGAGTTCCTCCAGTGCTACCTCACTTTCTTAAAAGATTTCAATTTTTATTCCATCAATTCCTGGTGCCTTGTTCTTTGCCAATTCCTTCGATGAACCTTGGACTTCTTCCTTCAGTATCATTAGCTTTTGATCATATGCTACCTCTTGAAATGTTTGAACATCAACCATTTCCTTTTGGTACAGTGACTCTGTATATTCCTCCCATCTTCTTATAATGCTTTTTCTCTCATTCAATAATTTGCCCAGAGAATCCTTCAATAATGAAATTGAGACTGTCATTTTTTCTTCAGTTCCTGCAGCTTGAGAAATGCTGAGCATGTTCTTCCCTTTTGGTTTTCTGACTCCAGATCTTTGCACATTTCATTGTAATATTTGAGTGTGTCTTCTTGAGCTGACCTTTGAAAATTTCTGTTCATCTCTTGTACCTCCTCATTTCTTCCATTTGCTTTAGCAAATCTATGCTGGAGAGCAAGTTTCAGTATCTCTTCAGATATCCATTTCGATCTTTTCCTTGTTTCTTGTCTTCTTAGTGACTTTTTGCTTTGTTTTGTATGTTGTTCTTGATGTCATCCCACAACTCTTCTGGTCTTCAGTCTTTAGTGTTTAATGTATCAAATTTGTTTTTCATATGATCTCAAAATTCAGGTGGGATATGTTCAAGGTCATATTTTGGATCTTGTGGACTTGTTTTCATTTTCTTCAGCTTCAGTTTGAATTTGTCTATGAGAAATTGATGGTCTGTTCTGTAATCTGCCTTGTTTTGGCTGATGATATGGAGCTTTTCCACCATCTCATTCCACAGATGTAGTGTAGTCAATTTGATTACTATGTATTGTATCTGGTGATGTCCATGTGTATAACTGTCTCTTATGATGTCTAAAGAAGATATTTGAAATGAACAAATCTTCAGTGTTGCAAAATTGTATCATGCAATCTCTAGCATTATTTTATCACCAAGTCTGTATTTTCCAACTACTGATCCTGTCTTTTTGTTTCCAACCTTTCCATTCCAATCTCCAGTAATGATCAGTATATCTTGATTGCTTGTTTCATCAATTTCAGATTGAAGAAGTTGATAGAATTCTATTTCATCCTCACTGTCTTTAGTGGTTGGTGCATAAATTGTAATAATAGTATACTTGGTAAAGTGGAGAATCAACAAAAAATAGGAAGAATCCAAATGTGATGGATTGGCACAGTGGCAATAAAAATGGACTCAAGAGTAACAATAGTTATAAGGGTGGTACAGGACTGGATAGTGTGTCATACTGTGATGCATAGATTCGCTATGCATCACTGGACTGGACTGCACTGAACAAAAACAACAGAAAGCTATTTGAGCCTCTTGTAATTAAGAATAAAACAATGAAAGCATAAGTATTTTCAACTAATGAATTAAGAAAAAATATTTTCTCATCAAAGTTCAATACTGATATTTACAAATGTAAGAAAAGATTCCAAGGGAAAAATCTGAATATGAAATAAACTTCAAATAAGTTTTGTTATGTTTATTCTTTGAGATCATCACCAAATTGTAATATTAAAAAATAAACATCCTTTAAAATCCTCAAGTGTATCATTATCATTTCACATCCCAGTAAAAGGTATCATTTAGATCTGAATTCCATAGATACCTTCATTAATTATTTAATTATTTACTAGATTCACAAGCATTGTTGTAATACTAATCTAAATTTTCAGTCATACCAATATTTTGATTTAGTTTTTCAACATTAGAAAAACAAAATCAATTATGCTATAATTTATCTCTTTAATTTAAACATTTATTAATTAATCTTCCCTAGATATATAGCTGTAATGAGGTAGTAATGACACAGTATCAAGAACTTAAAAATATAACTTAAATTTTACATATATTATAGATAAAAAGATGTTTTATAAAATCTTAAATTGATGCTTATCACATATTTTCATGAATCATAGTAAATTTTTATACTTGATTAAGTATGTGATTAATTATAAATGGTTCTAGTGATTATTCCTAGACTCTGATATTTTAATCTCTTTGATTAAAATGTCCTTTATTTTAGTCTATTGTTTGTACTGAACACGATATTATAATCCTTGTTGTGATTGTTCTTGTTAAGTGTTGTTGTATGTTCTGATTCACAGTGACCATGTGTAGAATTTCTGAGGAATATATGTTGGGCTTGAACTGCCAAACTTTTGGTTAGCAGTGCAGTGTTTATCCTACAGAGCCACAACAGGACTCTGAAAATATTATATGGAGTGAAATAAGTCAATTGCAATGGGCAAATGTTACATTATTTCACTTATAAGAAATAGCAAGTGTAGGCAAAAGTATAGACACCAACGTGTATTTTGATAAGCAGAGATGGAAAGGAAAGAGAAAAGCAGAAGTCATTACTTAGGAAGCAATGAGTTTCTGTACTGATGATGGGAAATTGGACAACAGTTATAGGTGATGACTATACAGTGTGATTGATACAATTGATGTAACTAAATTATGCATAGTAACAAGGCCAAATTGATAAATACATTCCATATATTGTTATGACAACAAAAAACATGTTAGCCACTAGGGAAAAACAAAACCTGAAATTGGAGATTTCACTGTGTTTTACCAGAAGCCTCATACTTCAACCATATTAAAATATGAATACTTCATATAATTTCTGTACTAGGCAATAAAAACTTAAATAATTATGGAGCTATCCAGCAAACAAAATGTATAAAGTAGACATATATTCAAAACCTAGAGATTGAAAGGGACTGTGAGATGCCTTAGGCACATATCCTATTTAAGAGATTGCTGTTGCTCACCTCCTGCTGACTGTGACCCTCTTAGAATTTGATCCATAATTCCCACATTTGCTAAGTACATAATTCTCCCAAATAATTTCTAAAATTCAAATATTTTGTTAAATGTAACTAGCTTTGTGTGATTATAAAATTGTTGTTGTTGTTGTTGTTGTCAGGTGTCCTTGCATCAGTTCTGCCTTTGATTTGTAGGGATCCTATGTGCAGCAGAACTAAATACTGCCTGGCCATATCAAAAATAAATGTTACATGATGAACACTAATGTCCAAAGACCATAAAAGTTATGGATGGTACCAAGGACATCATATGTGAAGAAAAAATAAAAAGGTCATTAAAAAGACAGCCAAGAAAAAGAAGACAAAAATAGATGTCAGAAAAGCCTCTGAATCCTGCTTTTGAATATATACTTGATGCTAAGTACAGTTGACTCAGTTCTGACTCATAGTGACCCTGTATAGGGGTTTTGAGAAGCTAGTTCTTTTGAACAACCAAACTTGTGGTTGGCAGTATGGTGCTTATCCTACAGTGCAACACAAGTACACCTAAATATATAGTGGTGGTGGTGGTGTGCTGTTGGTTCAGTTCCTACTCATTGTGACCCTGTATAGAGTCGCAAGTCTTTATGGAATAGAAAGCCTCATCATTCTCCCATGGAGTGGCTAGTGGATTCAAACTGCTGACTTTGCAATTAGCAGCTCAATTCATAACCCACTATAGTGACAGGACTCCTAAACATAAAGTAGCTAAACCAGTGGAAGAAATAATGAAGTAGGACTTCCGGTTTGCCAGGGCGGCCAGGCGGTGCGGGTGAGTGGGGGCTCCGGGATGGGGGGGGGGGGAACTCGCGAGTTAAACCTCCCAGGTAGGAACTCACAGTCTCACAGCCCACATGAATCTCAGTGTGCCAGAGTCTTAGACTCACTTCTTTGAGAAATCACTGTGAGGAATTACAGGCTTCTTAAAATTGCGCCACTGCAGCCCCAGCTCCTTTGGGCTTGAGGGGGCGGGGCGGGAACCAGCTCGTGCGGAGCCACCAGTAGCGGGGAGACTCAAGCAGGGAGAGCCACTGGTGACACCTACCCCAAGGTGG
>NW_006408561.1:6726392-6744819 GCF_000296735.1 Chrysochloris asiatica | reverse complement strand
ATTATCAATGTAATGAAACAAGTCATATGAATGGTTGAATGTGAAGCTGATGATGTGCCCTGTAAACTTTCACTCAATCCAAAATAAAAACATTTAATTAAAAAGAAATAATGAAGTAAAAGAACTGAACTAAAGATTTCAAAGGGTAGCTTGAGAAGACAAAGTAGGGTATTATGTTAAACTGTAGAAATACCTGGAGTTACAAAACCAAAAGGAAGAACAAACTGAGTTTGTTTGTTTTTTTCAAGCTAAAAGAACTGAAAAAAAAAAAAAAAAAAGAGCTTGTACAGGAGTGGCTAGTGGGTTTGAACCATCAACCTTGTGGTTCAAACCACCCTTATGGTCCAGTTCTTATCCTACAGAACCTCACTAAGACTGCTATGTTTCAATAGTATTTTATAATTATGAAATTAATTCACAAGTTTTTTTCTCACTTGAATATAGATTTACTGCAAATTTGCCATGTGAGCAGTAAAAATTCTTCCATAATAAAATTATCACAAAGTGCTTGACCTCTATCCTGGTTTCTGATATCTGCCAACAATCTTTGTCAATCTTTTGCTTACAAACGTGTCCTCACATAGCATTTGTCTTTCTCCTGTGGGTGTGTTGCTGTACCTATTCTGTTCTTTTTATCAAACACCACTAGGAAATTATAAAGTTTAGAATCCACTGTACTGTGTTAAGGATGCCTGATGGTACAGTGTTTTAGAGTTGGAATGCTAATAATGAGGTTGGCAGTTCGAACTCATCAACCTAAAATGAGGCTGTTTGTTTTGGTAAAGGTTTACAATCTTGGAAACCCTCTGGAGCAGTTCTACACTGTCTTGTAAGGGTTACTATGAGTCAGAATCAAATCAATGAGGCAGTGAGTAGATACTCTAGCAAAGAGACCCTGATGGTACAGTACTTAGGCACTAAGCTACTAACTGAAAGCTTGGCAATTTGACTCTACCAGCAACTCCACGGAACAAAGACATAAAAGTGTGTTTCTAGAAAAGATTATAGGCTTAGAAATTCTGTGGGGCTGTTTTACTGTAAATCTAATAGTACTCCTAGTAAATGATTTGGTATTTTGGTTTGGTACTCTGGCATGACCATATTGACATAACAATATAACAACAGAAAATCCCTTATTTCCAAACAAGGTTACATTTGTAGATTCAGGAGCTGGATGCCAATACAACTTTTGTGGGAACACAGTTGAATCCATAACATCATTGAACATTTTTAAAAATCTTAGTCGCATACAAGATTTATTTTTGGGAAATAAATCTTTATGGACTAATGCATACAATTCTGTTGTTGTTCTGTATCATCAAGTTGGTTCTGACTCACAGTGCTAAGGCTTTAAATCTTTGCAGGAGTAGAAAGCTTCATCTTTTTCTGGAAGAGCAGCTGATGGACTCAAACCGCCAACCTTGTGATTTGTAGTTCAATTCTAATCCTACAGAGTCACTGCACTCCCACATACCACTCTACTAGGTAATAGATAACTCAAAAGTCCATATCAGAACTCTAATTACAATTCTTTAAATTTCTATATGGCAACACATGAAAGCATGTAACAAATTTCACAGTTGTTTTATTTAGCAACAATCTAGAGAGTTTGATGAGTTCTTTTTAAAATGTAATAAATTGTACTTCTAAATTGTAATTCTTTTGAAACTCATCCATCCAAAATGAGGTTGTTTGTTTTAGTAAAGATTTACAGTCTTGGAAACCCTCAATAATACATTGTTGTTATCAACGGTTTCCTAATGATCTATCACATCACCCTGATCCCCAGCACCAACCCAGTTAAATTTCAACACAAATTGATCCTTTTCAAATGTAGTCAGATTAGGTTATTCTGTTCAAACCCTTGAAAAGAGATCCTGTTCATTTAGGGTAAAAATTCACATCTTTACACAATGGCCTACACTGTATCTTTAAATGTTCTACAAGTCTCCCTCTACTTCTTCAGTCTGCTCCAAGCACATTAGAATTCAGGCTCTTTCTCAAACACTGCACTTAACTGTTTCCTTGAGTTAAATATCCTTCCAGATGTCCACATAACTTAGTCTCTCAACTCCAACTCCGTAAGACTTTCTCAAATATAACTGCTATGGATTGCATGGTATCTTCCACACATTTGTGATGCAAATTCTAAAACCCTAGACTGTGGATGTAAGGAACTCTGGTAACGTTGTTGTTGTTGTCAGGTGCCATCGAGTCGGAACCGACTCATAGCATCCCCATTCACAGCAGAACGAAACAATGTCTGATCCTGGGCCACCCTCACTACCGCTGCCACATTTGACACCATCAATAATGCCACCTGGCTGATCCATCTCATAAGGAGTCTTCCTCTTTTTCTCTGACCCTCCATTTTACCCAGCATGACATCCTTCTCCAGAGACTGTTCCCTCCTGACAATATGTACAAAGTATGAGAGACGAAGCTGTGCCATCCTGGCCTCCAAGGAGCACTCTGGCTGCACTCTTTCCAAACAGATCTATTGGTTCTTTCTTTTGGCTGGTAGCGTAGTGGTTGCGAATCGCAAGGTCAGCAGTTCGAAACTACCAGCTGTTCCGTGGGAGCAAGATGAGGCGTTCTGCTCCCGTAAAGATTTACAGCCTCAGAAACCGTGTACAGGGTCGCTATGAGTCGGAACCGACTCCACGGCACATAACAATAGCATACTGTGGTTGTAATTCCAATTAATAGTAGGGTTTTCTTTGTTATGTTAATGTGGCCATTCCTATTATTGGTGTGTTTAAGGTATATTAGGAAAGTCAAAAAGTTCTGCCATAAAATTATAAAAACTTTTATTGATTAAAAATATCAAAATTGTTTCTCAACTAATCTTCTATATTGGTCTATAAATGTCCCTGAAGAATTCGATGCTCCTCTATTTAAACTGTCAAAATGACAGCTTTGGTATCTTTGATGATGGTCCTTTTAAAAGTTTTTTGAGATTGGGAAACAAAACTATGGATGAATGGGTAAGAGCACAGCTGTAATATAAATGGGGCAAAGTTTCCAAACAAAATTCTTGTAAGATAGCCTTTGCTAGCCTGAAGGAATAAGCATGTGCATTTGAATAAGGGGAAAAAATTTCCTTGCTGTTAATTTTCTACTCTTTTTCTCACCAATCCAGTTTTCAATTTTCTTACATCTTCCAAATAAACCCTTGTGATCATTATGTGTTGTTTGCAAAAATATGATCCCTTTTGTTATTGTTGTTGCCAGGTGCCATTGAGTTGGCACAAACTCATAGTGACCCTATGCATAGCACAACAAAACACTGCCTGATCCTGAGCAAACCTTGCTATTGTTTCCACACTTGAACCAATTGATACTGCCACTCTGCCAATACATCTCTCTGGGGGTCTTCCTCTTTTTCTCTGACCCTCCACCTTACCAAACATGGTATCCTTCTCCAGTGACTGGTCCCTCCTGACAATATGTCCAAAGTATGAGAGACTAAGCTTGGCCATCCTTGTATCCAAGGAGCACAGTGGCTGTACTTCTTCCAACACAGATCTGTTGGGGTTTTTTTGGCAGCCCATGGCACTTTCAATATTCTCCTCCAACACCATAACTGTAAAGCATCAATCCTTCTACTGTCTTCCTTATTCACTGTCCAGCTTTTGCATGCATATGAGGTTATTGAAAACACCATGGCTTGGGTCAGGTACACCTTAGTCCTCAAGCTAACATCTCTGCTCTTCAACACTTTAAAAAGGTCTTGTGCAGCAGATCTGCCTAATGCAATACGTCATTTGATTTCTTGACTGCTATTTCCATGAGTGTTGCTAGTTGATCCAAGAATAATGAAGCCCTTGACAACTTCAATTTTGTCTTTGTTGGTAAGAATGTTGTTTATTGGTCCAGTGGTGAGGATTTTTGTTTTCTTTACATTGAGATGCAATCCATACTGATCCCCTTAGAGTCCTCAAAATCCATGACCCCCTTAGAGCCCTCAAAAACAGTCACCAAAACCTTCTTAGTCTTAATCAGCCCCCTGTCTTGAATTTAATTGGTCTTGCAGATTCCCTTGTAAGTCAATGTTTTAATTAGAACTTTTTATTTATTTTTTTAGGAAAGAATCCTAATGAAGTTAAGATGTGTATATCATTGAGAAAACTTGTCTGTAGCATCCACTGATTTCAAAACTTATTCAAACATATTTATTTGGGATAAACTCATTCATGTATCAACCGGAAATCTAGTATCAATACTTTTTAACTTGCTTTTGTAAAAAGAACAGATTGGGCATAGAAAAGGAAGCACAGAGAAGGAGGGAAAGATATATTCCACATAAAGATCACCAAGAAACTCAGGAACTGAAGCTAGACTGAGATAATAACCTTCCCCTGGAGCTGGTGCCATGAATGCAAATTTCTAGACTTCTAAACTGAGAAAACATATTTGTTTGTTAATGCCACCCACTTGTGGTATTTCTGTTATAGAAACAAGGCATAACTAAGAAGGTCACCTTGTCTAATCTCATCATGTTTTTGTAAACTTCAATGCCACCTCTTATCAACACTCGTTGCTTTCTTAACTTATTTTTATCAACAAACTTATCACAAGCAAAATCTGTTTTTAAAATAAAATTGTTTATTAATATGTCTTCTCTCCTAGACTGAAAGTTCAACAAGGAAAGGAATTTTTGTCTGTCTGATTAACTAACTGATTTTCAGTACCTGAAACAGTACCTATAACACAATACTGTTGCTGTTGTTAAATGCCATTAAGACAGTTCTGACTAACAGAGACCCTGTATATGATTTCTGAGAAATGGCTGGTGAGCATGAACCTCCAACCCTGCAGTTCAAACCAACCTTCCGGTCTAGCGCTTATGCTAGAGTCATACCAGGAGGTACAATAAATATTTGTTGAATTGACAGATAAACTTAAATCTTTAACTTAGATATGTATTTGTTCAATGCCTTAATTCATTTCTAACTCATAACAATGTTGTATAGGGTTTCAGATGCTGTAAATCTTTGTGGGAGCAGAAAGCCTTTTCTTTCTCCTGCTGAGGAGCTGGTGGCCTAGAACAGCCAACTTTGTGCTTCTCAGCCCAATGCTTACCCTACAGATCCATGGTGCTTCCAATTTAGGTATATACATAGAATATAATGAGAGATATGCTGCATATTTAAAACATAAACTAATTCTAGTGTAAAATTAAGAATGAGTTTTACATTACAAGTATCACCATTACTCCCAGAAGAAAAAGCAAAACAACTAAATAAATAATAAAACAAACATGATTCTACTTGAGACATAGTCTTTTAAACCATTTAGCACTTCATTGGTGGTGACAGTGACAAGATTTGAAAAATGAAATTAGCATATTGTGCCTGTTCACAGTTATAATGGAGAGTAACATAAACATCAAAGGTATTAAAAATAACTTCAAACTGTTTTTAGAGTTCTGGACATAAATTTTATGCTTTCTTCCAAATTACTATGAAACAAATGTTAAGTAAAAATTATCAGCCTAATTTTAAACTTTGGAAAAGTCAAAGGATGTTTTCTTTTTTTTTTTTACCAAGCAATTGTTTATATTTTTGACAATTAAACATAACCATAATTATCACACTGTCATTCAAAGAACTTTTGAAGTTTTAGGTAGATCTGTATTGCGGTTGAGCTTAAGATTTAAAGATAAGTAATTCTAAAGGTCTATTAAAATAAAATGAAATGTTATGAAAAGATGAAAAATCTGAAAATTAAAAATCAGATAAAAACAATTATATATAAAAACAAAAATCGCTATTCACAAAACAAATGTATCTTTAACGAATAATATGGGGCATTTAGTACATTTTTGTGGCTGTGGTTGTTTGATGCCTTTGTAGTGACTCCAGTCCTGTGCCATCCTCACAATTGTTGCTAAAGTTGAGTCAATTGTTGAGTCACCGTGTCAGTCCATCTCATCAAGGTTCTTACTCTTTTCTGATGACCCTCTACTTTACCAAGCATGATAGATAGCCTTCTCCAGGGACTAGTCGCTACTGATTGTTATTGCTGTTCAGTACCGTTGAGTAAATTCCAACTCAAAGTAACCCTGTATATGTTTTCCAAGGAGCATCTGGTGAATTTAAATCACCAACCTTTCAGTTCAAGCCAATATGTGGTCCAGTGTATTATCCCTCTTGATAGTATGCAAAAAATACATGAGATAATATCTTACCATCCTTGTTTCTAAGGAGCATGTTGTCTGTACTTCTTCCAAGACATATTTGTTCATTCTTCTGGTAGTTGTTAAGTGCCTCAAGTGCATCCAACTCGTAGTGGCCCCGTATAGTGCTTCCAAAGCTCTTTATCTTTTCAGGAGCAGAAAGCCTCATCTTTCTCCTAAGGAGTAACTGGTGGGTATGAACCACTGCCCTATGGCTTGCAGTCTGGTGTTTATGCTATGGAGCTACTGTGCTCCCAGTTTTCCTGGTGGTGCATTGGATATTTAATATTCTTCAGCAACACCATAATTCAAATGCATCAATTCTTCTCCAGTCTTCTATATTCATTGTCCAATTTCAACATGTATTTGAGGCAACTGAAAATACCATGGCTAAAATCAGATACACTTTAATTCTCAGTTAAACCCTTTAACATTTCAAAGAGGTTTTATCAAGCACATTTGCCCTGTGAAATACATCATTTGATTTCTTGACTGCAGTTTCCATAAACATTGATTGTGAATTCAAGTAAAATGAAATCCTTGACCAGTTCAATACTTTCTTCTGGCTGTCCATGATACTTTTAATACTCTCCTCCAACACTATAATTCAAATACATTAATGTTCCTATGTCTTATTTAATCACTTTCCAACTTTCACATGCATATGAGGCTATTGATAATACTGTGGCTTAGATCTGGTGTATCTTAGTTCTCAAACTGATATCTTTGCTCTTGAACACTTAGGAGGTCTTCTGTAGCAGATTTGTGTAGTGTAATACATCATTTGATTTCTTGACTGTTGTTTCTATTTCATTGTGGTTCAAAGCAAAATAAAGTTTTTGACAAGTTCAATATTTTCTCCATTTATCATGATGTTATTTATTGGTCCACTTGTGAAAGAATATTTCCTAGTCATAAAATGAAAAAGAAACTACACAACACAAAAATACTACTAATACACACAACAACTTGGATGAAATTTCAAATCTTTAAGCTGAAAGAAAGACGCCAAACAACAACAAAAACAATTACTTTATGATACTAGTGACATATTACATTGGGACACCCATGGTGGCCATGTTTCCTCAAAGCTTCTGCACTAAAGAATACTAGATAGAAAGAGAGGAGAACTACTTCTGCATATGTAGTCAATGGAAATCTTAATAGCAGTCAGAAATAATGCAGGAGATAAAAACTTTATGAATTGCAGCAGAACATCATCAGCTATAGTGCCAAAGATGAGTCCCTCAAGACACTCAAAATACAAATTAGGAAGAGCAGCCTACCTACAGTAGAACTGACCAGAAGGCCAAGAATGCCTTTTGGTACATTTTTTTTTTTTTGCTGATGGGGCATAATTCAACCTGCCAAGAAACAGCTGCAAACATTCATTAATAACTGAAATATTGAGTGTATGAAGTATACATATAGGAAAATTGCTGAGCAAATAATTCTAGAAGCTGGATTATATGAAGAAGAACAGGACATCAGGCTTGAAGAAAGACTCATTAACAAACTGTAATTTGTAAATGATACAACCTTTCTTGCTGGAAGCAAAGAACACTTAGAATATTTACTGATGCATATCAAAGACCACAGTCTTTAGTATGCATTGCACTTCAATGTGAAGAAAACAAAAACCCTCACCAATGGGCCAATATAACAACATGATGACAAATGAAGATAAGACTGAAGTTGTGAAAACTTAATTTTGTTTGCATTGACAATCAACACTCAATGGAAGCATAGTCTAGAATTCAAATGATGTATTGCATTAGGGAAATCTGTAGCAAAAGACTCTTTAAAATACCAAAGAGCAACAAGAGTCCCTCTTATTAAAATGTTGCTATGTTGTTAAGTGCCACCCAGTTGGGATCCAACTCATAGGGACCCTGTACAGGGTTTCCAAGGAGCAGCTGGTGAGTTGGAACTGCTGGCTTTAATGGCCCACACTGAAGTTGCATTTTACCACATTAACCGGTATCACCACACCAGAAGTCCAAAGCCATGTTATTTTAATTGCCTCATATGCTTGTGAAAGTTGGACATTAAATAAGGAAGACCATAGGAGAATCCATCAGACAGCTATACCTTCTGTTTTGGAAAGTGTGGCAAGATGATTGCATTTTGATATTTTGAATAAAGTTGAGTTTTACAACAAGTTCCTAATTTTTTATGCAGAAGGAATTCTCATTCTCTAGTGGCACTGTAGGATAAGCATTAGACTGCTAACCTCAGTCCAAATGCATGAGCAGATCTGCTGGAGAAAGATGAGATTTTCTCTTCCCATAAAGGGTTGTAGCCTCCAAAGTCTTATACAGCATTGCTATGATTCAAAATCAACTTGATGGCAGTGTTTTTGTTTTGTTTTGTTTTGTTTTGTCTTTTAATGGTTTCTGTGCTAAAAAGAAGTAATGGAGTTTTAATTATTAAGATAGATACAAACTCTGTATGTCTTATATGGATTATAAATCGTTGGAGTTTTGAAATGAGATTATTGAAAAGCCAGATAGTAGACTAAAGTAGATTTGGTAGAGATATAGAAAAATAATAGCTCTAAGGTTTAGATGGAATACAAACACAGTGCATAATTTCAGCTTAATATTAAGCTGTGAATGTAGCTCATTAGTATTATATATATTAACATTTTCAATGAGGCCTATGCCATTTCCCTTAGGAAAAAATTAATTGTCTCATATTTTGTGCAGATATTTCCTTTACTATCACAACATATTTTGTTTAATATGCTAAATTTTTTCATTGAAATATTTAAATTATGTTTGCTATTTTTTGTCAAGGATAATCATTTATCTACTGGTGTATTATAAAATGGAACCAAAAAATTTAATTGTTAATAAATTTACTCAGTGAAAATATTCAACATACCATTATTTCTAAATACAATTAAAAAAATGAAAATAAGGAATAACAGTAACTATAAAATATGAACAGGAAAAGATAGAAACATTAACTGCCTCTTCCCTGCCAATGCTAATCAGGTTACTGAATAGGACCAATCTTCCCTATCCAGGAGACAAGCTAGAATGGTAATCAGGTTACTGAGTGGGACCAATCTCTGCAGCCCAGAAGACAAGCTAGAATGCTAATCAGGTCACCGAACAGGAGCAATCCCCCTGGTTTCCCTCCTGTCCTCAAACAGGTCAGCACCCTAGCACCTCCCCGACTCTGACCCCATATAGGCCCATCTTGCCCTCCATTCAGGGCTCAGAATCTGGAGAAATTAGCTCTTCTGAGCCAGCCGGTTTAACAAGATCTGAAACTCTGCTTCACCTCTTTGAGTGGCCTAGGTTTCTTCAGCCATGGATTAAGAGCTGCTATGACACTTTCTGGCGTAGGGCTGTTGTGGCACTCTCGGATCTAAAACTGTTGTAACAAATAGACAGGTATTTGAAATCTTAGAGTCCTTGTGTGGCACTATAGGATCAGGACTGTACTGCAAGGTCAGTTTGAACTACAAGATTGTTAGTTCAGACTCACCAGCTACTCATCAGAAACTCTATACAGGATTGCTATGAGTCAGAACTGACTCAATGGTACTTAATAAAAATAACAACAATGAAAAATCTTAATGAATTTGTTAACAATAAAAATTGAGGCAAGAATTTAAAAAATATAAAGACAATGTGTGGTGGATTACAGTGGTTTAATATCAGACATTAGAAATTCAACACTATCTGCATAAAATAAACACTAATTCAGGTACATAGGAATTTTACAATATCTTTAAATGCTTGTATATATTGCCTTAAAGTTTTGAAATTCCCTTAGTACAAAATCCATTGCTAAGGAGCCAAGTCTGACAAATCAATAAATCTATCTTGGAAAAAGTATAGCCAGAATGCTCCTTGAAAGGGAATATGGAGAGAATTTGTCTCCTCATATATTTTGGTCATGTTATAAGAGGAACCTATCCCTGTAAAAGGACATTATGCTTGGTTAAGTAGAGGGTAGAGAAAAAGAGGCAATCCTTAAATTAGATGGATTGACATAGTGGCTGCAACAATGAGGTCAAATACAGCAATGATTATGAAGGTGGTGGTTCTGACTCATAGTGACTATGTATAGGATTTATGAGGAGCTGCAAGTGAGTTTGAACTGCTGACTTTGGGGTTTGCAAGTCCAGTGCTGATCTTACAGTGCCATACCAGGAGTCTAAATGCATATGTGTGTGTGTTTATGTGTGTAGGAGATAAGCCATTTCAAAAGAGGGTGCAAAGCTAAAAAGGGAAAAATAGGTGATTCTCCCCATGACCTTTTATGAGGACTAGGGAGATCAGGTTGTTGTTGTTAAGTGCCGTTGAGTCGGTTCCCCGACGGCACTTAACAACAACAACAACAAAGGGAGATCAGGTATCATTACGACTGGGCTCCACCAAGAACCCTTTATAAATCAAAAGTTGTTTAAATCTCTTCTCCATTTTTATGGATGTTGTTTATTGGTCCAGTGGTTAGGATTTTCATTACGATTTCCATCTCTGTATCTACAGGTGAAATAGAACTATAATTTAATTTCTTATATCCTTCCAATACACTTTGGCAATCATGCTTTATACATAGTTGTTGCTGTAGTTGTTCAGAGCCGTTGAGTCAGTTTTGACCCATAGTAACCCTGTATAGGGTTTTCAGGGAGCAGTTGGTGAGCTTGAACTGTCAACCTTGAGGTTCAAACTGACTTTACAATCAAACCCATTAGCCCAGAGTGCCACACCAGGACTCTATTTTATACATTGTTGTTGTTGTTATGTGCCGTGGAGTCGTTTCCGACTCATAGTGACCCTGTACAGGGTTTCCAAGGCTGGGAACCTTTACTGGAGCAGAAAGTTGCATCTTTCTCCGGCGGAACAGCTGGTAGTTTCAAACTGCTGACCTTGCGAATATCAGCCTGATTCGTAACCACTATGCTACCATACCTTTTATAAAATACTTAGTTTTATGAAGTGTTGTTTCTGTTTGTTGTTAGGTGCCTTCAAGTTGCTCTGACTCATAATGACCCTTTGAACAACAAAGCAAAATATTCTCTGGTCCTGTGCCATCCTCATAATTGTTATACTGAGAGCATTATTGCTGCCAATGTGTCAATCCATCTCATTGAAGGTTTTCCTCTTTTTCTGCCAACTCTCCATTTACCAAGCATGAAGTCCTTTCCTAGGGACTGGTTCCTCCTGATAACAAGACTGAAAGTATGAGAAACACAGTCTCAACTCCTTGCTACTAAGGAATTTAAACTCCTTGCTACTAAGAATTTAAAAAATATAAAGACAATGTGTGGTGGATTACAGTGGTTTAATATCAGACATTAGAAATTCATTTGTACTTCTTCCATGAGAGATTTGGTTGCTATTCTGGCAAACCATGGATCCTGCAATTTTGGTGTCATTGGCTTACTTGATTTTATGATTTTAAATTAAATTTTACATGTTATAACTCTGTAGTAAAAAGATAGCTACACTGTTACTATAGCTTAATAAACATAGCATTTTGCTGAAGCATTTAGGCTCCAAAAGCAGAGAAGAGAAAGTGTAAGGAGCATTTGGAATAGTTGGTTGAGGCACATAAGGAGGATCAACGTGGACTTTTTTGGGACCAAGACAAAATAAAGATAATAATACCCACTGCCATATAGTTGATTTCAACTCATAGATACCGTATCTAGCGTTTCTGCAACTGTAAATCTCTACAAGAGCAGTCAGCCACATGTTTCTCTTTTGGATTGAACTGCCAACAAATGCTGTCTAACCAATTTAAAAATAATAATAGTTCACAGTTTATAAATATTTACCATATCCCAGACACCATGCACAATTTATCTGTTCAAGACTTTAAGTAACAAAGCTGTTGTTATTGTTAATAGGTGTCATGGAGTCAGTACCCACACATGGCTACCTCTGTACAACAGAACAAAACACTGCATGGTCTTGCACCAGCCTCACAATCCTTGCTACCTTTGAGTCTATCGCTGTTGCCACAGTGCCAATCCATCTCATTGGGGATCTTCCTCTTCTTCTCTGCCCCTCCATTTTACCAAACATTATATCTTACTTAGTGACTGGTCCCTCCTGACAATATGTCCAAAGCATGAGAGATGAAGTCTCCTGGCTGCATTTCTTCCAATGCATGTTGGTTTGTTCTTTGTCAGCCCATGGTACTTTTAATATTCTCCTCCAACATCACAGCTTTAAAGCATCAATTATTCTAAGGGCTTTCTTATTCGCTTTCCAACTTTCTCATGCATATAAAGTTATTGAAAATACTATGGCCTGGGTCAGGTGAACTTTAGTTCTCAAACTGACATCTTTGCTCTTCAATACTTTAAACAGGTCTTGTGCAGCAGATGTGTCTAATGCATTATGTCGTTTGATTTCTTGATTGCTGCTTCCATGAATGCTGATGGTTGACCTGAGCAAATGAAGTCTTTGACCGATTAAATCTCCTCTCCATTTATGTGGTGAGGATTTTAGTTTTCTTTACATTGAGTTGCAATCCATACAGAAGCTTGTGATCTCTGATTTTCATCATTAAATATGTTTAGTGTTCTTTGCTTTCAGCAAGAAAAGTTTTATCATCTGCTTATCACAGGTTGTTAATGAAGTTTCCTACAATCCTGAGGTAACATTTTTCTTCATATCATCTAGCTTCTCAGATGTACTCAGCATACCAATTGAATAAATATGGTGAAAGAATGCAATCCTGGCACACACCTTTCGCAATTTTAAATCATTCAATATTCCCCTGTTGTGATAAAAAACTGCTACAGGTTCCTCATGAGCACAATTAAGAGTTATGGAATACTTATTCCCCACAAAGCTGTCCATAGCCTGTCAGGATCCACACAATAGAAAGTATTTGCATAGTCAGTAAAACACAGGTAAACACCTTTCGGGTAGTCTCTGCTTTCAGCCAAGATCCATCTGGTGTCAGCAATGATATCCCTTGTTCCATGACCTCTTTTGAATGTGACTTGAACCTCTGGAAGTTTTCTGTCAATGTATAGCTGCAGTCAGTTTTGAATTATCTTTAGCAAAATTTTGCTTGCTTGGGATAGTAGTGATTTTTGCATTTTGTTGGGTCACCTCTCTTTGGAATGGACACTAATATGAGTCTCTTCCAGTCAGTTGGCCGGGATGTTGCCGTTCAAATTTCTTGGCATTGATGAGTGCCTATAATGCTGCATCAGTTTGTTGAAAGGTTTCAATTTGTATTTCATCAATTCCCAGAGCTTTGTTCTTTGCCAATGCCTTCAATGCACCTTGGGATTCTTCCTTCAGTGTCATTGACTCTTGATCATATGGTACCTCTTGAAGTGGTTAAACATCGACCAATTGTTTTTGATACAGTGACTCTGTGTATTCTTTTCGTCTTTTGTTGCTTTATACAACATTCAATATTTTGCCCATTGTTGTTGTTGTTAAGTGCCGTAAAGTCAGTTGTAACCAATAGTGATCATGTATATGGTTTCCAAAGAGCAGCTGATGAGCTTGAATGACCAACCTTGCAGTTTAAATGGCTTTGCAGTCTGGCGCATTAACCCATAGCACCACACCATAGGATCCTTCCGTATGGCAAGTCAAGGTTTGAGTTTCTTCTTCAGTTTCCTCTTCCAGCTTGAGAAATGCTGAGTGCATTCTTCCCTGTTGATTTGCTAACACCAGGTCTTTGCACGTTTCATTATAATATTTGACTTTGTTCTTGATCTGCATTTAAATTTTCTGTTCATCTCTTTTACCCCCTAATTTCTTCCATTTTCTTTAACATCTCTACACTGGAGAACAAGTTTCAGAATCTCTTCTGATATCCATTTTGGTTTTTTTTTTTTTTTCCTTTTTTCTTATCTTCCTAATGATCTTTTGCTTTCTTCCTGTATGGTGTTCTTGATGTCATACCATAACTCTTCTGATAGTTGGCTTTTAGTGTCTAATGCATTAAATCTGTTTTTGAGATAGTTTCGAAATTCAGGTGGGGTGTATTCAAGGTCATATTTTGTATCTTTTGGGCTTGTTTTAATTATCTTCATTTTCAACCTGAACTTGCATATGAGCAATTGATGGTCTGTTTCACAGTCTGCCACTAGCCTTGTTTTGGTTGATGATATGAAGCTTTTTCACTTTCTTTTTTCACAGATGTGGTCAGTTTATTTTCTGTGAACTCTATCTGGTGAGGTCTATGTGTACAGTCATCTTTTATGTTGCTTAAAATTAGTATTTTCCAATAAATAAGTCATTGGTTTTACAAAATTCTATCAGGCAATCTCCAGCAACATTTCTATCACCAAGGCCATATTTTTGTTTGATCTTTGTTTACAACGTTTGCATTCCATTGAACAGTAATTATGAATACATCTTGATTTCATGCTTGATCAATATCAGATAGAAAAATTTAGTAGAATTCAGTTTCATAATCACTGGCTATAGTGTTTGGTGCATAAATTTGAATAATCGTGGTATTAACTGGTCTTCCTTGTAGGCATAGGGATATTAGCCTATCAGACAGCATGGTACTTCAAGACTGATCTTGTAATGTTCTTTTTCATTATGAATGTGACTCCATTCTGCCTCATTTTTTCATTCTGAGCATTGTAAACCATGTGGTTTTTATATCAAATGGCCAATGGACTGGTGTCCATGTTAGCTCAGTAATGGATATCAAATTTATGTGTTTCATGTCATTTTTGACAATTCCCAATTTTCCTAGATTCATACTTAGTACATTCTGTTTTCTGATTACTAATGGATGTTTATAGCTGTTTCTCTTCGTTTTGAGTTGTAGTACCCAATACCATCAAAGTAGTTGTAATGAATATCATGCCCAATGTATAGATGAAGAAAATGAAACCTTATTTTCCCCACCACTCATCCATTGATAACTGTTATTTTTCCTGTGTGTTCATGGGTTTGTCTATTCTAGATAAACTTATAAATGGAGTCATATCTTATTTCTCCTTTTGTTTCTGAAATATTTTGCTTAGCGTAATTATTAATTATTTCCAGGCTCAACTATGTAGTGTCATGCATCAGAACTCCATTTCTCTTTATTGCTAAGTAATATTTCACTGTAAGAAAACTGTAAGTTTCTCATCTCCACAGAAAATTAGTAACTGGGAGATACCCCAGTAGAAGTTGATTGGTTAATATGCTATTAAGTACCTGAACTGACATTGGTGATGGTTGTGTGCTCTGGAGTGGTTTCCAACACAGCAGCTCTATATACGTTTCCAAGGCTGTAAATCTTTACGGGAACAGGAAGCCATTCTCCTGTGGAGTGACTGGTGGATTCAAACTAACCTTGCAGTCAGCAGCTCAATTTGCAACCCAGTACACTACCAGGACTCCTTGACATTGTAGTTGTTAAGTGGCTTTGAGTCAGTTCTGACTCATAGCGACCCTACATAGCATTTCCAAGGAGTGGCTGGTGAGTTTGAAATGTTGACTTTACGCTTCAAACTGACCTTGTAGTCCAATGCATTATCTTGCAGTGCCACACCAGGACTTGTCTGTGACAGTAGGGCCCTGGAAGGAGTGATTATGATTTTTTTTTTAAAAAGCATACAATACATGACCCCTGATCTCCCATGAATTTATCTGAAGTTCAACCAGTGATTGGGCCAGTTAACTCATAAATCATTTGTGCTTTTGATCATACCTTTCATACTTTCTGTATTGAACCATGTGAGAAAACAAAAGTAACTCTAATTTTAACTTTCTCTTATTGCACAATATTTTAAAGCATTATGATTTATTCTGCTGTAGATGTTTGTGCTTGTACTGATTGATATAAAACAAACCTATGTTCTAGAAAGAAATTAAGTGAGGCATGACCTGCATTATACTTGGCCCATTACAGATAATTTTTAATAGTAAAATACTAGAGTAAACCAAAAAGCATTGTTACTGGGGTTCTAATTCATATATGCATGGATTTATTCCAAACAAAACCTGTAAAATCATGTCTCTGTGATCAGTGTCTTAGTCTTGTTGAGGTGCCTTCAAAACAAAGTTTCAATCAAAACAATGACTTCTGCAGGCTACTACTGAGCTACAAAGAGTTCAACTTAATAAATTTTCTTGAAGGACAGAGGACAATTATGGGATATTATTACAAATAACCTTTTTTTTTTACTTTTTATTGTGAATTGAGTGAAAATTCACAGATGTGATCACTAGTATTACATTCAACAAATCATATATTTCATTCATTGCAATGATTGTAACCCCTCCTTGTAATATCAGTTATCTTATCTGCCCTTGTTGTTGTTGTTGTTAAGTACCATGGAATCGGTTCTGACTCATAGTGACCCTGAACAGGGTTTCCGAGGCTGTAAATCTTTATGAGAGCAGAAAGCCTCATCTTTCTCCATGGAGCAGCTGGTAGTTTCGAACTGCCAACCTTGAAGTTAACAGCCTGATTCGTAACTACTATGTTACCAGAGCTCTTTGATGTAAAGACAGAGACAGAGATTTCTGACAGGTTGACATAACCTACAGAACACCAGACACAAGCAAAAGTTGGAAGAAGTAAGGAAGGAAAGGTTCTTTTGTAGACTAAAGTAGTGTAGCACTGCTGAAAACTTATTTGGATTTCTGTCCTTCAGAACTGTGAGAATAAAATTATGTTGTTTAAAAAGAACATGGGGACACTCAATGGTTTAAAATGAAGAAAGGTATGTGACAGGGTTGTATTCTTTCACCATACTTATTAAACCTGTATGCTGAGCAAATAATCTGGGAAGCTGGGTTGTAATGAAGAAAAACATCACATCAGAATTAGAGGAAGACTAACTAAAAACCTGCAATATGCAGATGATACACCCTTGCTTGCTGAAAGTGAAGAGGACTTAAAATAATTACTGATGAAGATCAAAGAGCACAGCCTTCAGTATGGATTGCATCTCAATGAAAAGAAAACAAAAATCCTCACCACTGGACCAATAAACAACATTCTTATCAATGGAGAAAAGATTGAAGTTGTCAAGGAATACATTCTTCTTAGATCAACTATCAACACTCACGGAAGCAGCAGTCAAGAGATCAGACGACGTATTGCATTGGGCAAATCTGCTGCACAGGAACTTTTTAAAGTGTTAAAGAGCAAAGATGTCAGCTTGAGGACTAAGGTGCGCCTGACCCAAGCCATGGTATTTTCAATAACCTCATATGCATGTGAAAGCTGGACAGTGAATAAGGAAGATCGTAGAAGCATTAATGCCTTTGAATTATGGTGTTGGAGGAGAATATTGAAAGTGCTATGGGCTGCCAAAAGAATTAACAGATCTATTTTGGAAGAAGTGCAGCCAGAGTGCTCCTTGGAGGCCCAGATGGCCAAACTGCGTCTCTCATACTTCAGACATATCGTTAGGAGTGACCAGTCACTGGAGAAGAATATCATGCTTGGTAAGGTTGTGGGTAAGAGGAAAAGAGGAAGACCCCAAGTGAGATGGATTGGCAAAGTGGCAGCATCAGTTGGTTCAAGTGTGGCAACAATTGTGAGGTTGGTCCAGGACAGGGCAGTGTTTTGTTCTGTTGTGCACAGGGTCGCTATGAATCGGTACCAACTTGATGGCATCTAACAACAACAATGCACTAGTGACTAGTGTGGCACTGTAGGATAAGTAATGGACTGCAATCCGCAAGGTCAATGCTTCAAACCTATAAGCATGTCCTCAGAAACCCTATACATAGTCAATATGAGTCAGAATCAACTCAATGTGACTTAACAACAATGACTAGAAAACTATTAAAATCACCAGGCCAGAAATTTAATGCTCCAAAATTTTACCCTAACCAACTTTTGTTATTCTGTTGCTTGTCATCCTAATATATATAGTAGTTTTGACACTCTATTCATATTCCTGCTAAGTCCACTTTCTGCCCTCCATTCTTTATAACTTTCTAGAGAAATATTGTATTTCATTCTAGGCCAGAGAGATATCTCTTCTCTTCTTTCATTGGCACTTTTCAAAGGTGACATGCTGCCATTAATAATGATTGCTTCACTTATTGCATTAAGGTCTACGAATGTTAAGCAATCTTTTGAAATATTTAGATATAAAAAATATGTACAATTTGTCTCAAAAACAAATTAAGTTTCTTATAATTAGAAGATACCTCTTTCATAACTTTTGTTCCTCATTGGGTTTTGTAAGTTATGTGCTTGATTTATTTTTTTATTTCATCTAGAATATTCTGAAACAAAACCAGAGTGATATAGAATTTAAAAGACATTCCTAAATAT
>NW_006408561.1:6699262-6726292 GCF_000296735.1 Chrysochloris asiatica | reverse complement strand
AGAGAAATATATATATATATGAATTATATCTTCCTCTCTAAGCATATAAATTCTTTGCTTTAAATTTATGAAAAGTCTATCAGAGAGAGCGAATATCGCATTTGACAGAAAATGCAAACCAGTCTATTGTCTGATATCTGCATTCCAGTTCCATTTCCAGATCTGTGCTATATGAAATGGTAGAATCAGTGCTGCAGCCATCTGTACCAATTAGATGAACACTAATGTTCTTGCTGCAGTTGATAGTTGATAATTCTGCTGCACAATAAAGTGCCTGGAAATTCTATTTGCCATTATGCAGAAAGGGGTAGGAAATATTGATCAAGGCTATAACATAAGAACTCATTTAACTCAAAGCAACAGAGAGACATTAAGACAACAAATATTTTCAACTAAAAGAATAAAGGGGTTGGTGATACATCAGACATGCATAATTATGAACGGTTGCTATTTCCTTAACTAGATGACTGGGAAAATGTGCTTTGCTATAGGCATCCAACTGGCAGGGTCAAAACTGTTCATTTTATGCACTGATGTCTGGTGAACAATCTTCACAGCATAGCTCTATGCTCTGTCTAAAAGTGCCCACCTTTAGCCTTGCAATAATAATAGCAAATCAGCCTTAATTTATATTATGATGAGAAGTAGAAAAGGAACATGTTGGTAGTAAATTAGGAAGATAACATTTTTCCTTAAAGCCCATGACAAATTCAAATCAGCTAATTAAGACACAGAAAAGGTCATATTGTGTTATTTCCTGAAGCCAAAATTTCTAAGTTTATAGCTACTAATATAGCTGTTACAAGAATGCTTATTTTAATTTTTGTTCCCATGGATTGAGAGTTATGTGTTTCTACAAAAAAATACTTTATTTAACTCAGTATGCAAAGCTGTCAGAATATTATGTAAGCGGATAAAAAATGTACTTTGGCATCATTGAAGTAACATCAGCCAATAAAGCAACTGTTTTTTGGAAATTGGACTGAGGCTAGTGATCCAGAGAGAGCATTGGTATTTTCATGGTCCTGTAGAACTTGTCTTTATTTCCTCTGAAATTATCTGGATACTCCTAGTCAATTTCATGCAGCTCACTGTGCAGCATATAGTTGTCTGACTCAGCCATCCCACAATGTTTTTTGTTATTATTTTTTTAATAGCAGTTTTCTTTAACAAAACAAAGTATATTTTATCCTTTAAACATCTATTATACTGTAGGGAGAAAATTCAACTTTCAGAGCAGGATGAACACACGTCTAATGCACTACTACACTGAAAAGAACTAGGTTAAGATTTAGCTTACTTTTCATATTATATACTGCCACAAAATCAACCGAAAATTTATGCCTGCAAGGATATAGTTATAGTGACAGATTTAGATATTGCAATCTGTTTTCTGTCTAATTGTTTTGTCATTCAAAACATTTTTATGAAGAGTAAGGGGAAGAAGATGGATGATATTCGAGTATGGGTAAAGATGAGACATATAGTGGAAAGCTACCGTATCCTCAAGATGACTATTCCTACATTATTATCTTTGTGTTTGTGAATTTCAATATTGTGTTAAGAACAACTCTGTTGTACTATAAAAATAATTGTTGTTGTTAAATGCTGTAGAGTTGGTTCCCAGCAATCTTGTATATGGTTTCTAAGGAGTGGCTGGTGAGTATGAACTGCCAGATATGTAGTTCAAACTGACCTTGCAGTCTAGTGCTTTATACCATAGCAACACACCAGGACTCCTGTAACAAAGCCTTTCAAAATATCACCGATCAGAACATAAACTGAGCCACCATGTTTTATGATGTTATTTCCTATGCAGTCCAGATTACTGTACCTCATCTCATCCTTTCTTCAGCAATAGAAGGAAATATTGCATTCCATCATTGCCTGAGGAATGGAATACAGTTTGAAGACTTGATAAAGGCAGAAATGGAAATATTATAAATATTTCACCAGGGAATTAAAAACACATTTTGTATTGTTTTTTAGGTTTAAGAGTAATTTCATGAGAGACTGTTCAGTTAGTAAATTTCAACAAAACATTACACAATAGATTTAGATATAATTTAGAAAGCCATCTTCTTTTGCCTAATCTCAATCAGCAAAGTAAACAATATGTGGCATACAAATATAAAAGCAAAATCAGAAGAATAGCCAAATCTAAAACTAAATTATTAGAATAATTTCTTCACTATTTGATAAGTTACTATATAAAACTCCCTTGAGCATCAAGTGCCCTAAAGCCCTCTGTGAGAGCTGTAAAACAGCATGGAAAATTAGCTTCTTACATCAATATCTTAACACCATTAAAATCAGCATTTTTTTTCCCAGTTTCAAGCAAAGCTTCCAAGTTTCAAAATTAGCACAATAAACATACTTTGTCATTCTGTAAACTCCATATTTGCCACTTATATAGTAAAGTAACAAAAGTGTTCTTGATACAAAGTAAATGCTTGAAATATGTTTTGAGCAATTAAAAGTATTTGTTAGAATGTAGAATGACAAAGTGTTATCATTTTGAGGATTTCTTTGTTTGCCAACCCATTGATATTTGCACTTTGTAAGATAAATTCTGTCAAATTACTTTATGATTTTATTGTAGATCATGGGAGAAAGATGAAGTTTTCTGTTCCAAAAGCCTCAGAATTCCTACTTAGGGTCACTATGAGTCGGAACCAACTTGACAGCACTTAACAAGAGCATTGTTGATTACACTTCATAGCATCATAATTCTATTTTTATTGGTTACATGCATAAAATTTATTTGATTTTTTTTCCTGAGGAAATATAAGTATCCACAGCATGCCATTGCTATTATTATATAATTTTATTTGATGTGAGAGAACCTTTTACTTAAGAACACTATTTGCCTTATCAAAATAAAGATTGTTAACTTTTCTCTGAAATATACTAGATATTTTTTCAACTCTATAAGATTGACCAATTAAGTATTTTTATTTTGAAAACTGTATGGATAAGAACACTGAACTTTTCAATGAATATAAACCTATACGTCAAATTTAGATGTGCAAAATAGGACATGCTCACAGGACACTTAATTCTCTGACACCATTTGGAAGTCTAACTACTAGGTGTTTTGGTGTTGGTAGTGTGCTGTCAAGTTGGACCTGACTCATAACAACCCTGTGTAGTATTTCTGAGGCTGTGAATTTTTATAGGAGCAGAAAGTCTTAGCTTTCTCCCTCGGCATTGCTACTAGATTTGAACTACTGATCTTGCGGCTAGTAGCCCAGCTTGTAATCCACTATGCTACCAGACCTCCTTACTATTCTTTAGAAATCTGACACCCTTGCTCATGATTTTAAGTTTTTAAAGCATGACAGACTCATTATTCAAATATATAATAATAATCTTTGCAAACTGATAAATCAAAACTTTGCCTTTTGAAAAATGTTTAGCTATACCTTGTATTCATAAAGAATTTTGTAATTTAATATTATCTAATCTGCCTTGTTGTTGTTAAGTGCTGTACAGTCAGTTCTAACTCATAGAAATCCTGAATAGGATTTCTGAAGTGTGACTGCTAGGTTTGAACCACCCAACCTTGTGGTTAGTAGACAGATGTCTGTCCTATAGCAACACATCAGGACTCCAAATCTGCTTTGTTGCTGCCTTTTCTACAAATGGTGACTTTCCTACCAATGTAAAACTGGGTTGGTTGTACTGCCTATTTTTAGGTTAGAAATCAAGCATAAATTGTTGTATCACTCAAGAACCTTTAAACAAACTTACAGGGCAGCATCCTAAGCATTAGTTTTGCCAATTCTGGTTACATGTCAAATTGATGAAGTTTTGGGATATTAAATGGCTTGCCTGTAGTATAGGGTAAAGTATTGAAATAGATGTGATAAAATGTAATCCAAAGAACTGCTTTTGAGATCGATACCACCATATGCTGCTATGGTGTGCATGTACTGTCTGAAAATAGTCATCCAAATACTATAAAACAAACCCAACCTAAAGTATTTTACTGGGACTAGGCAAAGCTATATGTCTTCATTTCTAACTTTGTTTAAAATTTTTAATACTTCAAATTAACTACAATTGGAAAATGTTTACTTAATTTGCTCAATGGTATTGCAAGCTCAGCACAATCTTATTAGAATACAGATTCTTAACTTCTGTTTTATCTCTGCCATGCAATGCTTCAATAATGTATTGTAACCTTTTAACATGTCTCTTTTTCTTACTTTTCATGTTTTCTTGTGTTTGTGCACTAGATTTCACCTTTGCTCTGTAAAACTTGTTCATAATTCTGTAGCTATGATTATTCATATTTTTAAATGCCAAATTCAGGGCATAAATTAACCGTGAATTAGAGAATGGTCAAAGTGAATGGCTGTCCATTTATGAAGTTGAAGGAAATAATTAAATTGCATGTTTTCAGGACTGGTGATTACAATTATGCTATTGTTTTGAAAATTCCTATTCCTTCCTTTGTTTAATAAATTTGGAGCATACATAGAAATCTAAATCAAATTGTTTATCTTGGTGGCCTAACTACTCTGTGCCTACTCAGCTTTGCACCAAAAGGTTGGAGGTGTGAGTCAACCCACAAATACTTCAGAAGAAAATTCTAGTTATTTACTTAGAAAAACTCAACCATTAAAAATGTTATGCCGTAAGGTGGGAGAAACAGAGTCAGATAGGACAGGCTCCTTGGGGGAGATATGGAAAACCAGAGAAGGTACTTTCACTGAGCAGTTCCAGAGCTCTAGATCTAGTACAAGGTGCAGGTCACCAGTTTCCCATACTCACCATGGAAAAAAAATCACTGTAGAAAGGAAAATGTTGCAATTTCAGAATCCATCAGGACGTAGGACTCTCCCTGTGGCCACTCCCCCCAGAGCTGAGTTCAGAGGGCAAGGCCACAGTCAGATTGACACAGTGATAGGATGCTAAAAAACTGCATAGTGACATTTGAAAAAATAAGTTTGGGGGATTCTATACATTTTTTCCTCCTCTGCCCTGTCACATCCTCTCTGCCCAGTCTGGACACCTTCAGGCAGGTGGGAAGACACCACTAAAAGGGTCCAACATTGGGCTCACAATTTTCCTACAGCACAGAGAAGAGGGGCCCTATTGGTTCCATGGGCTCATCCTTTGGTGGCTGCTTATGACATCTGACTCTGGGACAGAGTCAAACATCAAAATACTACAAAGCATCTTTTCCAACTACAATGCCATAAAACTAGAAATCAACAATAAGAAGACCAAGGAAAAAAAGTTGAATACATGGAATCTGAATAACACCCTGCTAAATAGTGACTGGATAATTGAAGAAATTAAATGTGAACTCACAAAGTTCCTAGAAACAAATGAGAATGAAAACACAACATACCAAAATCTTTGGGACACATTAAAGTGATGCTGAGAGGACAATTTATTGCAATAAATGCACACATTCAAAAAGAAGAAAGAACCAAAATTAACACATTAACACAGCATCTATAACAATTAGAAACAGACCAACAGAGGGAACCTACAGCCACCAAAAGAAATGAAATAATAAAGATTAGAGCAGACATAAATGAGATAGAAAACAGAAAAACTATAGAAACAATCAACAGGACAGGAAGCTGGCTCTTTGAAAGGATTAATAAAATTGACAAACCATTGGCAAACCTAACAAAAGAAAAGAGGGAAAAGAAACAAATAACAAGCATTAGAAACCACATGGGCGTCACAACGGAACCAAAGGAAATCGAAAGGATAATAACAAAATACTATGAAGAGATGTACTCCAACAAATTTGAAAACTTAGATGAGATGGATACATTTTTAGAAAAATACGACCACCTAAACTTCTACAGAGTGAAGTAAAAGACTTGAACAAATCCATAACAAAAGAAGAAATTGGTCAGGTCATTGAAAAACTCTCAGACAAAAGAAGTCCAGACTCAGATGACCTCACAGGTGAGTTCTACCAAACAATCAGGAAAGTTGTTATTGTTGTTGCTAAGTGCCGTCGAGTCAGTTCCGACCCATAGCGACCCTGTACAGGGTTTCCGAGGGTGTAAATCCTTACGGAAGTAGAAAGCCTCATCTTTCTCCCGCGGACCGGCTGGTAGTTTCGAACCGCTGACCTTAAGGTTCGCAGCCCGATTCGTAACCACTACGCTACCAGAATCAGGAAAGAGCTGTCACCAATTCTAATCAAATTATTCCAGAATATAGAAGAGGATGGAAAACTTCCTAATACATTTTTATGACGTAAGAATAACCCATATACCAAAACCAGGGAAGGACATCACTACGAAAGAAAATTATAGACCAATATCCCGGATGAACATAGATGCAAAAATTCTCAACAAAATCCTAGCCAACAGAATCCAGAAGCACATCAAAAAAATAATAGATCATGAACAATTGAGATTCATATCAGGGATGTAAGGATGGTTCAAGATCAGAAAAACAATCAATGTAATCCACCATATAAATAAGAAAAAAGAAAAGAACTGCATGATCTTATCAACTGATGCAGTAAAAGTATTTGACAAAATCTAACAGCCATTCCTGAAAAAAAAATCAAGAGAGAAGGAATTGAAGAGAAATTTCTCAACATAATTAAAAACATTATATACAAAACTAACAGCCTACATTATTCTCAAAGGAGAGAAACTGAAAGCCTTTCCTCTGCGAATAGGAACCAGACAAGAATGCCCTTTGTCACCATGCCTATTCAGTATTATGCTGGAAGTCTTAGCCAGAGCTATACAACAATATAGGGAATTTAAAGGCATCCAAATTGGTAAAGAAGAAGTAAAACTCCCTCTATTTGCAGACGATATGATCCTATACATAGAAAACCCTAAAGACTCTGTAAAAAAGCCACTAGAACTCATTGGAAGATTCAGCAAAGTGGCAGGGTATAAAATCAAAATACAAAAATCAGTTGGATTCCTCTATAGTAACAATGACAGCACTGTGAAGGACATTAGGAAAGCAATGTCGTTTACAATAGCTGCCCAAAGGAAGAAATATCTAGGAATAAATGTAACCAGAGAAACAAAGGACCTATAAAAGAAAACTACAAAACACTGCTACAAGAAACCAAAACAAAAATGGAAGACTATACCATGTACCTGGATAGGAATACTAAACATTGTGAAAATGTTAGTAATGCCCAAAGCAATTTACATATATAATGCAATCCTATAATTACAAATTTTATAAGGAAAGGAAAGAGACCCAGGATAAGCAAAGCACTGCTTAAGAAGAAGAATAAAGTTGGAAGCCTCTCACTCCCTGACTTCAAAATTTACTACATGGCTACAGTGGTAAGAACAGCCTGGTATTGACTGGTACAGTGAAAGATACATTGATCAAAGGAACAGAATCAAGAATCCAGAAATTAACCCATCCACATACAGCCAACTGAAATTTGACAAAGTGCCTAAATATATTGCTTGGGGAGGCGATAAGTCTCTTGAAAAAATTGGTACTGGCAGAACTGGAAAGTGATATGCAAAAGATTGAAACAAGACCTTTACCCCACACTTTATATAAAAACCAACTCAGCATGGACTAAAGACCTAAATGTGAATCCCCAAATTATAAAGGCCATCAATGAAAAATTAGGGACAATTGTGAGGGCCCTATACAGAGCACACACAGACTACCAAACATTTTTAAATTACACAAACAAAAGTAGACAAAATAGATGATTGGGACATACTAAAAATTAAAAACGTATGTGTATCAAAAGACTTCACCAAAAAAGTAAAAAGGAAACCCACAGAATGGGATAAAATCTTTTGCATAGATATATCAGACAAGGGATTAATTTCTAATATATATATAAAACTACAACACCTCTGCACGAAAAAGACTAATATCCCAATTTAAAAATGGGCCCAGGACATGAACAGAGACTTCTGCCCAAAGAGGATGAATGTAAAGCTAATGTTCTCCCATGTAAACTATCACATAATTCACACACATACATAAAAAAAAAAGAGTATCAAAAACACAGAGACAACCTCTACATATGTTCACTGGTTTTATTCAATTTTTAAGAAAATTAAAGCATTAACACCTCTTTTCCTAGGGAGAGCAAGGGAATGGGGTGCATAACTTCTGCATCTTTTCCTATATATTCCAAATCCACTTTCAGAGTAGGTGACTAATGTATGTGTTTATTGTTATGAGAAAGGAAATGAAATTGCTGAAGATATTTATTTAAGTAATGAATAACATGTGATAGAAAACAACAAAGGCATCAGATAAAATAAAGAAACTTTAGGATGGGGTCTCTTATCATGAAGGACATCACCAATAGTCCTTCTTACTCTGAGGACTCTGAGGAACCCTATTCTGGAATGGTAAGCAACTAGTCATGATTTCTTTATAACTAAGATATAAAATGAGATCATTTTATCATTTGATAAAATAGTTATTCCGATTAATATGTACTCATCCATCTATTAAAGCCTAGGAGAGTAAAGAGCATAGAAGCTAACTTTGAACAACTGGGGTACCAATAGAGGAGAGTCTACAATGCCACACAATGATTGAATTACCCCTAAATGTTTGGTCATCATTACAGTTTCTAGTTAGAGAGAGTAATAAAAAAAGTCTGTTGTGTAAATAAAAAAAAAAAAGACATGTGGGGATCATGTCTGACTTCCGGCTTCAGAAAGGGAAAGAAGAATCAAGCTCAAAACCAACCCAAAAGCAGATTCCTATGAAGGAGAGGTCAGATATTCCTCTACCCTATAACCTTCTTTGAGTCCTGGTGTGGTGCTATAGGTTAATGTGCCAGACTGCAAAGCCATTTGAACTGCAAGGTCGGCAGTTCAAGTTCACCAGTTGCCCCTTGGAAACCTGTATACGGTTGCTATGGGTCGGAATCGACTTTACAGCACTTAACAACAACAACATAACCTTCTTTGCCCCACAACCTTCTGACACCAACCAGCCATCTCATAGCGTTCTATGTTTCACATCTTGGTTTGATAATCTGTTGCAATGGCTACATAGACTCATAGCAATAATCTGGATTATATGGTTTAATAGGGAAAGGAATATGTACAAAGCAGGATCAGAAACAAGTCAAGATGCAGCAGTTTTCCAATCAGGAACATCTCTTCTCTGACATAATGCAGTCATGTCTAGCTCTTGTCTTCAGGTGATTCCTTGGCCTCTGCCCTGCTATACCAACTGTTACAAAGCTCTTTCAGTCCGTCTCTCAACCCAAAGTGCACAAAGCTCACAGCTGCTTAGTTTCTCCATGCCAAGACCTCTGCCACCACCTCTGCTGTCACTGCTTTTTTAGGTAGGGATCTCATACTCCACTCATGTTCTTTCTTAATATCCTGGAATCATCTATTCCTGTCTGAGATGGCGCCTTTTAAAGGCGCCTTTTAAACCAAGAAGAGGTAAAACTAATCAATCCCAGCACTAGAGTCCTGTACACCTATTTGCATGATCTCATCAATCATAGGAGTCCTGATATGATGCTATAGGATAGACACTAGACTGCTAACCACGAGTTCAGTCGTTCAAACACACCAGCTGCTCCTCAGACACCCATTAAAGGTTGTTATGAGTCAAAACTGACTCAATGGCACCCAACAGCAACAACAACCAATCATATGGTAGGAATTAGAAGAATTTGGATAGAAAAGTCATATCAAGTAAATTCAAGGTAACACAGTTCCTTGTGGGTGTTTATGTTGTTGTTGTTGTCAGGTGCCATCGAGTCGGAACCGACTCATACCGACCCCATGCACAGCAGAACGAAACAATGTCCGATCCTGGGCCAACCTCAGTACCGCTGCCACACTTGACACCATCAATGATGCCACCTGGCCAATCCATCTCATTAGGGGTCTTCCTCTTTTTCTCTGACCCTCCACCTTACCCAGCATGACATCCTTCTCCAGCGACTGTTTCCTCCGAACAATATGTCCAAAGCATGAGAGACGAAGCTTAGCCATCCTGGCCTCCAAGGAGCACTCTGGCTGCACTTCTTCCAAAACTGATCTTTATAAGCAAATCTATTATTTGACTGAAAGAAGACCTCCAGAAATGGCCTCAGTACTAGGAGAAAAAGGTTTTTGGGGCAATAATCTCAAGAATTCTTCTAATCTCTATCAACCCAGTAAATGGGGTATTCTTTAGAATTTGAGTTGTTTTTTTTTTGTACAGTTTTCTCTTGTTCTATTTGATACCTTCTAGAAGCCCTAGTGTGGTGCTGTAGGATAAGTACTGGACTGGTAGCCACAAGGTTGACAGATCAAACCCATTATATGCTCTTTGCAAACTTTGTACAGGATCATTATGAGTGGGAACTGACTCAATGGCACTGAACAATAAACAACACTGTTTCCATGGTTAAAATGTGAAGAGTGGTAGCCAGGCACCTCCTAATGCTTTTGGTCCCAGGCTACAAGAGACTATGGTTCAAATAGACTATTAATCCTATACACTAGTTTTTTTCTTTGTATCTTTGGTTTCAAGAAAAAGATAATGTTTAATATAAATAATGTACTTTCGCTTCATTTATGTTCTCAGTTAACATTCTGTCATATATTTTCTTAAAAGTGTAACAGTAGTGGTGATGGAATGGTTGTGTGCTGTCAAGCAACCCTGTATAGGGTTTCCATAAACCTTTAAGGAAGCAGAAAAACTCATCTTTCTCCTGAAGAGCAGCTGATAGATTGAAACTGCTGATCTTGTGGTTAGCAGTCCAATGCACAATCACTTCAATACCAGGGACCCTTATAACAGTGGTAAATACAATGAAATACAGACAATATGCACAATTAATATGAAATGTCTTACACATCTCAATATTAATAATTAATGAGAAGAGACTCTGACGGAGGCCTAGTGGCACAGTGGTTAATTGCTTGACTGCTAGCCCAAAAGAAACAGTTCAAATCCACAGTTTCTGTAAAGATAGAGAGTCCTGGAAACCCTATGGGGTGGTTCTCTACTCTGACTTACAGAGCAAGTTGTTGTTGTTAGATGCCATCAAGTAAGTTCTGATTCATAGAAACCCTACGCACAACAGAATGAAACACTTGCTGGTCCTGTACCATACTCAAAATTGGCATTACTTTAGAGCCCATTGCTGCTGCCATTGTGTCAGTCCATCTGATTGTGGGTCTTCCTCTTTCTTGTTGACCCTGCACTTTACAAATCATGCTGCCCTATCCAGAGATGTGTCCCTCCTGATAACATACTTGAAAGTATGAGAGATGAAGTCTTGTCATCCTGGCTTCGAAGAAGCACTGTGGCTGTGCTTCTTTCAAGCATTGGTTGTTGTTCTGGCAGTCCATGGTACTTTTAATATTCTTCAACACCATAATTCATATGAATCGATTTTTTTACAGTCTTCTTTATTCATTGGCCAACTTTTTCAGGCATATGAGGTGACTGAAAATACCATGGCTTAGGTAAGATGCACCTTAGTCCTGAAACTGCTATGTTTGCTCTTTAACAGAGGTAATTTTAATCAAATAATTGGACAAAGTATGAAGAACTCTTTTATAAGGGAGTGTCTGGAGAGAGCAAAGTTGGTGGATATGAATTAATTTTTAGTTTAGTGAGCTTCCTGAAACATTACTCCTATCAGCGAAATATAGATATAAAGTATCTGGTATAGCATTGTAGAATACACACTGGACAGCTAACCACAGGTCAAAGGTTCAAATTCACCTTGGAAACTTTGTATAGGATCACTATTAGTTGGAACTGACTTGATAACATTAAATAACAACAGGAAAAAGCAGTGACCGGCATAGGCATATTCAGTCCTTGTAATTATTAAAATATAATTATTAAAAATTTGCAAAAATTCAAAGCTAGGTGTTGAAGTACATTTTTCCATTATCATTTTAAATGGAATCTACCATTTTGTCAAAGCCATATCCATTAAAAGAGACTAAATCTAGGAAAGAAAGACAGTAGGTTTCACAGTTATGATTTTTTTTATAAATTCGGAAGAGAAAGAAGGACGAGATGACCTCTCAAAGTTGCTTGCTGAACTAAAATTCAGCTCAACTCTGAAAAACATTTTTTTTTTTTTCTCACAGCTTGCACCTTGTTAGCTTAATTGAGTTCCTTCTTTATTCCAGATAGCAACAGAGCTTCTCTCTCTCTCTTTTCTATCAGTGAGTTTCAGAACCTCCAAGTTCCTATTTTATTGCTCATTAAATGTTGGTCAAATGAGGAGTTTGCTCAGGCCTGTTAATTGGTATGGCTTCCCATATTCTGTCACATTGACTTGGCCAGAAACATAGCAAAATAAAGATCTGCTAATTAATTATGTGGGTCTGTTACAAGTGATTTCACAGTGCAAATGTGCACAGAAAACATTGAGAATGCTTTTCAATTTCTTTTCCTCAAAAAAACCCAAAACAAAACAAAA
Organism: Chrysochloris asiatica; assembly: GCF_000296735.1. Classification (NCBI taxonomy): domain Eukaryota; kingdom Metazoa; phylum Chordata; class Mammalia; order Afrosoricida; family Chrysochloridae; genus Chrysochloris; species Chrysochloris asiatica. The sequence goes on along the minus strand of NW_006408561.1, from coordinate 6,713,892 downwards.
AAAGTTTTGCTTAAATCTTATACTTACCAGACACTAGGGGCTAACACTATAATAATAATAATAATAATAATAAAAATAATAAAAGTAATTATGTAATTAAAACAAAAAACAGATTGGCAAATAAGATTAAATATTGCTGTTGTTGTTGTTGGGTGCCATCGAGTTGGTACCAATTTATAGCAATCTAATCCACAGCAGAACAAATCACTGCCCGATCCTGGGCCAACCTCACTATTGTTACCACGCTTGAGCACATTGATGCTGCCATTTGGCCAATCCATCTCTCTGGGGGTCTTTCTCTTTTTCTCTGACCCTCCACCTTACCAAACATGATATCCTTTTCCAGCAACTGGTCTCTCTTGACAATATGTCCGAAGTATGAGACATGAAGTTTGGCCATCCTGGCCACCAAGGAGCACTCAGGCTGCACTTCTTCCAACACAGATCTGTTAGTTCTTTTGGCAGCCCACAGCACTTTCAATATTCTCCTCCAGCACCATAACTCAAAAACATCAATTCTTCTATGGTCTTCCTTATTCACTGTCCAGCTTTCACATGTATATGAGGTTATTGAAAATACCATGGCTTGGGTCAAGCACAATTTAGTCCTCAAGCTGATATCTTTGCTCTTCAATACTTTAAAAAGGTTTCATGCAACAGATTTACCTAACACATACAACAAAATTGAGACTTGTGTGATCTGGAAAAGAGTATTTTCAAGCCATAATATGCATAGACATAATGTTTTCAGTTATAACAAGTCCTGGTGTGGAGATGTATGATAAACACAGGCCCAAAGGTCAGTTTGAACCAAAGGTTGGCAGTTCAAACTCACCAGCCACTCCTCAGAAACCCTATACTTGGTTGCTATATGTCAGAACTGACTCAATGGTATATAACAACATTTTCAAAGCTAAGTAAAGTAAACTCAAATGCAATATAGTATGTAAAAAGCAGAGAAGGAAACAAAAACTCATTAAAGAACTTTGCAAACAATAATGATAATAATAGTGGAAATAGTAAAATCTCAATAATGCAACTAAGTCTCAGCAACACTGAAGCTGAGGCATCAGAATGAAATGTAACCCACAGCTATGTTGATTCAATTTTATTTTCTTTTTTCATCAAACTTCATTCTTTCTTAATAGTGTTTTTTTCTGACTGATACTCCTGAATTCTAGCCTCTGATTGTTGTTGTTGTTACATGTCGTGGAGTCAGTTCTGACACACAGTGACCCTTTATAGGGTTTCCAAGGAGTAGCTGGCAAACTTGAACCACCGACCTTGCAGTTCAAACAACTTTGCAGTCTGCCGCATTAGCCCACAGTGCCACATAAGTCTATGGTTGTTGTTGTTGTGAAGTGCCGTCGAGTCAATTCCGACCCATAGCGACCATGTATAGGTTTTCTGAGGTTTTCTGGTGAGCTTGAACTGCCAAGTGGTGGCAAATGGTGATCCCTCTTTGTGCCCAAAGTGTCTCTATTTTTGCTTCTGAGGAGAATTCTGGCTATACTTCCAAAAGAGATTTTTTTCTTTTTCTTCTGTCAGACCAAGGTATATTTAATATTCTTCACCAACTCTGCAATTCAAATGTATCAATTCTACAATCTTATTCATTGTCCATTTTTCACATGGATATGAGGATGTGGAAAATAGCATGGCTTTTGTCAGTGAACCTTAGCCCCCAAAGTGACATATTTGCTTTTTAACACTTTAAAGTGGTCTTTTGAAGAATTGCCAAATGCAATATATGTTGTTTGATTTCTTGACTGCTTCTTCCTTGGAAAGTGATTGTGAATTCAAGTAAATTAAATCCTTGAAAATGTTAATGTTTTCTCCGTTTATTGTTATGTTGCTGATTGTTACAGATGTGATGATGTTTGTTTTCTATATGCTCAGGTGTAATCCATACCAAAGGCTGGAGTCTAATCTTCATCAGTAAGAACCTCAAATCCACTTCACTTTCAGGAAGCAAGGCTGTGTCATATGCACATCACAGGCTGTTAACGAATCTTCCTTCAATCCTGATTCCTTGTTCCTCTTCATGTAGTTCAATTTCTTGTATTATTTGCTCCATATACGCATTGAATAAGTATAGAAAAAGGATACAACCATGATTACACACATTTCTGATTTTTAACCTCACAATAGCCTATCGTGCCTCTTGATTTCCATACAGGTTCCTCTGAGTACAAATAAGTATTATGGAATTCTCATTCTTTGCAATGTTATCTGTAATTTGTTATGATATGTAATCAAATTCTTTTGCATAATCAATAAAACACAGGTTAGTAGACATCTTATAGTATTCTATGCTTTCAGTCAAGATCAGCAATGAGATCCCTCGTTTCACATCCTCTTCTCAATCTGGCTGGAATTTCTGGCAGTTCCCTGGGGATGTACATTGATAACCTAGGCATTAGGGAATTGAAATGGCCATTTTGAATATGACAATCACATGGTTTACTATGCTGAGTATGACACTTGCAGTTGCAGGAAACTGACGACCAGACCCTTATGTTAGATCCAGAGCTCTGGGGCAGTTTCGTGAGAGGTGCATCTCTGGGTTTTCAGCCCCTCCCCACAGAGCCTGTCCTACCTGACTCTGCTCTGCCACCACCAACTGGAAGTCCCCAGGCTGCTATCCTTATTGAAGTAGATCACTAGGTCTTTTTATCACAGAACCACATGGTGGATTCATACTGACATCCTTTAGTTGGAAGCCCATATGCTTAACCATTATTCTCCCAGGGCACCACTAGCAACCAGTAGAAAATGCATTATCTGTTTTGAAATATAACATAACAATTTTGAAAATTATGCAGAACTGGACAGTGTTTCATTCTGTTGTAATAGCATTGCTATGAATCAGAACTGACTGGATGGCACCTAACAATGACAACAACATCTTTTCTAATTAATAAGGGGTAAAATAGTGTAGATTTTGAAAATCATGTTCAAACAAAGAACAAAATATAAGAAATTGTCAAAAAAGAAAAAAGAAAGAATCATAAAGAAAGATGGAAATAATAAAATCGGATAATAATCTACTAAACTGGAATAGTCAAATTCTAACATGAAGTATCTTTTAACAAATGGACAAAGAAAAGGTTGATTCAATATCAAGGTCTAGAGAATTGAGGAAACAAATGATGACTCAGAGCTGCTTAGAAGAACTATGCAGACTGGGTGGTGCACTGGACAAAATCATATACATAATACCCTCAATTGTGTATGATATAGTGGTATCATTGCAGGTAAGGCATGAGTAAATATGATAAAGAGCAATATTATTTAATGATAAGATTCAATTTATGACTAATAAAGAAGTATTCTAGCAAATAAGTAGTAGCAACAAGATGTATGACTAACATTATTCTAAAAACTCCTGAAAATCCAATTAGAAGATAACTGTATAATAGTATTCTCTAAATTAAATAAATTATTTAAAATCTGACAAAACTAGCATGCAAAAATAAGCAGATAAATTAAATAAATAAAATCAACAAGCTCCATTTAATAATCACATTGGATAAATTATATATATTTTTGGCTTGTCATGAACATTTATCAAGTTAAAAAATCCTCTGTACTTAAACAAAGAACTATTAAATATTCAAAAAGCAAAGCCAAAATTCTAATCCATACTCTAAAAGTTTTGAAATAAGAAAGTAAATGTTAACCTCAAATATCTTGACTTCCAATAAATTAAGAAAGATACCCATATATATGAGTCCTGGTGTGACACTGTGGGTTAATGCATCAGACTGCAAAGCCATTTGAATTGCAAGGTCAGTGGTTCAAGTTCACCAGCTGCTCCTCGGAAACCCTGTGCAGGGTCGCTATAGGTCAGAATCGACTAGATGGCACTTAACAACAACAACAACCCATATATAGGATCCCTATCAAAAAAGTTCTGGTGCAGTGCTATGGGCTAATGTGCTGGACTGAATGTCAGCTTGAACTGCGAGGTTGGCTGTTCAAGCTCACCAGGCACTCCTCAGAGACCCTATACAGGGTCAATACGGTACAGAACCAACTCTTTGACATTTAACAACAACAAAATTTAAAAATAAGTACCACTGAAATTATACGTAATCTATATAGCAATAAAAACAAAGTATTTTAGCAAAACAGAATACAGAAAAATATGCACACAAAAATATCTGCAATATTAATGAAAAAATATTAAGGAGAAGAAATATTCACGCTGAAGTACGTTTAATTAAAGAATAGGCAAAATGAACCGTGGACTATAGGAAGAAAGCAGTGATAAAAGAGAAACACCATTTAATGAAATAAGAAATTGAATAAAAACTTTGAAGCTATCTCAAAATTGGTTCTTGGATATCCCAATAAAATAGATAAATAGGAAAACAAACAAAAGAGTAGTCTTCAAAGTTAGAAATGAAATAGAAGTAAATACAATTCCTTATACATGAAAATAAACTAACATTACATTATTACTTAATAATCATTTACCTGGGGCTGGTTTATGAAGATGCACAATCATGCAACCTTTCCCCATTGACTTAACTGCAGGAGATTGCTCTGGGGCACAAGAAACATTAACACATTTAGGAGACCTTGAGTCAACAACAGACTCTACATTTTACAGTTTCAGGGATTTTCTCTGAATTCCTTTAAGCTTAGAAATCATTTCAACAAACCAAAAACTCTGCATGGTCTTAAATTTAATTTTGAGAATAAGCACTTTATCTTTAATACCTTGTGATATGGCAAGTACTCAGAGTTTTAAAAAGTTGCTACTAACCTTAATCTGTAGGAAATGTACGAGTTTTTCAAAATGCTTTCACGAGTATCATCTCATTTGATCTTGACAACAGCACTGTGAGACTGACAGCAGCCTTGGTAGCCTGATGCCTATTTTACACAGGAAGAAAACAGAGACCCATAGAATTTTTAATATAGTTTTTTTTTTTTTTCTCTACATAACACATTCCATCTCATTTTATTTCCTCAAAGCCATTACTTGCACAACGTTTCAAATAACTAAATATTACTCTTCTTGTTAGTCATCCAGATTTTTATATAACGTAATGGCGTGACTGATAATTGTTGTTAAGTGCCTTCGAGCCATATATATTTAAATATATGTGGTTGATATGCAGCTCTTTTACCTTATTCCTGCTGTTATTAATTACCTTCTAGTCAGTTCCGACCCATAGTGACCCTGCATAGGGTTCCAAGGAGCAGTTGGTAAGCTTGAACCGCCTACCTTGCTGTTCAAACTGACTTTGCAGTCAAGTGTATGAACCCACACTGTAAATGATTTGAAAGTTGTTTCTAAATTCCCACCCTTTTCATTACAATGCTAAATTTTATTCTCACTTCATGTCTTCTGCCTTCATTTTTTCTTTTCATTTCACATCCTACCATTCACACATCTTTGTTGAATTTATCACTTTTTATGGTATCATACAATTTGTTTCTTATAAGGCCACTAACATTTTAATAGAACATTCTTTGTTTATCAACCTTCCTCTTTAAAGTTCTTAATCAGATGCGAGTGCACGAGTGTATGTGCACACATATCATGGGGTGAAAGAGAATAAAAGAAAGTGAAAGGGAAGAGGGAATATATATATATATTTTTAAAGTACGATGAAAAGGTAAAAAGAATAATCCTTGATAAAGCCTGCTCATCTAAGTCTCTCAGCTGGAGTCATTTACTCTGTACATTGTGCTAAAAACATTTTTTTTTTAATGTATCTTTGCAATAGAACCTATATTTTATGGTAATTTTGTCTTTATTATTTCAGATCCACAGTATGCTTATTAAAAAAAGAAATGTATTTATTTCTATAATGTGATTGTTGCTGTTGTTGTTGTTAAGTGCAGTCTAGTTGGTACAGACCCATAACGGCCCTATATAGGGTTTCCATGGAGTGGCTGCTGAACTTGAACTGCCAACCTTGTGGTTCAAACCGACTTTCCAGTCCAGCACATTAACCCACAGCACCACAGTTCAAAAGAGCTTGACTAAACTGCCTGTCTTGTGGTTGTTGTTGTTGTTAAGTGCCATCGAGTCGGTTCCGACCCATAGCGACCCTGTACAGGGTTTCCAAGTGTGTAAATCTTTACGGGAGTAGAAAGCCTCATCTTTCTCCCACGGAGCGGCTGGTTATCAGTCCAATAATTCTCCTACAGAGCCACACCAAGACTGCCTGCTTATATTGTTGTTGTTAAGTGTCCTCAAGTTGTTTTGACTCATAGCGACTTTGTATAGGGTTTCCAAGGAGCAGCTGGTTGATTTTAACCAGCAATTCTGTGGTTCAAACTTACCTTTCAGTCCTGTGCTTATCCTACAGCATCACACCAGGAATCCACTGCCAAGTGTCTTCGAGTTGGTTCAACTCACAGCAACTCTATATACGGTTTCTGAGAAGCAGCTGAATGCATTTGAACTATCAACCTTGTAGTTCGCACTCCCGTGCTAATCCTACAGAACCACACCATGAGCCCATGTGTATTATGTTGTTGTTAAATGCTGGCCAGCAGGCTCCAATTCATAGTCCTCCTTTATAGGGCTAAAAAGGAGCAGCTGGTAATTTGAACTATTGACCTTGCAGTTCAAATCAACCTTAAGATCCAGTGCATTATCCTGCAGTACCAAACAAGGACTCCTTTATTAAAGTTTAACATGAGATTAAATACAAAACAAACACAGATCATGAAGGGTAAGGTAAATCATCAACATGACACCATAATGAATTTCACAGTGTGATGGCCATTCATAGGACAAAGAAAACAAAGCAGTCTACTCCCACAACTAGGACTGGGTGAAAACAATGTGTCCCACTCACATATTAGGAAGCAGGGAGGGGAGGATTGTAAATCAGAAAGCATACAGACAGCCTCTGAGCCCCTCAGGGTATTACTTTACAACTATGTGACCCAAGTAGCCATTAAATTGGATGCCCTGAGAGGGAGTTTGTGTTCTTCCAATGATGCCCAAACTTACTTTCAAATGCATTCTGTTTCTGACTTTTGCAGTTCCACTACGACAGATGCATAAGGTATTTAAAAAATTAATATCGGAAAACTTAAACCTTGGCACAAAATGGATTGTAAAATAATTACAAAAATATTCACCACACAGTTGATGGTTTGAACCCACCAGCAGCTCCTCAGAAACCCTATATGGGACGCTATTAGTTGCAACTGACTACATGTTATTATATTATATAAGGAGCTCTGGTAGCGTAGTAGTTACAAATTGGGTTGCAAATCTTAAGGTCAGCAGTTCGAAACTACCAGCTGCTGCGCGGGAGAAAGATGAGACTTTCTGCTCCCATAAGGATTTACAGCCTCAGAAACCCTATACAGGGTCGCTATGGGTCGGAACCGACTCAATGGCACTTAACAAAAACAACAACATGTTATTTAACAATAATAATAGACACAAGATGGAACTAAGCTCTGCCTGGCTGGAATTGTCTGTAGGCAAAAACCCTTCAGATCTCAAATTCGAAAGCAATACTCAGCATCCCAAACCCCAACCCAGAAGTAGTCACACAGTTTATCAATTGTTGAATTATGTGTCTACAACCTCTGTGGATGGTGTTTCTAGGATCCTAGCTAGGAGGAGATCTTGCAATGATTTAGATCAATGCCAAATAAATACTGGTAAAGCAGAATGTTGGTTGGTGGTTACAGGCTGTAGAGTTGGTCCTGACTCATAGCGAACCCTACATAGGTTTTCTGAGGCTGTAAATCTTTACTGGAGCAGGAAGCCTCATCTTTCTCCCACAAAACTAGTGGTAATTTCAAACTGCTGACCTTGAGATTAGCAGTCCTATTCATAACCACTACGCTACCAGAGCTCCTTTTTAGTTATTCCAAAATCTCTACTCTTGGTGTGAGGCATCTCCATCTCTCCATCTTAATACCTTTTTGTATATTGTTGTTGTTAAGTGCTGTCAAGTCAGTACCAACTCATAGCTTACCTGCATAGGGCTTCCAATGAGCAATTGTTGGGTTTGAACTGTACACCTTGTGAGTAGCAGTCAATGCTCATCTTCCAGCACTATACCAGGATTCTACCTTTTTGTGTAGAGGAGATGAAAGTAAATAACCATTTGGAGTTCTGAAGATGAAAGAGAATCCACACTTGAATGGAAAGAACACAGTTCTGAGATCATGCCTTCCACACAAAATCATGAAAAACATGTAGGCAACTGTGAATATAATGCAAACACAGAGATATCAATTTCATGTAAATAATTTAAGATTAAGAATTACTTGAGTTGGATTGCTATTTGAGAAATACAGAAAGAGCATTCATTGAGCAAACCTTGGACTATAAGGGGGAAATCTAGATAGTTTTGTTGTTGTTGTGTGCTATGGAGTCGGTTCCATCTCACAGAGACCCTGTACAGGGTTTCCGAGGCTGTAAATCTTATGAAAGCAGAAAGGCTCATCTTTCTCCTACAGAACAGTTGGTAGTTTCCAAGTGCTGACCTTAAGGTTTGCAGCCCGATTTGTAACCACTACACTACCAGAGCTCCTTAGGTAGTTTTAGTGATTTAAAAAATGTATTTCAGCTGAAGAAAGGATATTTAGTGGGGATATTTCCTGGTGTGGTACTGTAGGATCAGTATCCGATTGTGAACCAAAAGACTGGCAGTTCAAACTGACCAACTGCTCCCTGGGAACCCTATACAGGACCACTATGAGTTGAAACCGACTTGATGGCACTTAACAACAACAATGGTGTGGTGTTGTAGGAAAGCACTGGACTTCTAACCACAAGTTGGCAGTTCAAATAAAACAGTTGCTCCTTTGAAACCCTGTACAGGGCTACTATGAATCGTAACCGACTTAACAGCACTTAACAACCAAAATTTCTACTTGTTAAGACAAAAATGGTTGATCATGAAAGACCCTGGATATTGTGAGATAATGCATCAGAAGATGCTTAGAAAATTAGAGCCATTCTTTATGAAGATTACTTAAAAAACAATGTGTATGGTTTGCTGATGGGTAAGACAGAAAGGTAGGCCAGTTAAAAAGTTACTGTAATAAAGCAGTTAAGAGTTAATGAGTCCAGAATCTAAGACAATTACAGTAAGCCTGGGAAGACAACAGTAAGTATGAGAAATATTCCAAAGATGCACCTCAGGGATTTTTGGATTTTTTTTTTTTTTGATAGCTTCATATAATTATAATGAAACTGTCTTACATTGCAGAGGAAGTTCCAGAAAACATGTCTCTGCTTTCTTGACTGAGATCTTTTTTGACTATTCTTGGATAGCAATCTATAATTATTGGAGAGCTGTCTGAGTAAGTGCTGTGATCTCAGATTTCTAAGTTTAGCAAGTCCTATATTTTCATGTCTAAAAATACCTATTAAAGAATTTGCCTGTTTACTCAACAGACAATTATCAAATGTTCCTTAAGGCATGTGAATCCTTCTAACTTCTGAGGATATAATTAGAAGTGAACAAAACAGACAGTGATTTATGTCCTCATGCAGTTTACCATCTAGGGGAAGGAAAGAGAAGATGCGTTAACCCATAAACAGAATGCATAGCATGTTATATTATAAGTACTGTATAAAATAAAGAAAAGAAAGAGTGATGATTGAAGTTATGAGAAGTTTCCATTTTGAATTGGGTGATCAGGGAAACCTTAACTGAGAGATAAATTTGAGCACCACGATGAAGGAGGTGAGAAAAGGAACCACATATGTGCAGAGCACAAGAGTGTTTCAAGCAAAATTGACAGTCAGTACAAAGACTTTAAGACATAAATGCATCTAGAACGTTCAAATAAAAGGAGAACAGTATGACTGAAATAGAGAAGATAAGACTAATACTAATAAAAAATATGCTAAGAGACAATTTGAGGTCCAAATTGCCTAGGGCATTCTTGGACATTGCAGATTTTGGCTTCAGCTTATATTACAGTGGAGAATGGATTCCACCAGAGAATTTTGAGAATGGTGAAATGATCTGACTTAAATTATAAAATGGTGACTCCAACAGCTGTGGATTATTGGACCATAGCAAGTGATGTGCTCAGGCAAAACAATTAGGAGGCTATGGCAATGACAGTACAACAGATGACAGTGGCCTTGTTAGTCAGAGATTTTCCAGGTAGTTCATCCTATACTCTTAGTAATATTTTGCCAATTTTTACATTTATATAAATGTATTTAGTTGAATTATTTAATGAAGAGGACATTATAAGAGGATAGTAATGTTTTTTCAAATGATAAACCAACTTTATTTTAAAAAATAAAGATTGCCATTGTCATTTATATTGGCTTAGGCTGGGTTCTCTAGAGAATCAAAACCAGTGAAACATATATATGTATATATAGACAGACTACCACTTGTCTGTCAGTTTGTCATACTGGGGTGGCTTGTGTGTTGCTGTGATTCTGGAAACTATACCATGGGTATGTTGAATACCAGCAGGGTCACCCACTGTGAACAGGTTACTGATGAGTTTCCAGATGAAGACAGACTAGAAAAAGGATAGACAAACTACTTCCAAATATCTAGTCACTGAAAACCTTATGAACAGCAGAAGAACAATGTTAGATACAGTGCTGGAAAATGAGACACTCAGGTTGGAAGACCCTCAAAATGTGAATGGGAAAGAGCTGACTCTTCAAAGTAGAGTTGACTGTGATGACACAAATGGAATAAAGCTGTCGGGGCCTTCATTTTCTGATGGGGCACAGATCAAAATAAAAAGAAACAGCCATAAACATCCATTAATAATTGGAATATGGAATGTATAAAATATGGATTTAATAAAATTGGAAAACTGTCAAAAATGAAATGGAATGCATAAACATCAGTAACCTAGGCATTAGTGAGCTGAAATGGATTAGTATTGACAATTTTGAATCTAACAAGCACATGGTTTATTATGCCGGGAATGACAAACTGAAGAGAAATGGTGTTGCATTCATCATCAAAAAGAACATATTAAGATCAGTCAGGAGGTATAACACTGTCTCTGACAGGATAATATCCATACGCTTTCAAGAAAGACCAGTTAATAACACTATTATCCAAATTTACACACCAACCACTATAGCCAGTGATGATGAAATTGAAGAATTCTACCAAATTCTTCGAATCGGGCTGTGAACCTTAAGGTCAGCAGTTCGAAACTACCAGCCGCTCCGCGGGAGAAAGATGAGGCTTTCTACTCCCGTAAAGATTTACACCCTCGGAAACCCTGTACAGGGTCGCTATGGGTCGGACCCGACTCGACGGCACTTAACAACAACAACAACAACCAAATTCTTCAGTCTGTAATTGACCGAACATGCAATCAAGATGTATTGATAATTATAGGTGATTGGAATGCAAAGGTTGGAAACAAAGAGTAAGGATCAGTGATTAGAAAATATGGCCTTGGTGCTGGGGATCTCATGATAGAATTTTGCAAGACCAATAGTTTATTCATTACAAAAACCATTTTTAAACAACATAAAAGATAGAATACACAGAAATCAAATTGATTATATGTGTGGAAAGAGATGACAGAAAAGCTCCATATCATCAGACAAAACAAGACCATGGGCAGACTGTGGAACAGACCATCAATTACTCATATGCAAATTCAGGCTGATGCTGAAGAAAATTAAACAAGTCCATGAGAGACAAAATATGATCTTGAATATATCCTAGCTGAATTTAAAGATCATCTGAAGAACAGATTTTATGCATTAGACACTAAAGACTAAAGACCAGAAGTGTTGTGGGATGACTTTAAGAACATCATACAGAAAGAAAGCAAAAGGCCATTAAGAAGACAAAAAACAAGGAGAAGACCAAGAGACTCTGAAATTTGCTCTCCAGTGTAGAGATGCTAAATCTAATGGAAGAACAGAATAGAAAATTGTAAATTTCAGCTCAAAAAGACAAAGTCAAATATTATAATCAAATGTGCAAAGACCTGGAGTTAGAAAATAAAAAGAGAAGAACATGCTAAGCATTCCTCAAGATGAGAGAACTGAAGAAAAAATTCAAACCTTGAATTAAAATATTGAAGGATTCTATGGGCAAAATACTGAATGAAGCAGAAAGCCTCAAAAGAACAAAGAAGGTGTACATCGATCCACTGTACCAAAAAGAAATAGTAGATATTCAGCCATGTCAAGAAGTAGCATATGATCAGCAACCAATGAAGCTGAAGGAAGAAGTCCAAAGTGGATTGAAGGCACTGACAAAGAACAAGACACTGAGAGTTGTCTTGAAATCTTTCAACAAACTAATGCAATTTAGAAGAAAACTACCAGGTCAAGTGACTGGAAGAGATCCGTATTAGTGCACATTGCAAAGAGAGATGACCCAACGAAATGCAGTAATCAAAGACAATATCGTTGATAACCCATACTAGTGAAGTTTTACGAAACGTAATACAAAAATGGCTGCAACCATACATTGACAGAGAACTTCCCAAGGTTCATGCCGGATTCAGAAGAGGACATTGAATGAGAGATGTCATTGCTAACATCAGATGAATCTTGGCTGAAAGCAGAGAATACCAGATAGATGTTTTCCTGTGCTTTATTGACTACTCAAAGATGTAGTGTGGATCATGACAAGCTATGGACAACATTGCAAAATATGAGTATTGCAGAACACTTATTTGTGCTCATGAGGAACCTGTTCATAGACCAAGAGGCAGTTGTTTGAATAGTACAAGAGAAAATGGAATGTTTAAAATTAGGAAAGGTGTGCGCAAGGGTTGTATAAGAATACAACATACTTATTCAATACATCATACTTATTCAATCTGTATGCTGAGCAAATAATCCTAGAATCTGGGTTATATGAAGGAAAACATGGCATCAGGATTAGAGGAAGATCATTAGCAACCTGCAATATTCAGATGATGCAACTTTGCTTGCTAAAAGTGAAGAAGACTTAAAATACTTACTGATGAAAATCAATGACCACAACCTCTGGTGTGGATTGCACCTCAATGTAAAGAAAACAAAAATCCTCATCATTGGACCAATAAATAGCATCCATATAAGTGGAGAAAAGATTGAAATTGTCTATGACTTCATTTTGCTTTGATCAACCATCAACACTCATGGAAGCAGTAGTCAAGAAATCAAATGATGTATTGCTTTAGGCAAATCTGCTACACAAGACCTTTTTAAAGTTTGAGAACTTAGGTGTGCCTGACCCAAGCCATGGTATTTTCAATTGTTGTTGTTGTTGTTAAGTGCCATCACTTCATATATATGTGTAAGTTGGACAGTGAATACAGAAGACCATTGAAAAATTGATGTATTTGAACTATGATGTTGTAGGAGAATACTGAAAGAGTACCATGGGCTTCCCAAAAGAACAAACAGATCTGTATGGCCAGGATGCTCCTTGGAAGTCAGGATGGCTGTTCTTTGTCTCTTATATTTTGTACATATTATCACAAGATACCAGTAAACTGGAGAGGGATATTATGTTTGGTAAAGTGGAGGGTCAGAGAAAAAGCAGAAGACCCCTAAGGAAATGGATCGGCATGGTGGCAGCAGCAATGGGTTCAGGTTGGTCCAGGACCAGGCAGTGTTTAGTTCTGTTGTGCATAGGGTCACTATAAGTCAATACTGCCTCGATGGCATCTAACAACAACAACAATATTGAGTGGTGTGCAAATTTTCATTTGAGTTTATTCTCTCCTTTTCTCTCCAATACCCAAGTTCTCTGTTCTTCCTTGCTCCAGATCCCAAGCAGTGTTAGCAGAAATTACACAGAAAACACACAGGAACCAATATTACTTGGGTATCCAACAAGAGCAGCTGCCATACCAAAAGAATGGGATTAATTCCCATTACAATGTTTTTTCTCTACCATCCATCCTTTTGTCTCTAGAAATGATGAAAGTATGTAATTGAGTAGGGTAACTTAATCAGCAACTTTCTGGCCAAAAGATCAACATACTAAGCCTCAAGGAAGCACAATTTGCCAGAGATTACAAAGAAGGCTAAGGAAGAAACCCATAAAGTTATTTATGAAAACCCTGAGCTCATTCCCCAATCCTGAGTATGCATGAATTGAATTCTAGCCAGCAAACCAAAAAATGTTAATAATTGAACTAACAAAAAATCTCCGGCCAAGAAGAGGCTACACTGGTTGATGCATATATGGAACAGATCCAAATACTGCCCCATCGTCTCTAAACATGAACCACTTTGAACTACAGCCCAAAGAAAGTGTATTGGACATTAGAAAAAAAAAAAACAAAAAACAAAAAACTGGCCAATTACTGCTAAAATAAAAAATATCAGCATTCTCCATTTAAACAAAATTTTATGCCTTAATATTCAAAACATTCAAGGTACAGCAAAAGCCACTCTAAATAAAAGAATCAGGAAAATCTGAACTCTCAGCTGTAAAAGACAATTAATAAAATGGCAATGCTGGGATGATACAAACGTTGGAATTATTTAACAAAGACTTAAAACAGCTATTAGAAAAATGTCTCAAAAAGTAATCATAAACACCCTTTAAATGGAAACCTAGAAAGTCTCAGCAAAGAAACAGAAGACATAAGTAGAACCATATGAAAAAAATGTTTTCATGAAAAATATAATTAAATGTAGAAAAAAAATATTTGGGTGGATTCAATAT
>NW_006408561.1:6695047-6699162 GCF_000296735.1 Chrysochloris asiatica | reverse complement strand
AGAAAGCCTCCTCTTTCTCCCGCGGAGCGGCTGGTAGTTTTGAACTGCTGACCTTAAGGTTCGCAGCCCGATTCGTAACCACTATGCTACCAGAGCTCCTATTTGAAGACAGATCAATAGAATTTAGCCAATGTGAACAGCAGAGAAAAAAGTAATGAATCGGAGCCTTTCAGGCAATAACAAAATGTCTAACATTTATGTTATCAGAATCTCAGGGGGAAAAAAAAGTTAAAATACAGAGTTGAAAAATCTTTTAAATAAGTCATAGGTGAAAATTTGCAAATTTGGTAAAATTTGGAAAGACATAAACTTAAATTTAAAATGTTAAAGTCTAACTAAATATGATAAGCATAGTTAATTCATACCCAGACACATCATAATTATATGTCTAAAAGGCAAAAGCTTTTTAAAGAAAAAATCTTTAAAACAACCAGAGAATATCATATCTCACCTGTAGGAAAAAAATTGAATCACTATGATTTTGTCATCAGAAACTGTGTGTCAGATAGTGATGGAACATTTTTAAATGTGATGCTTCCACTCATACTGTTATTGTAGACTTATGTTACAGTAGATTTTTGGCTTCCTTATCATCTTATAAGAAAATACTTGATCATATAATCAATTGAAACTTAGAATGTTTTCCTATGTTAAATAAAATTTACTTGTATATATGTGCCAATGATTTTGGTGACAGTCCATATATATTCTGCTTTTTAAATGTTTCCTTGTTAATTTTGGTTTATCATTTCATCAAAGTTCATATTTTGAAAAAATAATAGATCAAGTTACTGACTAGACAATACCAGGGAGAGAGGTTTTTTGTAGCACTTTTACACTCAAAGTATGGTTCACAGACCATCCACATTATCTTAATTTGGGAATTCTTATGAAATGCAGAATCTTGGGGCATGACACCAGATGCACTGAATCAGAATATTCATCTCAAAAATATCCCCAAGAAATTAATTTATCCATTAAAGTTGAGAAACTCACTGTAACTCTTTAATTACATAAAATGTGTTGACCTACCCAGAAAAATTCTGAATGTAATTGTCCAACTACATATGGAGTTGTACTGAAGCCAACTGAGTTATTTTTCCACAAATATGAAACCAACATTTTGTTATTTACATAGCTAAAATGAATTTTTCTTTCTTTCTTTCTTTTTTTTTTTTTTTTAGTTTGATAGCATAATCACAACAAAGCCAAAATAATAACAACAAAGCCAAAATTACTTGCCAGATATACTCTGTGGATATAGTATTTCCTAGTGTTCACTTCTTATCTATTCACTAAAATTGTTCATAGTTCCTTGTTTATTTTAATAAAGACTCCGACTCATTCTCTTAGTTATCTAGTGTTTCTATAACAGAAATGTCACAAGTGTATGACTTTAATAAACATAAATTTATTCTATCACAGTTTAGGAGGTTTGACATTCCAATTGCCAGCTCTAGAGAAAAGCTTTTCTTTCTCTGTCAGCTTTGGGGCAAGGTTTTTGTCTCCTTTCAGCATCTATTGCTGCTGTTAAGTATCACTAAGTTGGTTCCAATTGAGTCACCTTGCACAGGATTTCTGAGGAGAAGGTGGTAGGTTGGAATCACCAATGTTGAGGTTAGCTGTACAGTGCTTATCCTACAACAGCACACCAGGACGCCTCAGAATCTGTAGGTTTAGCATTTCTTGTATTTCTCCCTGTATCTAGGCATCAGTCTTCCCTCGATCTAGTAAGTTCACAGTATAGGTACCCTGGTTCGAAGGACACACTCCAATCCTTTCTTGGTGGTAGTACATCCCCCTTTTTAAAATCACTTCTCTCTCCTTTTATTTTGGTAAGATAAAAGATGTTGTAGGCATGTGCCAGGGAAACCTCCCTTACATCTCATCAGGCTTGTGATGGGATTAACGATGATGCATTGCACCCTTTCTCCTCTTGCTGGTTTTATCACATCAAATCACATCACAGGGTACCATCACATAAGTGCCACATTATATCACTGCATAACTGCCAAACCACTGAGAATTATGGCCCAGCCAAACTGAAACATATTTCGAGGGGACACGGTTTAATCCATGACACTCATTAAAGCTATTTTAGAAAATATTTAACTTCCAGATAAAGAAAATTTACCTAAAGATTTTTTGCCTGTATGCTTACAGTCTTTTTATTTGGTGTGTGTATACAATTTGCTTATTCTGTCAGTTGGTTGCTATATAAAAGCAGCTTCTAATCCAAAGTCATTTGTGGATATTATCTGTTTGATACTATTTGTATTGTAGATAATATATGCAAATGATTGATTCCAAATTTTTGCTATTACAAATGATGATACAAGAAATATTTTGAATATTTTTCCACACTTGTGCTGATACCTATTTTTTAGCAGATTCACTGAAGTATACTTAAGATGCAGTGAGCTGCACATAATTAAAGTTTATAACTTGATAAGATTTTACATATGATGATGGGGCTTCAAAAAGTTCATGGAAAAGGGAATTAACAAGTGACAGAGTTTTTTTCTCACAATCTTGAAACCACCCTCATATGTATGCACCATGAAAACTATCACCAGAGTCAAGATGATGGACATATACAGAAGCCTCATCAGTTGTCTCTTTGTAAATTGCATCTTTCTTGGTACTATAGATTAATTTGTTTTACCTGATCTGTAAGTGTTTTATATCTTGAAATAAATTCCTAAATTGTAATTATTGTGACAGATACTACCAAGTAATCAAATAGGTGACAAACATTATCAAATTGATTCTGAATCTGTATCAACTCATTCTTTTGTCAACACTGTCCTACTGTAACTGTACTTGTATATCTGTATGGTATGGTCTAAAATAGAGATGTTACTGCAATTTTTAGATTTGATCCATTCTACTTGTATTCTTTTAATTATACTTTTTAATAGTATTTTTTAGCAGTATGAAATGGTAGCAATATATTGTTTGTAAACTAATGCTTGCAAAATTATAACTTCCCTCTTAAAGCAAATTATAAATCCTAAAAATATTCATATCAATTCAAGTACATTGGCTCATTCTTGTAACTTCAACAATTCTTAGAAATCTTTTTACTGCTCTGTGAAAGTGACTTTTTGAAGGAAGATATTTGACAAATTAAGAGATGAGGAGGGTCAACTATTTTCAAAGTAGTGGTGATATGTGAACAGATATATGAAATATTTCAGCTATTTCAATAAGGAGCTTAAAATGTGGGATTTACTAAATTTTTATTTCAAATAAGTTTCCATAAGAAAAATACATTAATTTTAAATTAAAATATATCGTTAAAATTACATTTGTCGTTTTCAAAATATCTAGCAGTACCAAATTAAGTTTTGCTAAGAGAATTGTCAATGTCTGAAACACCTGGCTGAAAATAACTTACGAATATTTCAGAATATTCTATTAATCAAATACCTATTTTCATTAAAATATCACATAAATAATATTCAAAGGGAGCACATCTTGAACAATTTTTAACTTTGGCATGGAACGTCTAGCTGATCAAGCTATTTAAAGTCAGTGTCATTATTTCTTTTAAAAAAATAACATCTTGGTGCATGGATTTAAGAGTTTAGAGCAGTATCACAACTAATATTATGGTGCCAGGTTCTAGTTTAATTACTCCTGAGCCCTGCATAGTCTGAAGATAATTAAACTAAATATATTTCACCATGTTGAATGGGGAAATGAAAGAGTGTTCTTAAACTTCATGAGAATGCTAGGAGAAGTATTGTAAATATTAAACATTACAGTAAGTATGAATCTTTCCATAGTTTTTCAGGTAATGATGGGAAGGAAGAGGTGTAAGCCTTGATTTCTCATCATGACTACATGGAGAAAAAACAAAAACAAGTGTTTGGAAACGAAAAAAGTGAATGCACTTATAACCTTGGTGTATAAGGAGCTCTGGCAGCGTAGTGGTTATGAATACATGTGGTTGTTAAGTGCCTTCCATTCAGTTCTTACTCAGAACCAGCTGTTCCACCGGAGAAAAATTAGGCTTTCTACTCTGTAAGAAGCTCTGGTAGCATAGTGGTTACGAATCGGGCTGCGAACCGCAAGGTCAGCAGTTCGAAACTACCAGCTGTTCCGCGGGA
>NW_006408561.1:6691584-6693862 GCF_000296735.1 Chrysochloris asiatica | reverse complement strand
TGTTGGTTCTGAAAACCATCGACCTTGTGGTTCAAACTGTACTTACAGTCCAGTGTGTTATCCTGCAGCTCCACACCAAGGTGATAGTGGGCTACAAGAATGGTGGTAGAAAGTAACTTACAACCCTAAGTACAGGAAGAATAAATAAAGGATCTTGATTACTGTTTCTGAACTGTTTTCATGGCTTTGTGAGAGACAAGAGTAAATTTACTTTATCCAAAGTTAACTTTTAAAATTTCATTTGGTATGACCAATAATGTGTCATCTTAAATGAATGAAACGTCTTTTCGTGTTTTCCATTTTTCTTAACTAACTGCCTTAGTTCTTTGAAAATTCCACAGCAATTGAAATGGGGGCCTAGAAAATAAATGAAATGGGTTTCCCAAGCTGGTTCAATAAAATGTCATAGATTCATAGGAGAGTAATCATACCCAAAGTGTCCACCTAACTAAAATATAGCCTAACAAGCACCACAGTTATTACTTGAGGCCCATGGTTTCCTTTGCTGTTTTTTTGTCTATTATCTTTTCTTCAAGGCTGAGACTGCCAATTATTATGAAGCTGTTTTTACTTCACAAAAAAATATTGAGGTGATGAGAATGTATGGGAAACATTGAGGATTGTTCTATTTCTAAATGTTACTGTTTTTAATAGCCTACCTGGGAAGTTTAATGGAAAAGAAATTTACTTGGACCAGAGTTTAATTTACATTATTTCCACTATAAATCTTTTGGGAGGATATTAACTATGATCAGTAAAATGCATTAAAATATGAAGCAAGCAAAGGCTTTGTAGTGTTTTGACTTAGAGTAGAAAATTGATTTTCTATTCCATAGTATCATAAAATGGATTCATTGATCAATTTCATTTTAGATTGTTTCATTCACACAGAAAAAATATAGAACTATTTTTTAAAGTATGCTTGTAAATAAAATGCATTGGGGAAATATCACAAATGTGTATTATAATTTAAAATTAACATTATACTTTTATTTTTCCCTTAAAATCATTTTATACTACCTACAATAAAATGTATCATGCTAACAAATTTACTTAAAGTAAAGGAGTGAGAGAAGGGATATAGGGAATACCAACTTGCCACCTAAAATCTTTACCTTAATTTCAGTGATTTTTAAAAATGGATATATTTATATACAGACATAAAGTCTTAAAAAGAAATCTAGAAATCCATATAATAACTCCTAGAGTGTCAAAAAGTGCTCCATGTTTCTCCCCAGTATATCCAGTAATTGCCTTCACATATTACAGCATCTTTTCACACATTTAATTTAAATCTATTGGTAAATTCTTGTCTAGTACAAGTCTTCACTGAAATCCCATCATATTTCAAAAGTAATAATTGGGTATACAAGCCTATAGTGAAATAAAATTTGACTATCTGCTAGGCATTTCCTAGGTCCTGTGATTGCCAAAAGGCAACCAACTGGGCAATGCTTTAGATGGAATTAGAATCCAAGTTAACTCATTTTCTGTTCCACAATCCTTCTGATCATATGTAGTGTTATATTCCATAATTATATGATTATTTACAAGAAAATATTGAGTATCATGTCGAAATTTCTAATGCATTGGCTTCTAAGTTATAGTCATATACAGCAAAGGCTTGAAAGATGATATCAGAGAATAAAAATAAAGTTTGATTTTCTATTTGTGTGACTTTTATAGAAATAAGGAATGATTTAGTAACTTTTTAAATGCCTATGTTTATGGATGTTTCTTAATAAATTGCTGATTAATTAGTAAAATATATACTGTACTAATGTGGTGCTGTTTACTCCTGGTATGGCACTGTAGAGTCATGGTATGGTGCTGTGGAATAAAGCACTGGAGCACAAGATTGAATTGGACCACAAGGTCAGCAATTCAAACTTACAAACCACTCCTTGGAAATCCTATACAGGTTCTCCACGAGGCCAAACAGATTCAATGGCGCTTAACAACAACAAAATGTGGCACTATCAGGTACCACTGGTCTATGAACTACAAGGTCAGCAGTTCATATCCACCAGCTATTCCTCAGAAGCTATACGGGGTTGCTGTGAGTCAGAAGCAATTAAACAGAATTTAACAATACCACATATATTTAAAGCCTTGTAAACTCTATTCAGGTACACTCTGAGTCAGAACTGAAAGGAAGGCACTTAACAACCGCAACATGTATAATGCATAATTAGATGAACATACTTTAGGAGAAAACATCTTGATTGTATCAGGATTGATTGTATCAGGAGAGAACATCTTGATTGTATCTTGATTG
>NW_006408561.1:6678195-6688154 GCF_000296735.1 Chrysochloris asiatica | reverse complement strand
GGAGGATGAAATTAAATAATTCCAACTCCTCAAATCTGAAGTTGATACAACATGCAATCAAGATGTATTGAAAAATTACTGGTGATTGGAATGCAAAGATTGGAAATAAAGAGGAAAGGTCAGTATGGACTGTGAACCACAAATATAGCCTTGGTGATAGAAATTATTCTGAAATTTGCTTGATAGAATTTTGCAAGACCAATGATTTATTCATTTCAAATACCTTTTTTCAACAACATTCGTGATGATTATGCATGTGGGCCACATCTGATGGAATACACAGGAATCAAATAGACTATCTATATGGAAAAAGACAATGGAGAAGCATAATATGGTATGCCAAAACATGGCCATGTGCTGACTGTGGAACAGATTCATTAATTGCTCATATGAAAGTCCAGATTGAAGCTACAAGAAAATAAGTCCATCAGAGCCAAAATATGGCCTTGAGAATATTCTATAGAATTTAAAGACCATCTCAATAAAGATTCAAAGCATTACATACTAGTGACCAAACACCAGAACATCATAGAGGAAAAAAACAAAAGGTCATTAAAAAGACAGAAAAGACCAAAATGGATTTCAGAAAAGATTGTGAAACATTATCTTAAACATAGAAAAGCTAAAGCTAATGGAAGATGTGAAGTAAAATAGCTGAACAGAGAATGTCAAAGGGCAGCTTGAGAAGACAAAGGAGAGTTTTATAATGAAACCTAGAGTTAGAAAATCAACTCTACAGCTCAGCATTACTCAAAATAGGAAAATGGAAGAAAAAAATTTTGAGCTATTACAATGAAAGTTTATATGGGCAAAATACTGAATGATATAGGAAGCATCAAAAGAAGATGGAAGCAGTACAAAGTATTAAAAACGATACAGTTTTTGGTCGATATTCAACCATTTCAAGAGATACCATATGATCAAGAATTGATGGCATTGAAGGCAGAAGACCAAACTGCAGTGAAGAGATTGGTGAAAAACAAGGCTACAGGAACTGATAGAAAACAAATAAAACTATTTCAACATACTGATGCAGCACTGGAGGCACTCATTCATCTATGCAAAAAAAAAAAAAAAAAATGGAGGACAGCTATCTCACCAGCAATTGAAAGAGATCCATATTTGTGCCCAATCCAAAGAAAGGTGACTCTACAGAATGCGGAAATCATGGAACAATATCATTAATATCACAAGCAAGTAAAATTTTGCTGAAGATAACTGAAAAATGGTTGCATCATTGCATACATTGACAGGGAGCTGTCGGATATTTAAGCCAGATTCAGAAGAGGACAGGGAACTAGGGATATTATTGCTGATATCAGATGATCTTTAATGAAAGCAAAGAATGCCTGAAAGATAATTAATTGTGCTGTATTGACTATATAAAGACATTTCACTGTGTGGATCAAAACAAACTATACATAACATTGCAAAGAATGGGCATTCCAGATTACTTCAGTGTTGCTCATGAGGAAGTTGTACACAGACCAAGAGGCATTTGTTAAATTGAACAAGAAGATACTGAAAGGTTTCAAATCAGGAATGATGTGTGTCAGGTTGTGTCCTTTCAATCTGTATGCTGAGCAAATAATCTGAAAATGGATTCTATTGGAGAATTTTGAGAATGTTGAAATGATCTGACTTAAATTTTAAAATGGTGACTCCAACTATTGTGGATATTGTTGTTGTTGTTGTTAAGTGCCATTGAGTCAGTTCCAACCCATAGCGACCCTGTATAAGGTTTCTGAGGAGCAGCTGGTGAGCTTGAACTGCCAACCTTGCAGTTCAAACAGCTTTGCAGTCTGGTGAATTAACCCACAATGCCACGCCACTGTGGATACTGGACTGTAGCAATTAAAGTGTTCAGGCAGAACAGTTAGAAGGGTATTGCTGGATTATGTGATGAAGAATGTGGCATCAGGATTATAGGAAGATTCATTAACAATCTGTGGTATGCAGATGTCACACCTTGCTTGTTAGAAGTGAAGAAGACTTAACTTGCACCTCAATATAAAAAAAAAAATGGAAAAACCTCACAAATGGACCAATAAGTAACATCATGGAAAATGGAGAAAAGACTGCAGTTATCAAAGTCTTCATTTTCTTTGAACTACAATCAGTGTTCATGGAGAGGATAAGTACCTGTGTCAATTTCTAAAGTATACCCTTCATCCCGCTTTTGAGCATCCAGGCACAATCTCTAAATTGTGCACCCCCATCCCAATTTCAGGATGCATAGAAATTGATAACTGTGATGTATTAGAAGAAATGTTGTCCAGCTGTTTCAGTCAATGATTTTAGTATTTGTTGCATGTCAAAATGTCATTCTCTGTCTCATCTGGAAACCCCTTGGACTTGTATCCTAGGTAAGTGCTTCCAACTGCCCCATCCTTGCTATAACTCTGGATATCTATTGTACATGGAAGGATGCTAGGATTTACAATGTTATTAGAAACTTCTTAGTGGTGCCCCCTTGAAAGTGGTGTCCAGGGAGTATGCCATACCTGTCACACCTTAGACACATGTCTATTCTAGAGTCAGGCTACTCTTAAAGTTCTAAACCTTGGTGGATATAGCCCATGCTTGAAGGAGATCGTTGGACTCTGGAGTCAGATAGACTCAGTTTAAATCACCTTTCCAACTTGCTGTTGAGCAAATCATTAACCTTTCTTAGGCTTGTTTACTCCATGTATGTTTACATAATGATACTTCTTCTAAGTATATAGTAATTTTATGTCTTAATTTATTTTTTGTAGGGGTAAAGGGTATGAAGGTAATAACTAAAAATCAGTGAACTGGTTCTGGATATTGTGCTCTGATTTTTGAGCTTTGGAAATTATAGGAATATGCCTGCCCACCATGGTTCTTATGAGGGTAAGTCAAAAAGTATTGCTACAGAATCATTGACACCTTTATCAAATTAGAAAATAAAAATGTGAAGCTATTGTTTTGGGACATGTCATCGATCTCATACATAAGTTTAATATATATATAATAAATCAATTATGTTAGCAACATGCATCTTTTATTTTATTTTTATACTTTCATTAGAGATATATCTGAGGAGGCTCCACAAAGTCTAGGGAAAACTGAATTAAAAGTTAATAAATGTTTTCCATGAACATTTTGAAGCTACTTTATATTTCTAGTTGGGACTTTTAAATAATCCTGGGATAATAATGTCACAAAATTTGGGGAAGAGTTCAAATTTGTCTTGTTGAGCAATACTTACTCTGAAACATCAAAGGATTTCATGGCTTTGATGACAATGATCAGTTTTCTGCATTAGACTTCCAGTTTTCTGCATTAGACTTCTTTGTAGCTTTTAATCAGATGTAAAAATATCAGGTTTATTATGGTCTAGTCAGCTATAGTAGCATAGTCACAAAGACCTAAAAGAAATTAAGAAATAAACTAGAATTTTAGGAAATGTAAGTAGAGTTCCAAAAGATGATTTTATATTAAGAGAATGAACTGAAACCTTATAGGATACAATACTATTTTAAATAAAAATAGCTTGAGTTTTTCATCTATAATCTCAGATGCTGCATTCCAATTTCCTTATGGCAGCTTTAGTAAGTATGAAGACACATATATTATTTTTTCTTATAAGGATTTAAACATTCAATAATAAACAGGTTTATAGCACATAAAAGATGTGTTCATTATCAACCATATCTATGTGAGATAAATATTTTAGAAGCTGAGTTGTCAGCCCTTTCAAACTGCATTGCAGAGATGAGTAACCTGTGGCATCTGAAGCTATTTTGAGTGGCATTTATAGTGAGTGTTCAAATTATAGCACATAAAATGTTGACGTATGCTTTCAAGGGCAGCTCAATTCTCCTGTTATCTTTTTAAGAGAGAAACGGTGGCCTTTTCATTTGCTACTTAAGTTGGGAGCAGAGTGAATAGAAATGGAAGAAGTGAAAAACAACAGTTAAAAACAACAACAAAGCTTTTCTGGGCCTTTGGAGCCCATGACCACAGTCCTAAAGTCTCTTTTTCCATAAATAGTTCTTATTTGGGAACCAATGGATTACCAGATGGAGCCCTTCTAATACACTAGATTAAGCATTGGGCTGCTAATTGAAAGAGTGATGGTTTGAACCCACCAGCATGGGATAAAGATGAAGTATGTTGTCAACTTCCATAAAGACTTACAGCCTTGGAAATCTTATTCTGTCCTATAGGATTACTATGTTGTAATTGTTAGGTATCATAGAGTAAGCATCGACCTTAAGCACAACAGAATGAAACACTCTTTTCCACTGACTTTTCACTTTACCAAGTGTGATGTCCTTCTCCAGGTACTAGTCCCTGATGATAGTACCTCCAAAATATGGCAGACAGTCTATACATCCTGGCTTCTACAGAGCATTTTGTCTGTAATTCTCCCAACACTGATTTGTTTGACCTTTGTTAAATTCTTCTACAATTTTTGTTACTTGTTTTCCAGTTTCATCTGTATATGGGTTTATTGGAAATACCACCATTTGGGTCAAGTGTACCTTAGCTCTCAGATTGACAGCTTTGCTCTTGAACACTTTTGTGCAGCAGATTTGCCCAAAGCAATACATTATTTGATTTCTTGAGTCCTGCTTTCTTGAGTTTTGATGGTTGATTCAAGCAAAATGTAGTCTTTGACAACTTCAATTTATATAGATGTTGCTTATTGGTACAGTAGTGTGGATTTTTGTTTTATTTACTTTGAATACTTAAATGCATTCATTTTATCAATTCAAAGCAAAGGAACAAAAGGAATTCTTTAGCTTACCTGCTTGTTTCTCATTCTTCTACCTCTGTATCTCTGCTCTCTAATCATGTCAGTATACTCTATATTCTTCTCTTATATCATTCAGTGACATCTGGATTCTCATTCATCTTCAAAATTCTTGGTCTTTTCTTGTATTGGGCAATGAAGAGTTAGATGTGTACATGACACTTTGGTGGGCTCTTTTGACCAATGCAACTGCTTTGACAAACATTTTGATGTCAAGAGTGTTTTGACCTGCCACTTGGATCTGCAATTTTGACACAGGATTGTTTTGACATGGCCTGAAAAGAAACTATTAAGCTTTCAGCTT
The DNA here is from genome assembly GCF_000296735.1 of Chrysochloris asiatica. Classification (NCBI taxonomy): domain Eukaryota; kingdom Metazoa; phylum Chordata; class Mammalia; order Afrosoricida; family Chrysochloridae; genus Chrysochloris; species Chrysochloris asiatica. The sequence continues at coordinate 6,683,067 of NW_006408561.1, read as the reverse complement.
TTATTATTATCAGCCTCACCTAATCACTGAACTGACCTCACCTTATAATGAGGATGAGGGATGAGGTGGGCTCCATGCAGAAGTATGCATTAGGTCTAGAGTGAAGCTTTATCCTAGGATAGAAAACCTGAGAACAGTCCAATTCAACACAAACCTCATGCTGCTAAGAGTCCATATGCATCCCCTTTACATATGTCACAAAATCTTCAGCTGTAATAAGTGCAGGCTGATATCCTATGACTCACATTATTCACGATTGTTTTATCATATATTCTCTGAGTTTTCTATAAACTTTAAGACCTGAAGATTAGTGGCATTTGAAACACAATGGGATCACTTCTTTACATCTTGATGTGACCTAAAAAACCTAGGAAACTCCAGGAAAAGTTTAAGAAACACTTCTAACAACTAGATCTCAGTATAATAATTACATTTAATATTTTCTGTTGTTGTTAAGTGCCATTGAGTTGCTTCAGACTCATAGAGACCCTGTATAAGCTTTCCAAGGAGTGGCTAGTGGGTGTGAACTGCCAGATTTGCAGTTAGTAGTTCAGTACTTATCCTACAGAGCCACACTAGGACTCTTCATCTAATATTACAAGACTAAAATTAAATTTTGGGAGTCAGAACTTAGAGACAGGTCTATATTCCAATTCTATATATTTTTCTTATTGTAAAGATAATATCAAATTGAATAAATTAATAAATAAAAGCAAAAGCAAAAGCCCTTAGAAATTGAAGTAGGGGCTAGAAATGGCCACAATCGACATTTCCTGGGTAGAGAAGAAATGAGAGCTAATGTTATAACAAGGTCATTTTTTCCTGCTAAATTAAAATGATTGCATCAAATTGTCTATTCAAAATGTATTCTCTTTCAAAATAGTCTAGTAAAAATGACTGCTTTTAAAAATTGGATATTAGAAGAGATAATTATCATTGAATCTTTACTTTCCTCATATCTGTTATGTAAGCATTATTGTATCTTTGGTCTACATTTTCATTGAAGTCTGAGAAATGATTGGATGATTCATGCTCCAAGATCAGTATCATTCACAATAGGTACTGTATGTTTTCTGTGGTCAGCATTTTGGAACTAAAGGTCTACCACATTACTTGTGAAATCCTTGTGGTCAAATTCCACTGAACTGGAGGAAGAGGGGCATGTTTCTAGGTAATTTCTGCATCTCATTGCTTATATTGACTGTGGGAGAAAGTTGAAATAGGAAGTAGTTGGATAAGTTTTATGGAAAGTTTTATGCTATTTGGTTGGTTCCACCTCATAATGACACTGTATAAGGTTTCTGGAGTGGCTGGTGGGTTTCAACCACTGACTTTGTGGTTAGCAATTCCCTGCTTATCTTTCAGCATCACACAAGGCCTCTGGAAAGGAATATTGCACTGTGGGCTAAAGAGCTGGACTACAAAGTTGCTTTGAACTACAAGTTCAGCTGTTTAAGCTTACTGGCTACTCCTTGGAAAGCTTATACACTGTTGATATGGGTCAGAACCAACTCAATGGAACTTAAAAAAAAAAAAAAAATTATAAGTCTTTATTCCCTGAGCTTGAGGCATTGCCTGGAATGTCAGTAAAGTGTATTGAAGATATGAGAGCCAGAATATTCTCTTCCTTTCTTGGAACTCTGGTTTGGTACTGCAGGATAAGCACTGAACTGCTAACTACAAAGTTGGTGGTTCAAACCCACCAGCCATCCCTTGGAACCATATACAGGGTCACTATGAGTCAGAACCAACTACACAGCACTTAACAACTACAGCACTGGTTCTTTATTTGCACCAGGGCTATAGAGGAACTCAATACTGATAAGATTTATCATTTGTTTTTAAAAACAAATGGATGTGTAATTTAGTGGCCTTGTCAGTTACCTTGGTAACTTGATTGTCTGTAGTGGAACCTGAAGTCATCAATTCTTCCTTGGGGATATCTAACCCTTTTATGACCTTCTTTTTTGGACTCTTTGGGTTAATGCAAAGTCAGTTTGAACTACAAGGTTGGCAATTCAATCTCTCCAGCTGCTCCTCAGAGACCAGGAGTTGCTATGAGTTGGAACCAACTTGAGGGTAGTTAACAACAACAACAACAACCATATGTTTAAATAAGGGATCCTACTGTGGTAGGTCTTGCTTTACAAGAGCTTTTTAAAGTGCTAAAGAGCAAAGATGTCAGCTTGAGGACTAAGGTGCGCCTGACCCAATAACCTCATATGGATGCGAAAGCTGGACAGTGAATAAGGAAGATCAGAGAAGAATTGATGCCTTTGAGTTGTGGTGTTGGAGGAGAATACTAAAAGTGCCATGGGCTGCCAAAAGAACCAATAGATCTGTTTTGGAAGAAGTGCAGCCAGAGTGCTCCTTTGAGACCAGGATGGTTAAACTTCATCTCTCATACTTTGGACATATTGTCAGAAGGGAACAGTTGTTGGAGAAGGATATCATGCTTGGTAAGGTGGAGAGTCAGAGAAAAAGAGGAAGACCCCCAACAAGATGGATTGGCCAGGTGGCAGCATTGATGTGGCAGCGGTAGTGAAGTTGGCTCAGGATTGGACATTGTTTCGTTCTGCTGTGCATGGGGTTGCTATGAGTTGGATCCAACTCGAAGGCACCTGACAACAACAGCAACAACTGTTTACTTTGCAAACTTTTGTTTGTGAGCAAGATCTCAGGCACCGGGCTTCATTTATCTATACCGAAAATGCTACATTGTTCTTAATATTCCTATATACTTTCAGGAGGAAGGAGAACATCTGGGTTAAACTGATTATATTTAGAGGTGGTTTAATGGGGCTGCCACTGATTAACCCAGGGTCTGCGTATACTGTCCCCAGCATCTCACCTTCTTCTCATCACTAATTTATAGTAACCCTGTACAGGGTTTCTGAGGAGCAGCTGGTGGATTTGAATTGATTGTGGTTCATAGTCCAGTGTTTACTATATAGTGCCACTTCAAGACTCCAGAAATCCTACTACTTATATGCTACTTGGAGTCCTGGTGTGGTGCTGTGGGTCAATGCACCAAACTGCAAAGTCATTTGAACTGCAAGGTCGGTGGTTCAAGCTCACCAGCTGCTCCTTGGAAACACTACACAGGTTCACTATGGGTCGGAACCGACTCAACAGCACTTGACAACAGCAACAACAACATATACTACTTATATGTCAAGACTGACATAGCTAAGGATAAATCATGACTAAAATTTAAGGATGGTAAGATTAGGCAGCAAGCTTAAATATGTCCAACTCTTCCTTACAGAAAATGAGTAAACTCAATCTTCAACTCACCAAAGAATATAAGATGTCCTCCCAAGATTAGTTGATAACCATCCTAAATTTGATAACTATCAGTAAAGAAGTATTAGGAATTCAGGGGGGCCAGAGGGAGAGAATATAAAGGACAAGTGCAACCCCTAGAAATATCATTGTAACTGTCTTATTTTGGAAAAGGTATTCCTCACTACAGTGATGAGAACAGAATTAGTTAAAGGGATTCCTGGTGTCACTCTATAGAATGAGCTCTAAACTGAGAACCACAAGGTCAGCAATTCAAACCCATTTAAAATCAGGTGAATTCACTGGAATTTCATAATTATGGGGGTAGGAGAAATCCCTAAGAAACCCACTTCTACAAAAGAATCAACCTGCTGCTCGTTTACCAGACCTGAATTATAAAAAGCAAACAATAAATAAATAAAAGAGTATTAATGTCACCAGTATAATCTATTTCTGAAAGCTAGTTTTAAACATTGCATTAGTTTAGCAGTCTTCTAGGGTTTTTGTGTTTGTTTTTATTTTTTTGACCAGATGTTTTATCTATACAACAAATGCTGCAGAAGAAAAATAAAATGTATTCCTGACAAAATCAAGTGCTAAAACATGAGTAAAGATATACTCTAGGAAAAGAGGAATTTAAGAAACTTAAAAAAATAGTTCTCTTTCCCCAGTGTTTCTGAGAATAAATGAAAATAATGAAGAAAAACTCAATGAGATATTAATTCTTTAATAAAATGATGGTATAATATATATCATATGATTATTTTATTTACTTTATGAAAAAATGAGTCATATGGTTCTTTTGTATAAAGAAGACAGAATGAAAAATAGAAGAAATTTGTTTTGCTGAATTGTGTCTTTAAACTGAAGAAAGGAGCTCGGGTGGTACTGTTAGATAAACATTGGATTGTTAAATGCAAGGTCAGAGTTGAAACCCACCAGCCACTCCATGGGAGAAAGAGGAATCATTCTGCTCCCGTAAAGATTTACAACCTCAGAAACGCTATACAGAGTCTCCGTGAGTCAGAATACACTCAGTGGTAGTGACTGTGTGGTTAGACATAAGCAGCTGAAAAATCAAAGACAAAATTAAAAGGAAAATTAACAAGTTAAATGTAATTAGATACCCTTCTCAAACAAACATATCTATTCAAATGCAAAACTGGCAGGGTGGTAATGTCTGATCTATAATTTCAAAAGGGAGGAGGAAAATTATGATCCTCAGCGTCAGTCACATAATGCTGATCCTACGAAAGAAAGTCAGACATACCTCCAACTTCCAATCCTTATATCAACTCTGACATCAGCAGTCCTACCTATCTGTTGAGCACTATATAGAACTCATTGCAATTATACACAAAGAATCAGAAATAACTCAGGTTATCGTTCTTCGGTCACACCACCTTCTTCCCACATGTACTTGCAAGCATATCTCTCTCAGAACAGAAAATTTCAAAGGATAGCTAAGAAGACAAGGTCAAATAATAAACTGAAATGTGCAAAGACCTGAAGTTAGAAAACCAAAGGGAAGAACACTCTCAACATTTCTCCAGCTCAAAGAACTGAAGAAAAAATTTAAGGTTAGAG
>NW_006408561.1:6675195-6677970 GCF_000296735.1 Chrysochloris asiatica | reverse complement strand
CATGAATCTAGGAAATTTGGAAGTTATCAAAAAGTAATATAACACACACACATCGATATCCTAGGTATTAGTGAGCTGCGATGGATTGACATGGGCAATTTTGAATTTAACATCATATGATTTACTATGCCTGGGACAACTAATTCAAGATGAAAGGCATAGTATTTATTATCAAAAAGAATATTTAAAGGTGTATCGTGAAATAGAATACTATCTGTGACAGTATAATATATCTGTATGACTACAAGAAAGACCAGTTAATACCACTTTTATTAAAATTTATGTACCAGCCACTAAAGCCAGTGATGATGAAACTGAAGACACTACCAATTTCATCAGTCTGAAATTGATAAAATATGCAATCAAGATGCGTTGATAATTACTGGTGGTTGGAATGCCAAAGTTGGAAACAAAGAGGAAGGATCAGTAGTTGGGAAATATGATGCTGGATATCACATGAGAGAATTTTGCAAGACCAATGATTATTCATTGTAAACACATTTTTTAAGCAAGATAAAAGAAGGAACTCATCATATAGAATATGCATAAATCAAATTTACCATATAGGAATTGGGCTGCTAATCTCACAGTCAGCAGTCTGAAACCACCAGCTGTTCTACAGGAGAATGATGAGATTATCTGCTCCCATAAAGATTTACAGCCTCAGAAACCCTGTACAGGGTTGCTATGAGTTAACTGACTCCACGGCACATAACAACAACAACAACAACATAGGAAAGTTGTTGTTGTTAGGTGTCATGGAGTAAGTACCAACTCATAGTGACCCTATGCATAATGGAATGAAACACTGCCCAGTCCTGTACCAACCTCATTATCATTGCTACATTTGAGCCCATTGTTGCTGCCGTTATGCCAATCCATCTAGATGGCAGTCTTCCTTTTATTTACCAACCTTCCATTTTACCAAACATGATATCCTACTTCAGGACTGGTTCCTCCTGACAATATGTCTGAAATATAAGACAAAAAGTGTGACCATCCTGGCTTCTAGAGAGTGTTCTGGCTGTACTTCTTCCACCACAGATTCATTCGTTCTTTTGGCAGTCCATGGCACTTTTAATATTCTTCTCCAACACTATAGCTCAAATGCATTAATTCTTCCATGATCTTCTTTATACGCAGTCCAACTTTCACATGCATCTGAGATTATTGAAAATACCATGGTGTGGGTCAGGTGTACCTTAGTCTTCAAACTAAGATCTTTGCTTTTCAACACTTTTAAAAGGTCTTGTGCAGCAGATTTGCCTAATGTAATATGCCGTTTGATTTCTTGACTGCTGCTTCTGTGAGTGTTGTTGGTTGATCCAAGAAAAATGAAGTCTTTGACAACTTCAATCTTTTCTCCATTGATGTGGATGTTGTTTACTTGTTTTGTTTTCTTTACACTGAGGTTTAACCCATACCTTTGATCTTCATCAGTAAGTATTTTAAGTCTTCTTCACTTTCATCAAGCAAGGCTTATCATCTGCATATCACAGAATGTTAACAAGTCTTCCTCCAAACCTGATGCCACATTTTTCTTCATATAATCCAACTTCCTGAATTATTTGCTAAGCATACAGATTGAATAAGTATGGTGAAACAGTACAACACAGTCACACAACCTTCCTATTTTAAACCATTCAGTGTCCCATGTTCATGTTATACCAACTGTCTCTGGATCTATGTTACAGATTCTTCAAGAGCAAAACTAAATGTTCTGAAACATTCATTCTCCACAATGCTGTCCATAGCTTGTCATGATCCACACAATCAAAAGCCTTTGCATAGTCACTAAAGCAATGATAAACAATTTTTTGATATTCTATACTTTTAGCCACGATCCATATTGTGTCAACAGTGATAACCCTCGTTTCATGCCCTCTCTGAATTCAGTTTGAAACTCTGGAAGTTTGCTGACAATGTATGGTTGCAGTCATTTTTTAATTATCTTTAGCATACTTTTGATTGCATGGGATATTAATTATATTGTCTGATGATTTCCACATTCCGTTAGGTTATGTGTCTGTGGAATGGGTACAGATATGGATCTCTTCCAATAAGTTGACCAGGTTTCTGTCTTCCTAATTTCTTGGCATAGATAAATGACTGCCTCCAGTGCTGCAACAGTTTGTTGAAAGATTTCAATTTGTATTCCATCAATTCCCAGAGCCTTGTTCTTTGCCAATACCTGCTGTGCACTCTTTTCAGTATCATTGGCTCTTGATTATTTGTTATCTTGATACAGTGACTCTGTATATTTTGTCCATCTTCTTTTCACGCTGTCTGCATCAGTCAATACATTGCCCATTGTTGTTAAGTGCCGTCAAGTCGGTTCTGACCCATAGCCACCCTATATAGGGTTTCCAAGGAGCAACTGGTGAGATTGAAAAACTGACCTTGCAGTTCAACTGACCTTGCAGTTCAACTGACCTTGCAGCTTTGCAGTCTGGCATATTAACCCACAGCACCACACCAGAACTCTATATTGCCTGTAGATTACTTCAATGTTGCCCATAGATTACTTGAATATGGCAATTCACTGGTTGAATTTTTTCTTCAGTTCCTTCAGCTTGAGGGCTACTGAACATGTTCTTCCCTTTTGGTTTTCTAACTCTATGTCATTGCATAGTTCCTTATAATATTTGACTCTGTCTTCTTGAGCTGCCTTTTGAAATTTTCTTTTCAGTTCTTTTAACTCCTCCTTTCTTCCTCAGAATGACTGATGGTTTAGAACTGCTGACCTTGAGGTTAGCAGTGTGACTGGTAATCACT
>NW_006408561.1:6672283-6674815 GCF_000296735.1 Chrysochloris asiatica | reverse complement strand
CAGTTCATCAGACTGTGGCAATTTACTCTTGGTCCCTGTATCAAAATTTTTACCTTCATCTGATCAAGTTCTGGTCAGTTAACCATTCAAACTACAGCAAATGGGTACTTGTCTGCAAGTTTGGGAGTTTTATCATGCCTCCCCCTACTTCACACTAGCTGACTTCTTCACTTTCAGCTCAAGCCTCCAGTGGCTAAGTTAGTATTCATGGGCTCCAGAGTTCATACACCTCCCCAAACTTCAGACCAGCCATTTCTTCCTCTTCTCTCTCTCATCTCAAGGTCAACTTATGCCTATGGAAAATGGCAAAACTCAGCCCATGTTTTCTAACATGTACTTTTTTCTTGTCTTTCTTTCCTGTCTTTTTAGTGACCTTTTACTTTCTTCCCGTATGATGTTCTTTATATCATCCTAAAACTATTCTGGTTTTCAGTCATTAGTGTCTAGTGCATCAGATGTGTTCTTGAGATGATCTCTAAATTCAAGTGGGACATATTCAACGTCATATTTTGGCCCTCATGGGCTTGTTTTGATTTTCTTCAGGTTTATCTTGAGCTTGCGTAGGAGAAATTGGTGGTCTACCCCTGGCCTTCCTTGGGCTGATGATATTGAGCTTCTCCACTGTCTTTTTCCACAGATATAGTGAGATGACTGTACACTCCACCTGGTGAGGTCCGTCTATATAGTCACCTTTTCTGTTGATTTAAAAAATATATTTTCTATGAGTAAGTCATTTGTCTTGCAATATTCTTTTAATGCGATCTCCAATATAATTTCTATGATACTGACTCTTCCTCTTTGTTTCCAACTTTCACATTCCAATCCCAATCACCAGTAATTACCAGTTGTCTTCATTGCTTATTTGATCAATTTCAGCCTGAAGATGATGGTAGAATTATTTCATTTCTTCATGACTTGGTATAGTGGTTGGTGGATAAATTTAAATAATTGTATTAACTGGTAGGCATGGTAATCAAGGCAACAAACAAGCCACTACAGACTGAGAGATGAATGGGGGCCTGAACTTTTAGTTGTACCTTAACCTTTAATCCTTGTTGTTGTTAGGGGCCATTGAGACATTACCAACTCATAATGACACTATGTACAACAGAACAAAACACTGCCCGATCTTGGGCCAACCTCACAATTGTTGCCACACTTAAGCCCATTGATACAACCACTTTGCCAATCCATCTTGCTGGGGGCCTTCCTCTTATTCTCTGACCCTCCTCCTAACCAAACATGATATCTTTCTCCAGCGATTAGTCCCTCCTAACAATATGCCCATAGTATAAGAGACAAGTTTGGCAATCCTGGCCTCCAAGGAGCAATCTGGCTGCACTTCTTCTAATACAGATCTGTTTGTTCTTTTGGTAGCCCATGGCACTTTCAGTATTTTCCTCCAACACCACCTTAATCACTATTCCTTAATTCTACCTTAATCCTTAATGTTATTTTAATTCTGCCTCATTAGTTTATGCATTGCATTTAATTTTTGACAACTTCCAATTTTCACAGATTAATTTTTCGTACCTTCCATGTTCCAATTTTCAATGGATGTTTACAGCTGTTTCTCTTCATTTTGAGTTGTGCTGCATCAGCAAAGGAAGGTCCCGTGGGCTTTTCTTCTATGGGCTTTACTCCATTCGTGTTGTCAATGGTCAACTCTACTTTGAGGAGGCAGCTCTTCCCCAGTCGCATTTTGAGTGCCTTTCAACCTGAGGGGCTCATTTTCTGGAAATATATCTGACAGTGTTTCTCTGCTACTCATAAGGTTTTCAGTGACTAAATATTCAGAAGTAGTTCCTTACTTTTTCTTCCTAGTCTTTGTCTGGAATCTCATCTGAAACTTGTCCACTATGGGTGACCCTGTTGGTATTTAAAATGCCGGTAGCATAACTTTCAGAATCACAGCAAAGAGCTCTGGTATCATAGTGGTTACTAATTGGGTTGCTAACCTCAAGGTTGGCAGTTTGAAACTACCAGCTGTTCCATGGGAGAAAGATGAGGCTTTTTGCTTCTTTAAAGATTTGCAGCCTTGGAACCCCTGTGTAGGGTCATTATGAGTTGAAATCAACTCCATAGTATTTAACAACAAAAATTATAAGGAAGACCAGTTACTTTCCTTTAGCGACATATTAGATATTTTTATTTCTATGGCTTTTTCGAACAATTCAATAAAATTATGAACCGCAATGTTTTTAATGCTTAGTTTGTGATATAGTGTTAAAAACTTTTCAGGCATTATCTCATTTAATTTGCACAGTGGTTTAAACATATGCCCACCTTAAAAAAGAGAAAACTGAAGATCAGAAAGAATTAGTAGTCTTCTTAAGATAATAGTTAATAATAGACTAAACTAGGATGTAACTCAGGACAGTCTGTCTTAAAATTGTCAAGGATTTCATTTTACTTTTATCCACAATCACAATTCATTGAAGAAACAATCAAGAAATCATACAATGTATTACATTGGAAAAAATATGCTTCAAAAGCCGTCTTTAAATTGTTTAATGGAAAAAAAAAAAAAAA
>NW_006408561.1:6642755-6671348 GCF_000296735.1 Chrysochloris asiatica | reverse complement strand
TCAGGGTCACTATGGGTCGGAACCGACTCAATGGCACTTAACAACAACAACAAATAATAATAAAATATAGTCAACATTTTTGCTAGATGAAATAGTATCTATGAGGTTAGCTCATATATTATGTAAATACTAGGTGGCAAACACTCATGAGATTAATTTCTTATAGGTCTCTGTAAGTCAATTACGTACCTTTTTCTATCAGGGGCAATTATGGCTCAGAAAATTTAGGTGACATATTTTCAACTTTGGAAATGGGTGAGGTCTGTGAATTCAAATCAAGATTCAATGGCTGCAAAGCCTGTACTCTTACCACCATGACTTTTGTGAAAGTAGTGTGTTTATTATATTATTATTTATTATAAAAGAATACTGGCTTAATAGCTTCACTTTTGTTTTACTTTTTCCCTTTAAGTGAAAAAAGACACATTATATGGACTCCTGGTGTAGTGCTGTGGGATAAGCACTGGAGTGCTTACCATAAGGTCAGCAGTTCAAACCACTCCTCTAAAACACTATACAGGGTCATTATGAGTCAGAACTGATTTGATGGCACTTAACAGCAACAACAACATATGGCCTATAAATATAGGTTTTTAAATGTCTATGTAAATATTAGTAAAATAGAAAGAAAATGATGTATTTTAATAATAAAAGAAGTAGTAGTTTCATTTGCCATCCAAACCCATCTTCTTAAAGAAGAGAGTATTATATTGTTAAGTCCATCAAGTCTGTTCTGACTCATAGCAACCCTGTACAGGGTTTCTCAGGAGTGGATGGTGAGTTTAAACTACTAACCTTACAATTAGTAGTCCAGTGCTTATTCTTTGGTGCTATACAGGTACCTCTTAATTCTTGCAATATTTCTTTGGCCCTAATACCAGTACAGCAGGAGTTTAAGAAACAGAAAAATAAATGAATGTAAATAGTTCTACATATTCTAGCATTGATACTGAAGAAGTACTATGTCTTATGATTCAAATGCAACCATAATACAATCTCTACCATTATGTTTCTACAGTCCTTGTAACCATAGTGAAATGTGCAAAATCATGCTGGAGCCACAATTTATCTGCATATATGATTTGCATAACACACATTCTAAATGCAGATGATGTCAGCTGATATTCTAATGTGTTATTTAAACAACTTTATTTCTCATTTCTGAGATACATTTGCTGTTCCCATAGAAAATAACAACATGAATCAGATCAAACAATTTAACTTTGAATTTTCCCCACAACAACTCAATTTATATTCTTGATATTAATTATTATTAAAACATACTATAGTAATCAGGAGTTCTGGTGTGGCACTGTAAGTTAATGCATTGGGCTGCAAGTTTGTTTGAACCTCAAGGTCAGTGGTTCAAGCTCACCAGCAGTTCCTCAGAAATCCTATACAGGGTTGCTCTTGGTCGAAACTGACTCGATGGCACTTAACAACAAACAATAATAGTAATCAGAAAGAGAATTTATACTACTCAGGACAGGAAAAAGGAAAACAGTACTTAACAGAAAAATAATATATGAAACTAAGAGTGTATAGAAGTTACAAAGACCTTGTGTAAACACCAACAAAATAACATTGTAAGCACTGCAAAGATTTTACATGATCATATCAAGGTGCAATAAGAACTCACTGGGGATTTTAGTAAGCATTATTTAGGTTTCAGTTAATGGGATACTACTAGTTCTGGTTGTAATGGCAATAGAACTCCCACCATGTAGTAATAACATTATTATATGAAAACTATCATTCAAATTAAGTAAATAGTATTTAGTCATAGAAAGTATGAAGTCTGGTAAACCTTACCATGCGGAGATTTGAGGATGAGTCTGAGATGGATTGCACTATACACAAAAAGTAATGGGAACATGAAAGTAATAATTTGAATTATGTATTAGGGATTTCAAAAAGTTCATAGAAAAATAGAATAGAAAGTTCATGGTATTTTTCCACAAAACGTTGAGGTATGTATTGTTGTTAAGTGCTGTTGCATTGGTCCCAACTCATAGAGATACTGTACAAGGTTTGCAAGGAAGCAGCTGGTGAACTTGAACACCCAACCTTGGGTTAAAACTGACCTTCGAGTTGAATGCTTATCCTACAGTGCTCCCTTTGGTTATATATATATATATACAGACTTGAAGTTGTCAGGGACTTCATTCTTCTTGATCAACTATCAACACTCACGGAAGCAGTAGTCAAGAGATCAGACAACGTATTGCATTGGGCAAATCTGCTGCACAGGAAGTTTTTAAAGTGTTAAAGAGCAGAAATGTCAGCTTGAGAACTAAGGTGCGCTTGACCCAAGCAACCTCATATGGATGGAAAAGCTGGACAGTGAATAAGGAAGATCATAGAAGAATTGATGCCTTTGAGTTGTGATGTTGGAGGAGAATACTAAAAGTGCCATGGACTGCCAAAAGAACCAATAGATCTGTTTTGGAAGAAGTGCAGCCAGAGTACTCCTTGGAGGCCAGGATGGCTAAGCTTTGTCTCTCATACTTTGGACATATTGTCAGGAGGGAACAGTCGCTAGAGAAGGATGTCATGCTGGGTAAGATGGAGGGTCAGAGAAAAAGAGGAAGACCCCCAACAAGATGGATCAGCCAAGTGGCATCATTGATGGACTCAAGTGTGGCAGCGGTAGTGAGGTTGGCCCAGGATCGGACATTGTTTCATTCTGCTGTGCATGGGGTCGCTATGAGCTGGTTCCTACTCCATGACAACCGACAACAACAACAACAACAATAGACACACACATATATGCATACATGAGTGTATATATACAAAATATATATACATATGTATGCATCTATATGTGTATATGTATGTATACACACACACACACATACCAGAGATTTAGGTTCAGTCTGAGTGCTAAAGAAACTCTTGATATGGTACAAATCGTTGTTTCTCTTACTCTTAGTCGTCAATGTCAATGCAGGAATCAGGAAGCTGAATATCCATCATGTACTGTGAATTCTACCCACTGAAATCAATGCTTGGGAAGACACTTCAACTAGTAAATCACAGAAATGAAGTGTTTTTATGACCCATGCCATTAGATGTGGAATATTCACCAATGGAAGCAAATATTGCTAAAATTATTCTCCTGCTTCTAATTATTGTCCAGGTGAGTTGTCAACACCAGAGGGAAAAGGGAGAGTAGAAAGCAATGAGGTTAAAGGATTTGAGCAAATTAGGATATTCTGAGCAAAAGTAGGATTAGATAATCCTTTCATTTAATGCATAGCTTCACAATTCAACTAGATAAATATGAAGATACTTTGAAGTCATGTTATTAAAAAAAGATAGTTGTACCTCTTAAGGTACAATATACTATTCTAAACTAGAATGTTGAGTTCATCTCCATAAAGTGCAGTAAAATGACTAAATAGAATTATATATCATATATTTCAGGATATGAATAAATGCAGTGCATGAGTGCTATTCATTACTTACCCCTCGTCAATAAGTGAAATAGCCACGTGCTTTGAACAATGATGTCATTGTTTTCACTTTTATTAGCTGAATAAGTTTGCTTATTTCATCATGCAAAATTCTATCATTATCTTACTCTTCTCTTAACTTGCCATAAAAAAAACAAATTGATGGACTTTAGGAGACTTTGGAGTGCATGGGTATTACAAATAGGTAAGTGCTCCACTACTATTTGAAAACTTGGTGGTTTAAATCCACCCAGCGGCAATTTGTAAGCAAGGCCTGGCTATCTCATTTCAAACAATCATAGTCATTGAAAATTCTATAGAAGTATTGTCCTACTCTAACACTCATGAGTGGCAACTTCATGAATTGGGACCTCCATGAATAGAGCTGCCACGAAATTTAATAAATAAAATGAGATTATATCTACATGTTTGTGAGATTATCATCAACATTTTGTCCATAATTTGGTATAAGCTGCTTTTCTTCCCTTAAATGGATGTGCAGAAGTTAGAATAATAGAATGTATTTAACTGGATACTGGAATTAATAGTGTTTTGATATACACTCTTCATAGAGTAAGTAATAGAAACTACAGATCAAGAATGAGTGTTTGTGTGAAAGACAATGAGTACTCACAGAACCCCACCCCAAGACACTTCAGCAAACCATCGGGTGCCTAAATATAATGGTTTAAGAAGCATCTCATTAATCACTCAATATATTATTACTATAATAGTACCTTAGCCCCATGATGGAACAAGATACATGATCACAAATACAGTCCTGGAAGCTTATGGTAGAACTCAATTTCAGATGCTTATAAAGAGAATTCAGAATGCTTACAACCTTCTGTTATGTTAATGGCAAGTAAAAGCAAAAATGAATAAGCAAATCCTTATTGAAAAGTGTAAGGTCCCACAGAACAGACAGATGAAGCCTAGTTACAGTTTTATATTTTTTGCTTTATAGAAATCTATGTAGTGTTATTTAAATTTAGTATTTTACTTAAATTTAGTACATCTTTATAAGTATGAAATGTCAAGTTCCATGCCTCAGATTTATTCTAGTAATACTACTCTAGTAATATTATCTATAAGAACAAGATTCAAAATATAACAGAAACATGTGCATTAAATGTTGAATTTTTTGTTGATTGCATTTTTACAAAAGAAAAAAAATACATTTTCTATAAAAAAAAAAGTAAATTCTAAAAAGCAGTTAACACTATCAAGTGCTACATGTACATTTTACTTTCGTGATTAGATGGCATTTGGCTTACCTTCCAGTTTTGTTGTTCAAACATATTTGTATGTAGGACTGAAAATTCCAATTCCCTGGGAAATTCTGAGATGTCTGCAACAGCTATGCCTCTTGTTTAATTCTTGCTTCTGCTAAATGATTAGAATTACGGTTATAGCATGGAATAAAAAAATTACTGAACAGAAGAAAAGTACTGATTTGACTTGGTTATACATCTTAATATCCAATCGTTGTAGCTGTTGTTAGGTGGTGTTGAGTCAGTACCGACTCACAGTGATCTTATGCATAACCAAAGGAAACACTGCCTGGTCCTACACCAACCTCACAATTGTTGCTAAGCCTGAGCCCATTGCTGCTGCCACTATACCAATCCATCTTGTTGAGGGTCTACCTTTTCCTCACTGACCCTCCACTGTACCAATCATGCTGTCCCTCTCTAGGGGCTGATCCCTCCTGATAATATGTCCAAACTATGAGAGAAGAAGTCTGGCTACCCTGGCTTCTGAGAAGCATTCGGACTGTACTTCTTCAAACACAGATTTGTTTGTTCTTTTGGAAGTCCATGATACTTTTAATATTCTCTGCCAACACCATAGCTCATATGTATCAATTCTACTACAGTCTTCTTTACTCAATGTCCAACTTCCACATGCATATTAGGTTACTGAAAACTTCATCAAACTGAAGTTTGCTCTTGAACACTTTAAAGATGTCTTGTGCAGCAGATTTGCCTAATGAAATACATCATTTGATTTCTTGTCTGCTATTTCCATGAATTGGTGGTTGATCTGAGCAAAATGAAGTATGACATTTTTCAGTCTTTTCTCTATTTATATGAATGCTAAATATTGGTCCAGTGGTGAGGATTTTTGTTTTCTTTACACTGAGGTGCAACCCATACCAAAAGTCTTTAATCTTCATCAGTAAGTATTTTAAGTCATCTTTGCTTTCAGTAAGCAAAGTTGTATCTGCATAGTCCAGGTTGTTAATGAGTCTTCCTCCAACTCTGAGGCCACATTATTCTTCATATATTCCAGCTTCTCAAATTATTTTCTCAGTACACGGATTGAAAAGTATGGTGAAAGAATAAAACCCTGGCACATACCTTTCCTATTTAAAAAAAAAAAAAAAAATTCCATGTTCCCTTGTTCAGTTGGAACAACTGTATCTTGGTATATGTACAGGTTCTTCATGAGCACAAGTAAGTGTTCTAGAATACTCATTCTCCATAATATTGTCCATTGATTGTCATTGTTCATACAGCTGAAAGCCTTTGCATAGTCAATAAAGCACAGGTAAACATGTTTTTGGTAGTCTCTGCTTTCAGCCAAGATCCATCTCACGTTAGTGATGATATCCCTTGTTTCATGTCCTTGTGTGAATTTGGCTTGAACCTCTGGCAGTTCCATGTCAAGGTTCTGTTGCAGCCATCTTTAAATTGTCATTAGGAAAACTCTACTTGCATGTGATATTAATGATATCATCTGATGATTTCTGCATTCTGTTGGATCATCTCTCATTGGAATGGACACATATATTGATCTTTTCCAATCAGTTGGTCAAGTAGCTACCTTCCAAATTTCTTGGCATAGATAAGTGATTGCCTCCAGTGCTGTATCAGTTTGTTGAAAAATTTAAATTTGCATTCCATCAATTCCTGAAGCCTTGTTCTTTACCAATGCATTCAATACACCTTGGACTTTTTTCTTAAGTGTGATTGACTCTTGATCATATACTACCTCTTGAAATGGTTAAACACTGATCATTTCCTTTTGTTACAGTGACTATAAATTTTATGCTTTAATAAATCCCCTATAGAGGAGTAACTATAAAGTCACACATCAAAGAACCTCTCTTTATGTAGTATTGCAAATACAACAATGAATCTGTACAATTATGTCTGTAATTGTACCTTCCCCCATCCACTTTCAAATGCTAAGCTTCTCTCTACTATGCTTTAGAACGCAAAAACTGAAAGGAAGGAGATATGTCCAATACAAGCTTCATGATGTTTCTTTTTTTATTATTTTTAATCATATTTCTTTCTCTGATTGACCCTCTGGGACCTTATTGCTAAAATGAATAAGTCTTATTTCTTATTTTCTCCATTCATTAGCATCCTTGTAAAGCTTTCTATTGTCACATTCCTGACAGCCTGCAGGTATTCACAATAGTTCTTTGTTTTTTTTACTTTGATAACCATGTTGGCTTTCCTGCACCCTCACCACCTACAAAACCATCAGAGTGAAGATTCTCTCTAGCTCCCCCTTACTTTGAAAACACTTGTGTTCATCATATTATCTGAATTAAAAAAACAAAAAACAAAAAACACTTAAAATAGCTTTGTAGCTTAATAATATAAATGTCCTAAAACATATGTAAAATATTGAGTCATTCAATGCCAATTAAACAAAAGAAGCTATTTCCAATTCTTCAATGTATTATGAGTTTTAGCTTGATAAACTTATTTTCTATCTTCATTGAAACATCCCATTTCAATATGTCATAAAAAGACAGAAATGCATGTGTGTATATATATGTGTGATACATATGAGTAGAATCATGCTTGGTTGTTAACTGCTGAAAGTTGACAATTTCAGTCCGCCCAGAGGTACCTGGAAAGAAAGGTGTGTAGATCTACTTTTGAAAAACCAGCCATTGGAAGTCATATAGCACTCATTTTCACACTGACACATCTGGGCCATCACAAGTTGAAATTAACTTTCCAAAAACTAGTTATCATACATTTGGGGGTATTCTTGAGTTAGTGAAAAAATTCTTGCTTTCCTTGTGGAAGACCCAGGTTCAAGTATTTGCCAATGCACCTAATGTGCAGCTGCCTCCAATCTATCTGTGGAAACATGCTTGTTGCTATGGAGTTGAACTTGTTTTAGTGGACCTTCTATACTAAGACAGACTAGGAGGAGAACCATGGCAATCTATTTTTGAAGATATAAAACACTATAAAACCCTATGGATCATAGCAGTCTGATCTGGAATAGGTTGCAGAAGTGGTCAGCATTTTGTTCCATTGTGCAAAGGGTCAAGACAAGCTGTGAGGAGCAGTGAGCAATGACACCGCATCATGCATTTAGACAACTTTTCTGCTAACATCCAAACCTTAGAAAATTGCTAAAACAAGCTTAAATTCTTTAACCAGTCTTTTCTCATATCCTGTCATTTAATTGATCCTCTGGCAGCGTAGTGGTTATAAACCAGGCTGTTAATCTCACGTTCAGCAGTTCGAAACTACCAGCTGTTCCGAGGGAGAAAGATGAGGCTTTTTGTTCCCGTAAAGATTTATAGCCTTGGAAACCCTATACAGGGTTGCTATGAGTCAGAACCGATTCCATGGCACATAACCACCACTACCACCATCATCTTGTTATGGCACTGCAGGATAATGTCCTGGATTATAATGTCTGTTTGAACCACAAGGTTGGCAATTCAAACTCACCAGCTGCTCTTTGGAGACCCTATACAGGGTCACTGTGTTTTGTAACCAACTCCATGGCACTTAACAACAACAACAATTATTACCCAACAATCATAGGGAACAGACCATCAATTGCCCAAATGTAACTTCAGGCTGAAGCTGAACAAAACTAAAGAAAGTCCATGAGAGCAAAAATATGATCTTGAACATATTCCATCTTTTAGAGATTATCACAAAAACATATTTGATGTATTAGACACTAATGACCAAAGACCAGAAAGTTGTAAGATGACATCAGGAATACCATACAGAAAGGAATAAAAAAAGTCAGTACGAACAAAAGAAAGAAGAAAAACCAAAATGAATATCCCCAAAGACTCTGAAACTTGCTTTCTAGCATAAAGCGTCTAAAACAAATGGAAATTATGAGAAGGTGGAAGAGCTTAATAGAAAATTTCAAAGGACAGCTCAAGTAGACAAAGTCAAGGATTATAACAAAATGTGCAAAGACCTGGAGTTAGAAAACCAAAAGGAAGGAACATGTCTAGCAACTGTCAAGCTAAAAGAACTGAAGAAAAAACTCAAGGCTCTACTTGAAATATTGAAGGATTATATGCCCAAAATATTGAATGATGTACAAAATATTGAATGAAAACATCAAAATAAAATGGAAGGAATATACAGAAATGGTCAATGTCCAATCATTTAAGAGTAGCGTATGATTAAGAGGCAATGGTATTAAAGGAAGAAGGCCAAGGTACACTGAAGGCATTGGTAAAGAACTAAGCTCTGCAATTGATAGAATACAAACTGAAATCTTTCAACATACTGATGCAGCACTGAAGAAACTCACTCATATACCAAGAAATTTTGAAGACAGCTACCTGATCAACTGATTGAAAGAGAGCCACATTTGTGCCCATTCCTAAAAGTGATTATCCAATGGAATGAAGAAATCATCAAACAATACAATTAATAACATAGGAATGTAAAATTTTGCTTAATATAATTTAAAAACTGCAGCAACAGTGCATTGACAGGGAACTACCAGAGGTTCACACCAGATTGAGACAAGGATGTGGAATGAAGATATCATTGCTGAAGTCAGATATCTCTCGGATGAATGTAGAGAATACCAGAAAGATGTTCACTTGTGCTTTAGTGACTACGCAATGGCTTTTGACTGTGTGGATCATGGCAAACTATGGACAACATTGCAAAGAATGGGTATTCCAGAACATTTAATTTTGCTCACAAAGAACTTGTACATAGACCAAGATGTAGTCATTCGAACAGAACAAGGGGGCCCTGAATGGTTTAAAATCAGGAAAGGTGTGTGCCAAGGTTGTATTCATTCACAATATTTATTAAATATATACATGGAGCAAATAATCCAAGAAGGCTGATTATATGAAGAAGAATGTGGCGTCAGGACTGGAAGAAAACCCATTAACATCCTGCAATATGCAGATGATACAACATTGCTTGTTGAAAGTAAAGACTTGAAATACTGATGAATATTAAAGACCACAGCCTTCAGTATGGATTACACCTCAATATAAAACAAACAAAAATCCCCACCATTGAACTAATGAATAACATCATGACAAATGGATGAAAATTTGTAGTTGTCAAAGATTTAATTTTGTTTGGATCCATTATCAACACTCATGGAAGCAGCTATGCATCAAGAAATCAAATGTCATATTGCATTCGGCATAACTGCTGCATTAAGTCC
Source organism: Chrysochloris asiatica (assembly GCF_000296735.1). Classification (NCBI taxonomy): domain Eukaryota; kingdom Metazoa; phylum Chordata; class Mammalia; order Afrosoricida; family Chrysochloridae; genus Chrysochloris; species Chrysochloris asiatica. Next base: position 6,661,461 of record NW_006408561.1, on the reverse strand, counting down.
TTTTAAAAGTGTTCAAGAACAAAGTCAATTTAAGGACTAAGTTGTGCCTAAGTCAAGCCATGGTGTTTTCAGTAATCTCATATGCATATGAAAGGTGGTCAATGAATAAGGAAGACGATAAAAGAATGGATTCTTTTGAGTTATGGTGTTAAAGAAATATATTAAAATTACTATGGACTTTCAGAACAAACAAATCTGTGTTGGAAGAAGTAAAGCTAGAATTCTCCTCATAAGATGGGATGGCAAGACTTGATTTCTCATACTTCAGACATATTATCAAGAAGGACTAGATCCTGGAGAAAGACATCTTGCTAGATAAAGTGGAGGGTCAGTGAAAAAGAGGAAGACCCCCAATGAGATGGATTGGCAAAATTTCAGCATCAATGGGCTACAGTGTGATAATAATTGTGAGGATGGCACAGGACTGGGCAGTAGTTCCTTCTATTGTATGTGGGTTGCTATGAGTTGATGACAACTTACAACATAACTGTTTACCATGGTATGCAATTTTCCTTGCTGCCAAAATTTATAAATAACTCTAGTGATTCAGTGGTTAATTACTTGGCTACTAACCAAAAGTTCAGCAGTTTGAATGTATCAGCTGATGTGACAGTCGACTTCTGTAAACATTATAACATAAAATTCTATGGTACAATTTTACTCTACTCTACAGGGTTGCTATTGGTGGTGGTGGTAGTTATGTGTCATAGGGTTGGATCTGACTTATAGTAACCCTGTATTGGGTCTCCAAATCTGTAAATCTTCACGGGAGAAGAAGGCCTCATCTTTCTCCCACAGAAGCACTCCTAGATTCATACTGCTGACCTTGGGGTTAGCAGCCTAACTTGTAACTCAGTACACTACCAGGGATCCTTACAAGGTTGCTATTAATTAGAATTAACTCTTTGACAACAGGTAGCAATTTATAAATCCAACTTTACTTGATTTTAAAGTCTTTGGTTGGAGATCATTGAAGAGATAGTGGTGGGCTGAGGCTTTAATTCAGGAACACAGACTGTGTTACGTGGCTTAGAATTAATTTTGTAAGCAATGGGAATTGTATGACTGGGTTTAATATACTTAAAATTTCATCTGATAAACATCATCTGTACTTATCTGTTCAAGTCTTAGTGTGGCACTGTGGGTTAATGCAATGGACTGCAGAGTTGGTTTGAACCACTCGGTTGTCAGTTCAAGCTCACCAGCTGTTTCTCAAACCCTATACAGGGGTTTCTGTGGGTCAGAATGAACTTGAAGGCACTTATCAAAAACAACAATCATTACAGAAACAGGAATTTTCTCCCTTGGACCAACTAGTGGGTTTGGAACATCAAGCTCAAGGTTAACACTGAACCACTGGTCCTACCAAGGAGCCTATTAACTAGAACATCGAATGAGTTGCAATGATTTCTCAGACAAGATGATAGTGATAAAGTGCATGCCATTCATTGTTGTTCTTGTTAGGTGCGGTCTAGTTGGTACTGACTCATAACAGCACTGTGTACAACAGAATGAAACACATCTGGTCCTGACAATCATTGCTATGCTTGAACCCATTGTTTCAGCCACTGTAAATTCATCTCATTGAGGGTCTTCCTCTTTTTGCTGACCCTCTACTTAACCAATCCAGATGTTTTCACAATGTTATTCTACCCCCAGGAGCCCTGGTGGCACAGGAGTTAAGCATTCAGCTGCAAACACAAAAACGTCTGCAGTTCTAGTCCTACCCTCCCCCCGCCCCCAACACCTGATTCATACACACAGCTACTCAGTGGGAGACAGATGTGGCAGTCTACTTCTATATAATTGATGTAATTATTAATTGCCATCGAGTCAGTTCTGACTCATAGCAATCCTATATAGAGTTTCTAAAGAGTGATTGGTGGGTTTGAACTGCAGACCTTTTAGTTAGCAGTTGAGTGCAGATCCTACAGAGTCACACCAGATTACAGCCTAGGAATAGTGTCATTATGAGTCAAAATCAACTTGAAGACAATGAACTTGGGGATTCCACTGCAACCTAGACTCTGATAAATTATCCTGACGTGGATTTAGACACAGGTTAGAGAAGAGTAAGACCCCTATACAAAACAATAAACCAGCCAGAGAGCTAACAATAGATTAAGAAGAAGTGGAATACAGTGAAAGCCACAGTTAAGAAAGTCTTGTTAAAATAATAAGAATTAATTCTTAGTAGAAATGGATTGGTAGTGAAAATCAAACTCAATCAGTATAATGAATCCCCTATATTAAAGCTGAAGGCCAGGTAAATTTATTTATATCTCTATCTCTACTATGAATAATCTCAAATAACTTTAAAAGTTACAATATTTTATTAAATGAAGTAAATTAGTTTTTCTCCAAAAGACAAATAGTTTACTTTGGATAGACTGTATCTGGTCTAAATTAAGAGACTTAAAAGTCCAAGCAATAAATAGATGATGGCAGCCCCCCAATACCACACACCACCATATGTAATGAAAAATAAATTTCACATTTTTAAATGTCACAATTGTCTATGTATTCTGAAATATGTTCATTGAAGCTGACTCTTCTTTATTCCCTTGTCTCTTTTTATCTTGAGTACACTATTTTTGTGCTTATTTTGGTTGTTCTTAACATGGTTATTCCATCAACAGGATAATTCTTCATTGACTCTTATCAAACACTGGACTGCAAAAGTAGGGGTAAATTTTTCTTGGTGTTCTTTTTGGATACTCACCAATAAGACACAATTGGATTTTTTAAAGTTATTAACAATAATAATTAATTCAAGTATATAAAAATATAAATTTGTGGACTATTAAGAGTGCTCTGGTTTTTAAGGAGTCCTGGTATATTGCTGTGGGTTAAATCACTGGACTGCAAAATCCATATGAATCAAAAGGTCAGCAGTCCAAGCTCACCAGCCACTCACTAGAAACCCTATACAGGGTTACTATAAGTCAGGACTGACTAGAAGGCACTTAAAAACAATACAACAGGGTATTTAAAAGTTTTAAAATTTAATCCGTAACTAAGAAATTATTTCACTAAACAGGAGGGATTTGATTTTTAAACATTGCCATGGTATTTTGTTTGCATGTGGATACTGCTTATCACATTTATAGATCCATGTTGTAGTTTTTGTTAAGTGCCATTGAGTTGCTACCTACTCATAGCGACCTTATGAGCACGGAAAGGAACACTGCCTGGTCCTATACCAACCTTGGAATCACTACTATGTTTGAGCTCATTGCTACTGCAATTGTACCAAGATTGGTGAAAAACTTCTTGATGGTCTTCCTCTTTTGCACTGACCCTCCACTTTACCAAGCATGATGTCCTTCTGCAGAGACTGATCCCTCCTGATGATGTATCCAATGTATGAGAGACAAAGTCTGGTCATCCTAGTTTCTAAGGAGCATTCTGGCTGTACTTTTTCCAACACAGATTTGTTTGTTCTTTTGGTGGTCCATGGTACTCTTAATATTCTCTTCCCACACCATAACTCAAACGCATCCATTTTGCTATGATCTCTATTCATTACACAACTTTTACATGCATTCAAGATTACTGAAAATACTATGGCTTGAGTCAGGCACACCTTAGTTCTCAAACTGACATCTTTGCTCTTGAATACTTTAAAGGTCTTGTGCAGCAATTTTGCCTTATACAACACATCTATGTTAATACAATAAGATCTGTGTTAATGAGGAAGACATAGAAGACTCATTAATATACAGGAAGACTCACTAACATAGATTTATGACTTCCCCCAAATAAAATGAAGCTGCTCTCTAGTGCAATCTGTCAAAAAAGTTTAGCATTACCATATCAATTTTTTTATTAAAGTATTATTTTTCACATTTTATTTATTTATTTGTAGTCTATGTCTGTTCAGGTCATTTAGTATATTTACAAGATGGTTGAGCTGAATGAAATCGAATCTTTCAAAGCAAAATTAAGGCAAAGCAAACAAAAAGCAATCAACAAAAGGCATATTTACATCAGAAATAAAAGAATATTATCATGAATGAGATGGCGTTTTTCATCAGATTTTTTGAGATTATAAGAGTATAGCTATAAGAATTGACAAAGTGAATGCCTGTAGGTGACAGAGTCTCAGTATAGTAAGGACAAATATTTAGTGTTTGAATTGACCTTGTAGTTCTTATTCTACATCACCACACCTGGACTCTAAGTTTGAATGTATCAGTGTGCATGTAAGCATAATTTCCCAAACAAACTACTGGAGGATAGACAAAGTTTTGAAGCTGCTTTCCATATTCAGCATTAAGGAATAAAGACAAGGTGATAGACAAAAAATATAAATTTACAAAAAGTGCATTGATTTTTATACTGTAAAAAAGTTGATAACAAACTATGAAAACCATTGCAAAGTATGGGAACTGCAGAACACTTAATTGTGCTCATGGGGAATCTATACATAGACAAAGAGGCATTCATAGCAGATGGAGTATAGAACAAAGGGATGGAGAATAGGTTAAAATCAGGAAACTGTGCACCAGGGTTACATCCTTTCACCATAGTTCTTCAATCTGTATGCTGAGCATAAAATTCGAGAAGCTGAATTGTTTGAAGTAGAATTTGGCATCAAGAATGGTGGAAAACTCATTAACAACCTGTGGTATGCAGATGATACAACCTTACTTGCTAGAAGCAAAGAGGATTTAAAATATTTACTGATGAAGATCAAAGACAGCCTTCAGTATGGATTACATCTCAGCTTAAAGGAAACAAAAATCCTCATAAGTAAGTCAATAAATAACATCCATATAAATGGAGGAAAGATTGAAGTTGTCAAAAACTTCAATTTGCTTGTACCCACAATTAACACTCACTGAAGCAGCAGCCAAGAAATCAAGTCATAGGTTGTGTTAGGTAAATCTGCTGTGAAAGTCCTCTTTAGAGTTTTAAAGAGTCTGTTTGAGAACTTAAGTGTGCCTGAGCCAAGCTTTCGTATTTTCAGTCATCTCATGCATGTGAAAGTTTGGAAAATGAATAAGGAAGATCTTAAAAGAATGGATGCATTTGAATTATGGTGTTGGCAAAGAATATTAAAAGTACCATGGTCTGTCAGAAGAACAAATAAATCTTGAAAGAAGTACAGCCAGAATGTTCATTAAAAGTTAGTAAGGTGAGACTTTGTCTTTTGTTCCTTGGACATTGTTGCTATAGCAGAAATACATGTGAAAGACTTTAACAACCAGAAATTGTTGCTCTCACAGTATAAAAGGAAATAAGTCCAAATTCAATGAGTTAGCTCTTGAAAAAGGTCCTGTCTCCTTTCAGTATCTGTAGGCCAAGCATTCATTGGAGATCTGCATATGTCTTGGTATCAGTCTTTCCCTGAATCTAGGAACTTCAGGGAGTCCTGGTGTGGTGCTGTGGGTTAATGCACTGCACTGCAAAGCAGGTTTGAACTGCAAGATCAGTGGTTCAAGCTCACCAATTGCTCTCTAGAAATCCTATATATAGGGTCACTATGGGTCGCTATGGGTCGGAACCGACTCGACGGCACTTAACAACAACAACAACAACTAATGGGTCACAATGGACTCAACAGCACTTAACAGCAGGAGCTTCAGAGGCAGGGCCCCCATGTCCAAAGGCCACACTCCACTCCCAGCTCTTCTTTGTTTGACCTGTGACCCCATCCCCTTGACCCTGGTAGGCTCTGATATTCTGACCCCTGAGGCATGGCAGCTTTGTCCCCACAGTTCTAGGCAGATAAACCATCTTAACAGCAGCCCCACCCTCAGGCATTGAGTTGGTCAAGGAGGTCCAGCTCTTTGAAACTTAGGACATTGTGATTTCACCCTTAGAAACCTCGGACATCCTAGTTCCAACTTTGAGAGCCCAGAGGACAAGGCCCTACCTTTGTGATACTGAAACAGCTCTGCTTTAATGTTCCTTGTCCCTTCAGCTTCTACTTTGTTTTTTGAAGAGGAAAGACTGGCCTTTGCTCTACTTGAGCAAAGTTCTTTACCACTACTGATAAAGCCCAGTGTATCCTACTCCACCAGTAAGCTTTAGCCAGAGATGCTCAGCTTTCTCCATCCTTGGGTCAGGGAGTCTAACTTTATTGAAAAGTGCTGAGAGTCACCCACTCCAGCAGGGATCCTCCTGAATGAAGACAGTAGCTCCCTTGCTCTGTGGGTTGGCTTTCATGCCATCTTTTGTCAGTTTCCTGCTTCTGCTGCTGCTGTTTCTCTGCCACTGATTCTCAACACCCATGCTGTCTCTAACGGTACAGCTCGCCTCACTTCTTTCCGAACCTTCATCAGAATTGCCTTTGACATCCATCATTCACCAAAAATCACTTCTAGGCAATCCAGGCTTTTACTATTTGGCAGCTTGGTACTCTTCCAGACTCTGCTTGTAGTACAGTTCCAAAACTGCTTCCACATTTTAGGCATCTGTTCAAACAAAATCTCAATCTACTGATACCAAATTCTAGCTTAGTTATCCAGTGCTGCTATAACAGAAATACTATAATGGATGGCATTAACAACCAGAAATACTCTCACAGTTTAGAAGGCTACAAGTCAAAATTCAGAGTTCTGGTTCTGGAGAAAAGTCTTCTTAAAGCATTTGTAGTCCCACTTTTCATTGACAATCTCCATGTGTCTTGGCATATAGCTTTCCCTGGACCTTGGCACTTCCAAGTACAGGGACCCCATGTCTAAAGGCCACATTCTACTCCAAGATTTTCTTTGCTGGTGGTAGTAGGTCCCATCATCTACTCATTTTTCTCTCCTTTTATGTCTCAAACAAGATTGAATCAAGATAGAACCTAAATGGTCACCGGTAAGGAGTAGTGAGGGAAAAATAGCAATGAAGCGGTGAGCTAAGTCCTACCACATTCAATAGACTCCTATGAACCTGGGTGGAGACCTAGTTGGCCAGCAGTATGGCAAGACCTGGGATTCCTGGGCCCAGAGTCAGTGACATAGCCACAGAAGACTAAAGTAGAGAGCAAAGCTTCCAGCTGATAAGAAGTGAGAGGATTTGCACAAGAACACCCATACTTACAGATAATACCCATTTGACCTAGATTCAATGGCTGGCTGGATGATTAGAACTTGACTAGAAGAAGAAAGAAGAGGGAAAAAAAAGAGTAATCTGATACAATTTGGTGAACTTAAACTACACCTATGGATGCAGTAGCTCAAAAGAGGTAACGAATCTTTACAGAAAGGATCATTCCCACCGCCTCCACAGACAGAGTAGACAAGGATGGCCAACTTGGGCTTTGGTTATCCAAAATGGGGGGCTACAAAGGCAAGAAGTGACTGGCTTACAAGCTTTCAAGAGGGAGCCTAGAGCCAGCATGCAGGAAGATAGAATCTTCACTGAGTAGTATCCAATCTATCTGGGCAGGTCTGATGAAAGTAGATGGAGATAGGACTTTTGTGGTACAATAGTGAATAATTGCTATCAGGACTGACTGTGAGGATGGGAAAAGTTAAGGTAGATGTTTTGTAGAAAAAATAGGATAGTGGTTGACTTTTCAGTCCAAGAGCGCAGGTTCCTGAGACCATCAAGGGAGGAGACGGAGTGTGGGACCCTACCCAGAGAAACAGTGACACTAGAGATGGATTCAGAGTCAATGATGTGAAGAGATGGAGTGGCTGGGGACTCTAGACCCAGCAAGGAAGACAGGCTGTATGCTGATGACCGAGATGCAGACTTGTGGGGTATACCCTTTGGTTGTTTGATGATGTATGAAGGGGATTGTAATCAAGACAATGAAATGATACATGATAGGATGAATGTAAAGCTAATGTTCTCCCATATAAACTATCACATAATTCACAATAAAACCTTAAAAAAAAAACAAAGATAGTGTTACAGCAGTTTTAGATTCGTGGTTGAAGAAACTGAGGCCACTCAAAAAGGTGAAGCAGAGTTTCAGATTTTTTAAGATGGTTGAGTCAGAGGAGCTAATTTCTCCAGATTCTGAGCCCTGAATGGAAGACAACATAGGCCTATATGGGGCCAGAGACTGGGGAGGGGCCAGGCTGCATACCTGTTTGAGGACAGGGGGGAAACCAGGGGGATTTGTCCCATTTGGTGGCTTGATTAGCATTTTAGCTTGCCTCCTGGACTGGAGAGGGCAGTGACCTTTTCCTGTTAATCCCCCCCTTTGATGTCCTTTGAGACCTTTTTCCCAGGGGAATCGTCTATGTAAGGAATGGTATTTTGGTATTGATTTGGATTGTTGGTACCCCTTTCTATTGATTAGTTTTAATGGCAGTTCCCATGGCCCTGATGGCTAGTGAGAGGAAGCATGGACTGATAAAGTAAATTCAAAATAAAACAGGATCCCACCCACAAGGGTCTTGAACCCTATAAAGGTGAAGAGCTACCCTCTCCATAGGCTCTGTGGGTTCCACCTACTCCAGGTTTGCACAGGGACATGGGCAACTTTCTGCATTTTACAAGGTCTTCTACTGCCAGATTCTGGTCATCTACTTGTATGCTGCAGTAAGCAAAATTAACCTCACATACCTCTCCTCCCTCCACAGCCAATAAGTAGTTTATGGCTAATCTATTTTGATAGATGGCATTTCATATCTGGGTCTGTTGATGTGCAAGAAGGGTTAGGTCCACCTCAGTTCCATTGGTTATAGATTCCATTACTTAGGAGAGTGCTCTCTCTTTTATAGCAACTATAGAAGAGTAATGTGGTTACTGTTTGGCTTACCTTGGTGGTGTGGGTGTATAGATTACACAGAATTCTCCCTTTCCCATACCCCAAAGTCTAATTAAAATGAGTTCCACAGCAGACATCCTCATGCTTCGGCCGTGCATAGATCAGCCAGCTCCCAGTTTGTGGCTGAAACAGGGTGGGGTGTACGTCTCAATATTACTTTACGAGAATTAGTGGGGTCAGTTTCAGCTTCTCATGGAGATGAGGCTTTCTTCAGTCTGCTGTGGTGAATCCAGGTGGGGACTCCTTCTACCTTGGCTGCTGGGCTTGGGATAATTTCTTGTTCCAGCCCTTAGTAATCTTTGCAGATGCTTCCGGATGCCCTCCAGAAAGGAAAATCAAATCAGATGCATTTATTACACTCTGAGCTAAATAGGCCCAAATGTTCTTCATTCCGTTGAAAGGAACATTGTTTTATGAGAGTCCCATTGTGTCCAAGTTGAGTCCAGCTAACTTGACAGCTGACGGGGTTGCTAGAAGGACTTCCCAATGTCCAGTCTACTTTTTTTTCTAATTGGTTTTCAGGTCCGTCTCTCCATGTTCTGAGCAGAATTTGATCTCCAGGCTAGAAGGTATAAGGTTACCCGTAGGGAAGGAAGCAGACCTGGGAAGAGCAATTTTACAAATAATAGAAAGTGTGTGGTGGAGATGTTTTAAACCTTTAAAACATCTTTAAACCTTTAAAAACTGCATCTTTAAACCTTGGGTGAGGTCAGGTAGAGGGTTGAGGGAAGCTGCCAGGGAAGGTTTACTATATACGACTTTATAAGGGCTCAATTTAAGCCTGCTTCTGGGACTATTCGAAACAGGGTTAAGGCAACACCTGGTCACAATGTAGATAAATTTCCTTAGAGTTTTGTTATGTTTCTCTTTAGAATATGGTTCATTTTCTCGAACCTCCATGTTGAATGCAATCTCCATTTAATCTGTAGGTGTTTGATGCTCTGTTGTCACTTTGGAGACTCTGAAAGTCCAAATTTGGAGGTAATGTTCTTCAAGAGGATTTTCACCATTTCTGAAGTTCTTAGTTCTGGTGGGGGAAACCCAGAAAAGGTTTCTACAAAACCTTTTTCTATCTAACCAGAAAAGGTGTCTACAAAAACAAAACCAGAGAATATTTAATTTCCCAGCTTGGGGCATCTGCATGAAGTCAACCTGTTAATTTTCAGTATTTGTTTGCCTTAGAATTGGTGCAGGACAGCCTGTTTTGGGATTGTTCTTGAGGCAAGTAACAGTCAGAGCTAACCTCCTATATGATTTTTTTTTTAATTTCTTGTTGTAATGCCAGGGCCTAATGAACCGAGTCAAGGAGCTCTGGTAGCGTAGTGGTTACGAATCGGGCTGCGAACCTTAAGGTCAGCAGTTCGAAACTGCCAGCTGCTCCGCGGGAGAAAGATGAGGCTTTCTACTCCCGTAAAGATTTACACCCTCGGAAACCCTGTACAGGGTCGCTATGGGTCGGAACCGACTCGACGGCACTTAACAACAACAACAATGAACCGAGTCAGGTTCTTTTTCATGTAGTGGGTCATCTCATGGGCTCATTTAAGAAGAACAGGTGCTAGTTTTCACAGGATCAGAACTGTTCTATTAAAAAAAAAAAAAAATTTACTTTTTTAGTTTGTAACTTTTCAGAACAGGAATAAGTCCATTGTCATCTACTTTTCATTCTTTAACTCAGGTTCTGGCTCAAGATACTGCCTCAAAGTTCTAATGAATCCAATCAAGTTTAGGCCAAAGGCCAGCTTACAAACTTTCTGTAATCATAATTCTCAATACTCCTATTATACATTTTACAATAATAAACAGAAGCCAATATCCATAAGGTAATCAAACACATTAACCTTTAAAACACTTAAGTTTCCTCCACCATGGACTAACCCATTCACATGCATATGGCCCTGGGTCAGTTCTGGGTGGGCCTGCATCTTTTCAAATGCAAATGTATCAACTCAGGTTCTGGCCCAAGATACCCCTTCAAAGTTCTAATGAATCCAATCAAGTACAGGCCAAAGGCCAGTTTACAAACTTTCTGTAATCATAATTCCCATCCGCCCCTCCTTTTTTTAAAAAAATCCGTCTTCAAACATTCCAAGGCTGCTGGCTCACCTTGAGAATTCCCATTGTACTTAAGTGTATGTAGTGTCCTAGGGCCCACTCAGATTCCATAGCCAGGGCCGTGGAACAGTACAGACCTGGCACAACCATACCAACTGGGTGCAACAAGCTCACACAGAGTTTATGGCAGTTCCATCCCCCCTTTTTGGGGAGTCCCTGACTGAGGCCTCTAGGTGAGGCCTTGGAAGGGAGTCAGCCTTCCATTTCTGTCCCTAGGGACAGGCCTGACTGGGTTTAAACCCTTGTGCCAGGGCAGACTTGTTCCAGAAGTCTTGGCTGGTTTTTCTGGTTCTACCTCTCCTTTTGAGTCCTTTCAGAAGAGATGGGTATGGCGGCTGGCTGACCCTACTCAGAGGAGGAGGGACCATTAAATGTGTAGGTGGCGTGCCATCTCTTATGGATCCGGTGGCTCAAGGGGCCAGTGCAGTCGGTTTCCAGGTCAGGGAACCAAATGTTAGAGCAGCTTTAGATTTGTGGTCTAAGAAACTGAGGCCACTCGAAGAGGTGAAGCAGAGTTTCAGATTTTATTAAGCTGGTTGACTCTGAGGAGATAATTTCTCCAGATTCTGAGCTCTGAATGGAAGGTGACACGGGCCTACATGGGGCCAGAGATCAGGGAGGGGCCAAGCTGCATACCTGTTTGAGGGTAGGGGGGAAAATAGGGAGATTGGTCCCATTTGGTGACCTGAGTAGCATTTTAGCTTGTCTCCTGGACTGGAGAGGGCAGTGACACTTTCCTGTTCAATAGAACCTAATCCTATAGATTTCACCCAACTTCATTCACAGGGAAGTGAGGATTTACAACATATAAGATAATTACATCAGACGAAGGCTGATCACATCAGATCACATCATGAGGGTAATGGCATTATGTTAGATCTTAACTGCCACACACAATTGAGAACCAGGCCCAGCCAAGTTGACAAAAACCTTAACTTTCAGTGACATGTTGCAAGGAAAGACCAGTTCTTAGAGAAGGACATTGTGCTTGGTAAAGTGGAAAGTCATCAAAAAAGAGAAAGACCCCTAACAAAATGGATTGAGAGTTGCAACAACAATGGGTTCAAACCTAATAACAGTTGTGAGGATGGCACTGATCCTTATAAAGATTCCTTCTGCTGTGCATATAGATAGGGTTGCTATGAGTTTGTTCTTATACATGCTACCCTGTGTTGTTATTGTTATTGTTGTTTGGTGCCCTTGAGTAGGTTTGGACTCAAAGTGACCCTACCCTGAACAGGAGGGAAAATTTCCCTGTCCTGTGCCATTCTCATGCCTACTTCATCAGCATGATGTCCTTCTCCAGGGACTGGTCCCTCCTGCTAAAATCTCCAAAGTATGTGAAAAAAGTCTTACCATCCTGGCTAATAAGGAGAATTCTGACTGTACTTCATCTAGGATTAGATGTTACCAGGTGCTATCTATTAAATATGTAACTAATAAATCTATGAGTCTTTTTTTTTTAGGGTAGTTCTGCTTTCCATAGGTAAGATTATGAAGAAATTAGGAATTTAATATTCTCCCAAGGAAGCTGTACTTAAGCACACTTTAGTATATTAGCAACATTTTTGAGTCCTGATATGGCACTGTAAGATAAGCACAGATAAGCTAACCAAAAGATAAGTGTCTCAAACCCTCCATCACCTGCTTTAGAATCATATACAAGGTCATTATGAGTTAATGTAAGAAGACAAAGTTAAGTATTACAACAAAATGTGCAAATATCTAGAGTTAGAAAACCAAAAGGGAAGAGCACACTCTCATTTTTCAAGCTGAAGGAACAGAAGAAAAAATTCAAGCCTTGAATTTCATTTCTGAAGGATTCTCTGGGCAAATTATTGAATGATGCAGAAAGCATCAAAAGAATATGGAAGGAATACACAGAATCACTGTACCAAAAGGAAATGGTCGATGTTCAACCATTTCAAGAGGTAGCATATGATCAAGAGCCAATGATACTGAAGGAAGAAGTCCAAGGTGCATTGAAGGAATTGGTAAAGAACAAGGCACCAAGAATTGATGGAATACAAATCAAAATCTTTCAAGAAAGTGAGGCAGCACAGGAAGCATTCACTCATCTCTGCCAAGAACTTTGAAAGACAACTATCTGGCCAACTGATTGGAAGAGATCTGTATTTGTGCCCATTCCAAAGAGAGTTGACCCAATGTAATGCAGAAATCATTGTACAATATCTTTGATATCCCATGACAGTAAAGTTTAACTAAAGGTAATAGAAGTGGCTGCAGTCATGCACTGACAGAGAACTTCCAGAGGCTCAGGCTAGATTCAGAAAAAGACATAGAACAAGGGATACCATTGCTGATGTCCAATGGAACTTGGCTGAAAACAGAGAATACCAGAAAGATGTTTACTTGTGCTTTATTGACTATGCAAAGGCCTTCGATTGTGTGGATCATGTACAGATGATCATGTGTGGATCATGACAAGCTATGGACAACATTGCGAAGTATGAGTATTCCGGAACACTTAATTGTGCTCGTGAGGAACCTGAAGAGGCAGTTATTGCAACAGAACGTGAGAACACTGAATTGTTTAAAATTAGGAAAGGCGTGTATCAGGGTTGTATTCTTTCTCCATACTTATTCAACCTTTATGCTGAGCAAATAATCCAAGAAGCTGGGTTATATGAAGAAAAATGTGGCATCAGGATTGGAGGAAGACTCATTAACAACCTGCGATATGCAGATGATACCAGCTTGCTTGCTGAAAGTGAAGAGTATTTAAAATATTTACTGATGAAGATCAAAGAACAAAGTCTTCGGTATGGATTGCATCTTAATGTTAAGAAAACAAAAATCCTCACTACCAGACCAATAAATATTCTTATCAATGGAGAAAATATTGAAGCTGTCAAAGACTTCATTTTTCTTGGATCAACCATCAACACTCATGGAAGCAGCAGTCAAGAAATCAAACATCGTATTGCATTAGGCAAACCTGCTGCACAAGACCTTTTTAAAGTGTTAAAGAGCAAAGATGTCAGTTTGAGGACTAAGGTACGCTTGACCCAAGCCATGATATTTTCAATAACCTCATTTGCATGTGAAATTTGGACAGTGAATATGAAAAATCATAGAATTGACTCATTTAAGTTATGGTGTTGGAGGAGAATATTGAAAGTACCATGCACTGCCAAAAGAACAAGCAAATTTGTGTTGTAAGAAGTGCAGCTTGGAGGTCAAGATGGCCAGACTTTGTCTCTCATACTTCAGACATATTGTCAGGAGGGACCAGTCACTGGAGAGAGATATCATGTTTGGTAGGGTGGAGTGTCAAGGGAAAAGAAGAAGACCAATAACAAGTTGGATTGGCAAAGTGGTAGCATCAATGGGCTCAAGCATGGGAACAATTGTGAGGTTAGCCCAGGATTGGGCAGTGTTTCATTCTGTTGTGCATAGGGCTGCTATGAATTGGTACTGACTCGATGACACCTAACAACAACATAAATCAGAACCAACTCAACACCACTTAACAACAACAGGTCTATCAAGGAATCTATAGTTATTCTGAGGAGTCCTGGTGTGGCATTGTGGGTTAATGCACCAGACAGTAAAGCCATTGAACTGCAAGGTCAGAGGTTCATGCTCAACAGCTTCTCCTAGGAACTCCTATACAGGGTTGCTATGGGTCAGAACTGACTCAATGGTACTTCACAACAATAATAACAACATAATTAGTCTGAAAGTCATTTCATAAACCCCTGGATTTATAGACCACAAATCCTACATTTTAAATTATCTATTATACTAAAAAGCAGATATATGGCTAATTTTATTAAAAGGAAAGGAACTCTGATTCAGATAATGAGAAAAGCAGATCCTCCTAGAACTAGACTGCATGTTGGCTCTGCCTGTTAGAGAAACACTGTAGTCTAAGCAGAAGGATGAAAACGGAGTCATGAATATGCTGATTATGCTTCAGAATGAGTTTACCTCTAAAGTTGTTCAGTTAATTGGGTGTTAACTGAGAGAGATATTTTAGTGACTTCTACTGAGTATAATTAACAATGAGAGGCATTCTAAATCAGGCTTAGAGAGAAAAATAAAATTACCTGGAAGGAAAAATTTAAAAGATCACATTTGCAAATAAAGTGAAGAGAACTCTGGAAAGAATGCTGATTTTAACAGAAAAAAAAAAATTTATCCACCTCTAAGTTGTTAATGAAACTGAAACCATGTTTAATTAAATTATCAGCATGCACATTCTTTCTGAGAAGAGAGAGAATTTGATAGTTTGAATGAAGGAATCTATAAGGGAATTTACTGTTCTGCAGAGCTAGTTTTTGACTAGAGCCAGGTTATAATTGAAAAGTATATAGTTAGCCTTGCTTGGTTAATAAACCTTATTGAAAAGCAGTAGCAAAGAACTGAACTGACCTTCTGGATCTTGTCAAAATCCTGTCAAGGAGGTGACAGTGTTAGAATGACAGTCACTGACAAAATGACAAAAGTTGGCAAAATTACAATTTTAATAAAATGCATTTTTGAGAAATAGATTTAGAACAGATGTGCAAAAACTTATTAGATAACATCTTAAGGTCTATTTTGTGATTTGCTTTTCTGAGGTTGCCAGTATTTTGGTGTCCATGTGTTTGCAAAGTTGCCCAGAGGAGTGAAAATGTGCCATGGGTATGTGGGAGTGGAGGTATAATCCACCTACCCTTCTCTCCATAATCCTGGATCTCTCCCTTAAAACTCTTACACTTTTTGCTCCTTGTTACTTTATTGAGTCATGATGACACAGTGGATTAGACATTGGGCTGTTAGCCACAAAGTCAGTGGTTCAAATCCAGCCGTTCTGCTAGAGAAATGTGAGATTGCCTGCAATCTCAGAAACCCACTAAGAAACAGTTCTGCTCTGTCCTTCAGTGTTACCATGATTCATAATTTATGTGATGACAGTGGGAGAAAACCACCTGATTGTATGCCTTGTTTGCAAAACATCTCTAGATTTAGTTGAACATTGCTAGAAGCAGATAGGATATAAATTAATGTAATGTTATTGTTGTTAAGTTCATATATTATGTGTATGTTATTAATATAAATACAAGCAACAAATATTTGGCAAATAGTATGGTGTGACACTGTAGGATAAGCAAGGGACTGCTATTTGAAAAGTCAGTGGTTCAAATCTGCCAATTGATCCTCGGAAACCCTACACAGAATCACTATGGGTCAGAACTCACTCCACAACATGATAACACCACCAACAACAACAGTATTAGAGTGAAGGTCAAAGTTTTGGAGATTAGAATATTAACACTCAAAACCATCAGGCATTCAGACCAAAAATAAGCAGTAAACACAAAGACATTTCCAAGTTTCAGAAATAACCTTCTTAAAGGCTATTTTATTTTAATAAAATAGCATAATTTTATTATTTTAATAATTATTACTATTTTAAGAAGGTCTTTTAATATTAGTCCTTCTTTCAGATCTTCTTGATTCTTACTTGAAAATAATTCTAAGCTTTGGATTGTTGTTGTTGTTGTTGTCAGGGGCCATCGAGTTGGAACCGACTCATAGCAACCCCATGCACAGCAGAATGAAACAATGTCTGATCCTGGGCCAACCCCACCACAGCTGCCACATTTGACGCCATCAATGATGCCACCTGGCTGATCCATCTCATTGGGGGTCTTCCTCTTTCTCTCTGATCCTCCATCTTACCCAGCATGACAACCTTCTCCAGCGACTGTTCTTTCCTGACAATATGTCCGAAGTATGAGAGACTGAGAGACGAAGTTTAGCCATCCTGGCCTCCAAGGAGCACTCTGACTGTACTTCTTCCAAAATAGATCTATTGGTTCTTTTGGCAGTCCATGGCACTTTTAGTATTCTTCTCTAACACCACAACTCAAAGGCATCAATTCTTCTACGGTCTTCCTTATTCACTGTCCAGCTTTCACATCCATACGAGGTTATTGAAAATACCATGGCTTGGGTCAGGCGAACATTAGTCCTCAGGCTGACATCTCAGCTCTTCAAAACTTTAAAAAGTTCCTGTGCAGCAGATTTGTCCAATGCAATATGTCATCTGATCTCTTGACTGCTGCTTCCGTGAATGTTGATAGTTGATCCAAGAAGAATGAAGTCCTTGACAGCATCAATCTTTTCTCCGTTGATAAGAATGTTGTTTATTGGTCCAGTGGTGAGGATTTTTGTTTTTCTGACATTGAGATGCAACCCATACCGACGGCTGTGTTCTTTGATCTTCATCATTAAATGTTTCAAGTCCTCTTTACTTTCAGCAAGCAAGGTTGTATCATCTGCATATTGCAGGTTGTTAATGAGTCTTCCTCCAATCCTGATGCCACGTTTTTCTTCATAGAACCCAGCTTCTCGTATTATTTGCTCAGCATACAGGTTGAATAAGTATGGTGAAAGAACACAACCTTGTCGCACACCTTTCCCAATTTTAAAACATTCAGTGTTCCCATGCTCTGTTCGAACAACTGCTTCTTGGTCCAGGTACAGATTTCTCATAGAACCCAGCTTTTAGAACAATTAAGTGTTTTGGAATACTCATACTTCTCAATGTTGTCCATAGCGCGTCATGATCCACACAATCAAAAGCCTTTGCATAGTCAATAAAGCATAGGTAAACATCTTTCAGGATGTGCTTATAAAAAGAGGACATGATATAGAGATACAGAGAAAACCATATACAGACTTAAGCAGGAATTAGTAATGCATCTACAAACTGATCTAGGAAGAAATGAGACACCATCTTTAAATGTATAAATAATATGTTGTTGTTGTTTTTAAGTGCTGTTGAGTCAGTTTTAAATGATAATGACTCTATATAGCGTTTCCAAGGACAGGCTGGTGAGTTTGAACCACAAATCTTTAGGTTAGTAGTCCAGTGCTTATCCTACAGTACCACACCAGGATTCCATAAATAATATAGAGACAATAAGAGTATAAACAATATAGAGACTCCTTATTAAGTCTGACAAAACCAAAATCATGACTCATAGAGACCTTTTATAAAGTTTATGAGGCTGAAATTGGATCAGAAAGTCTCTCATCTTTCTCCCACAGAACAACCTGGCAGTCAGAAGTCCAGTGATTATCCTACAGCACTGCGGGGGCTTCTTAACCTTAAACAGAAGTTAAAGAGAAAAAAAACCAGATTACCTGGGGAAGGTCACTTTTCTCCCCTAAAACAAAGCAAAAGAATAGCAAGGATGTCTGAGAGCCACCTGAGACTAAGAAGAAACAAGGATGTATATGATACAACCCATAACAACCCTGTATAGGGTTTCCGAGGAGCAGCTAAAGAGCTTGTGTATATATATATCCACCACTCATCTGTCAGTTTGTCATACTGTGGTGGCTTGTCAGTTGCTGTGATTCTGGAAGCTATGCCACCGGTATTTTAAATACCAGCAGGGTCACCCAGATGAGCTTCCAGACAAAGACAGACTAGGAAGAAGGAGTGACGAACTACTTCTGAACATTTAGTCACTAAAAACCTTATGAATAGCAGAGAAATACTGTTAGATATAGTGCCGGAACTCTGTTAGCGTAGTGTTTACGGACTGGGCTGTGAACTGTAAGGTCAGCAGTTCGAAAATATCAGCTGTTCCACAGGAGAAAGATGAGGCTTTCTGCTCCCGTAAAGATTTACAGCCTCGGAAACCCTGTACAGGGTCGCTATGAGTCGTAACCGACTCCACGGCACACAACAACAACATAGTGCCGGAAAATGAGCCCCTCAGGTTGGAAGGCACTCAAAATGCTACTGGGGAAGAGCTGCCTCCTCAAAGTAGAGTTGACTGTGATGACGCAAACGGAGTAAAGCTTGTGGGAGAAAAGCCTGCGGGACCTTCATTTGTTGATGGG
>NW_006408561.1:6616882-6642498 GCF_000296735.1 Chrysochloris asiatica | reverse complement strand
TGCAGAATGGCAAGAATCCGTACAGAATTACCTTCAAACAAGATAAGGTACCGGGCTCAAGGCAAGGCACATGTTACTAAAAGGTCTGTTTTTAAGTATCCTGGAGTTGGTTCCGACTCACAGTGACCCTGCACTGGATTTACGAAGCTGTAACTCTTTACGGGAGCAGAAAGCCTCATCTTTCTCCCGCGGAATGCCTGGTAGTTTCGAACTGCCAACCTTGAGGTTAGCAGTCCGAAATGTAACCACTATGCTACCAGAGCTCCTTACTTAAGGATCTAGCAGGTTTGAAACAGAAGACTGATTCAATAACTCATGCTTTTAAAAATCCAGTCTCCACATTGACAAATAGAAATTCCTTATTACAATTCTTTCTGACTTGGCTGTGCCTATAATTTGAGTTTTTTGTGTATATTTTTAATCTAATAGGTGTGAAATGATCCACTGATGAGTTTGAACATGATGTTTAACGGTCATTTAGTTTTCTTTTGCTATATACTGTCTGATTATATACTTTACAATTTACAGCTTTCTTCTTTTTTTAATGACTTATAGAAACTTGTATAAACTCTAGATCATAAAGCTTCACTGACTAGGTGCCTTGGAAAAATGTCCTGTCTGCAATGTGTCTTTGTTTATAGGACCTTCTTTGATATAACCAAATTTTTATTGTAAGCAAATTTATCAGTTCTTCCTTTTATGAAGTCTTTTTTCTCTTTTTGAAGAAATTAATTGAAAGAAATCTCCTGTTTTATTAAGTCTATAAATCTACTGCTTCAGATATTTCTTCCAGATATTTAACACTTTGCTTAATTTTAAGTTACCGATCTTCAATAATCTTAGACACAGGATAGATACTCTATTGTGGTGTACATGAAAATAGCTTAATATTTACTTTAAGTTATTCTAAATTTTACAAACTATAAGTCACAATTTATTTCCGTTAGCAGCTACCAAATATATCTCATTAAAAGAGAAAATAAAAGAGGAGGAGAAGAATCTTTAGGACAGCATCCATGCCTCAGAGATTCTAAATCCTTCTTGTGTGTGTGTTTGTGTGTGTGTTTGTTAGCTGGTACGGACATTTATTTCAGGGGAGCAGTAAGTGTCATTATACAATAAGTAAAGTGATTCTGGAAAGTCAAAGTAACATAAATAGTTATAAAGTAGAGTTTTGTGAGTCTTGTCATAATTATATGACAGTCATCTAAAATGAAAATAAAGGTGTATGACTACAAAGCATATTCAAATGTCAGAATAACTTGTAAGGATTTTAGTATGATATGGATTGCAAATACCAACTGGTTTTCTTATATTCAAGCACTTTGATCTTTTCAGCAGAAGAAAATAATTATTTACAGTTACTGTATGGCTAAAAATTAAATATGTAAGTCAAATACTCCCTTGTTTCAAATTGCTTATTAATAGTTGCTCTTCTATCTCCAAATCTTTAAGTGTTTTCATTTTTCTCATAAATTTTTATCAGGTATGGACGGCAAGGTGGTACACAATAACCTTTTCCTTTGATTTGTTTTGACCTGATTCTTAATCTTAACTTTCATGAATGTAATCCTTTCTTTTATTGTCTTATAAATTACTCAAGTACATTAAGTGCCAAGGGTATAAAAACAGCAGGCACCAACTAATTATAAATTGATTGAGCCATGTGTAACATAATTCTATGCTTGTAATTTCTTATGTAATGTCATGCTGGCATTAGTTAGCTTTAAATTTTAGCAAAAAAGAAAACAGTGACCAGCATATAGGAATAATCTGAAACTAGAATCATTTTGTGCCTTTCAAATTTAATAAGAACCTTAAAATATAAAACAATATCATTCTAAATCTGTAAATTCAAGGAAAAAAATTCAGTTTGTGTCTGGATGAATTAGAGGCAACTATACTGAACACGCTCAGCACCTCTCAAGCTGGGGGAACTGAAGAAAAAATTCAAGCCTCGACTTTCGTTATTGAAAGATTCTCTGGGCAAATTATTGAATGATGCAGAATGCATCAAGAGAAGATGGAAGGAATACACAAAGTCATTGTACCAAAAGGAAATGGTTAATGTTCAACCATTTCAAGAGGTACCATGTGAACAAGAGCCAATGATACTGAAGGAGGAAGTCCAAAGTGCATTGAAGGAATTGGCAAAGAGCAAGGCACTAGGAATTAATGGAATAAATATTTAAATCTTTCAAGAAAGTGAGGCAGCACAGAAGGCACTCACTCATCTTTGCCAAGAAATTTGGAAGACAACTATCTGGCCTAATGATTGGAAGATATCCATATTTGTGCCCATTCCAAAGAGAGGTGACCCAATGGAATGCGGAAATCATGGAAAAATCTCTCTGATATCTCAAGAGAGTAAAGTTTTGCTAAAGGCAATACAGAAAAGGCTACAATCATACATTGACAGAGAACTTCCAGAGGTTCAAGCTGGATTTAGAAGAAGTCTTGGAATGAGAGATATCATTGCTGATGTCCGATGGATCTTGGCTGAAAGTATAGAATATCAGAAAGATGTTTACCTATGCTTTATTGACTACGCAAAGCCTTTCAATTGTGTGGATTGTGACTTCAAGAATAATATTTTCACTCTGTTTTCCAAACAGATTCAGAGTTAGACATCTAATCAAAATGGGCAAATACCACATTTCTAGAAATGTGTAACTATTTGAACCAAATGAAGCTTAGAATTGGTGCGGTTGTGGCCACGGCACATGTACTCCAGGAGAAGTTCTATGGACTCTGATCATTGACTGGTCAGGTTTTAGATACTGAATTTAGTCTAATATTTGTTCATTAAATGTTTTGTTTAATCAAGTAAAAGTTGGTTCTTCTTACATAATACCTAAAAACTTTATCTAATTCAGTATAGAAGAAAAATAGTTTAAAAAAAATGTATAGATATAAATGAACATGATCCAGTGGAGAGGTGGCATCCAGCACTCATGATGCACCAATTGCAGAGCTATATATAAGCTACAATAAGGATTATCAGAAGTCATGGTGTGATGCTATAAATAAGCACCGGACCCCAAGGTGAGTGGTTCAAGCCCATCAGCCACTCCTTAGAAACCCACTGGGTCTTTACGAGTTGGAAATAACTTGATGGCACTTAACAAAAAATCAATAACATAGAGATTACAACAACATAATATGACATTGTGTTCAGTATTATCATACCATATCATTTTTTACATAAACTTATTCTGCCTTCTTATTAACTATTTAAGGAATATATTCTTAGTACAACTCACATTTTACAGGTAACAGGAGGTTGAGGTAAGTTAAGTGAGTTGTCAGGATTTTGTTACTACTTAAATGACAGATGCACTAATCTCTGTATTTCTTTTTTTAATTTCAAATCTCATTTTTTCCCACTACATTGTGCAACTTTTGTTATTATCCATTTAGAAAGTTATAAAGAATTGTCTAGATTTGATACTTTAAACAAATTTAAAAGTTAAATAAACTTAAAAAATAAAGTTGAATAAATCTTAACACTAGCCATTAATAAAACAACAACAATTTGAAACCTATAGAACTTTATGATTTTCTGTTAATAACACTAAACAATTATTTTCTCTCATTCTCTTTTCTGAAAACCATGCCTTTTCCATAACCATGGACTTTGCAATCCTGCATACCATGACATCTCAACCCTTTGTCAAATGTTTATAGGATCAGAGACAGGTGTCTAACTTTAGCTAAACTAATCAGTTTCTCTCTACCAAGAATTTTAATGTAAAGCATAGATGTTATTAAGTGTTTTATAGTTGGTTCAAAGCATAACTAGTGCTTTCCATGTTCTGGATGCAGGGCTTGTAAGGTCAAGTAGACTCAAGAGCTGAGATGACAATTTTTGGGGTGGCAATGATATATAGTATGGAAATGACTGAGTCATCAGAGAACTCCAATTTGCAAAATTAAAGAAAGCAGAGAAAAGCAGGAACAACAGACCATTCAACTGCTGAGAAACTGAGGGAAATAAAGAGACCATATATGCTTTGAGTACTGTTATTACTGTTTAATCCCCATATCTCTCCCTTTGTAAGGCCTTCTTTTACAATCTGTCCCCAGGTTATGAATGTCCAATTTACTTACAACCTGTAGCTTTGAATCCACCTTGCAAATCCTATTATATTAAAATTTTGAGGTAATTCAATGGTTTGGAATAACAAAAGGGCACTACTTTAAAACATCTTCAACATAATAATACAGTAGTATTATGCTTTGATGTGTGTTGCAGTGTATTTGGAAGTATCTCTTTATTGTTTTATTTTAAGATTAGATTGGAGGAAAGATACCAAGATAACTATAGAAGACAGCTATCTGTCTTGCAGAAAGGTATACTCTATGTTATATATACTTAGCTCTGGTAGTGTAGTGGTTATGAATCTGTCTGCGAACCTTAAGGTCAGCAGTTCAACCAGCTGTTCTGCTGGACTAAGATGAGGCTTTCTGCTCCTGTAAAGGTTTACAGCCTTGGAAACCCTGTATAGGATCATTATGAGTCAGAACCTACTCCACGGCACATAACAACAACAACATATACACTATATACTAAGGAAAAGATTTGACTAAATGATGGTAGATATGAACCATACTTTAATCTTCTGAATTGTGTACAAATTTGATTTATAGACAGAATTAGGCATGGAAGTCATTTGTAATGCTGATGAAATTTACTCCTTTCACAGAAGATTAAAATTAATACAAATGAAGTATGGCAGACGTTCACTAAGTTCCTGAAATATTCTAATTTCCCAGGAGAACAAGTGGCAACTTTCAACTTGCTCTATTTCTACTTTTAAGTGTTGTGTGAATTATATGAAAATAGCAGACAGCAGGATGTTGTTGTTGTTGTTTTTCTAGTTATGTTTGAGAAAATAGCACTTGCTAAGAAAAATCCTTAGAGATTTTTTTGGATTAGTCTTCATAAGGATGAGTGATTATTTTACTATTGACAGATACTGCCTCCTGTTAGGGGAATATGTATACAGCAATAAGGAAACCCTGTGAAAGATGGAATAGGTAAAGATACTGTTTCACCATATTAACAGTCAAGACATGCTTGCTTAGAGTATGCTGGAATTGAAAACAAATATATATATATATATACATATATTTAAAACAGTGACATGTTTTACAACTAACTCATGTTGAATCAATTTTCTGTTCCAATGGATTTTATTAAATTGCATTGCTAATGTGTAATACACTAGTAGTTGAAAGGAATTTAGCAATATCTTCATTTTGAAATTTAGAATTTAGAATCATCTCATTTTGCCAATACTAGTGCATTCTTTTACAATTTAAATGTGAGTTGTATGTACATTGTTGATGTTAAGTGCCATTGCTTTGATTCTGACTCATAGTGACATTGTATAAAGTTTCTGAGGCTGTATATCTTTGAAGTATCAGCAAGTACCATCTGTCTTTTGTAGAGAGGCTGGGGGGCTCTAACCACCAACCATGCTGTCTAGTGATTATCCTCTAGAGCCACCATGCTCCCTTATGTATATTACTCATAGTTAAATTTCCTTGCCAAAGCAATATTCTGCTCAATGAGTATTTTATTTCTTAGACTCATATAACCAAAAACTTGGCACTACAAAAGCTTAATAAAGTTACTTTGTTATATTTTAATCATAGATATCTAGTCTGCCAACAGAATTAAACTGTTCCTGAGGAAATAAAGTCTTTCTACAAGACTTGAAATTAAGCTGTAGTTCAAATGTTTATAAGCTAAAAGACATAAGGGATAGTTAAATGTGTATGAGACAGCAGGGCAGAAAAAAAACCAAGGCTGTCTACATATAATCACTGACTAAATTGTTTTGATCCAAATCTCTATTTTTGGCAAACAACCACCTACACAAGGAAAACAAAATAGCAATCATCTAGTGAGCAAGGAAATTGCTACTAATATCTACCTAGGGTAGAAATTGGTATGTGGAGGAAAAATTAAGGGAAATTTTACCCTGAATATAGTAAACAACCATAGAATAAAGGTCTTAACATATTTTGAGTCACGATGAACCCGTAAGTCCACCTTTTCTCAAATATAGTCATTTGTTCTTGTTGTTAGATACCATCAAATCAGTTCCCATGCAGCGACACGAAACACTGCCAGGTCCTTTGTTATCTTCACAAATGTTGTTACTCTTGAGCACATTGTTGCTGCCACTGTGTCAATCCATCTCATTGGAGGTCTTCCTGCCTTTCACTGACTCTCCATTTTACCAAGAATAATGTCCTTCTCCATAGCTTGTCATGATCAACATTGCAAAGTATGAGTATTCTGGAACACTTAATTGTGCTCATGAGGAATCTGTACCTGGACTAAGAAGCAGTTGTTGGAACAGAATATGGGAACACTGAATGTTTTAAAATTAAGAAATGTGTGCAACAAGGTTGTATTCTTTCATCATACTTATTCAACCTGTATGCTGAACAAATCATCTGAGTGGCTGGGTTCTATGAAGAAAAACATGGCATCAGGATTGAAGGAAGACTTATTAACAACCTACAATATGCAGATGATACAACCTTGCTTGCTGAAAGTGAAGAGGACTTAAAAACATTTTCTTCTGAAGATCAAAGAGCACAGCCTTCGGTATGGATTACATTTCAATGTCAAGAAAACAAAAATCCTCACCACTGGACCAATAAACAACATTCTTATCAACGGAGAAAAGATTGACGTTGTCTTCTTGGATCAACTATCAACACTCACAGAAACAGCAATCAAGAGATCAAACAACGTATTGCATTAAGTAAATCTGTTGCCCAAGACTTTTTTAAAGTGTTGAAGAGCAAAGATGTCAGCTTGAGGACTAAGGTATGCCTGACCCAAGCCATGGTATTTTCATAACCTCATATACATGCAAACGCTGGACAGTGAATAAGGAAGACATTGAAGAATTGATGTCTTTGAGTTATGGTGTTGGAGGAGAATATTAAAAGTGCCATGGGCTGCCAAAAGAACCAATAGATCCATTTTGGAAGAATTGCAGTCAGAGTGCTCCTTAGAGGCCAAGATGACCAAACTTCGTCTCTCATTCTTTGGACATAATGTCAGGAGGGAACAGTTGCTGGAGAATGATAACATGTTTGGTATGGGTGGAGGGTCAGAGAAGAAGAGGAAGACCCCCAATGAGATGGATTGGCCAAGTGGCAGCATCAATGGAGTCAAGCATGGCAACAGTAGTGAGATTGGCCCAGGATTGGGCAGTGTTTCGTTCTGCTGTTCATGAGGTCACTGTGGGTTCATACCAACTAGATGGTACCTAACAAAAACAACAACAAATGTCCTTCTCCAGGTACTGGTCATTACTGATAACATATCCAAAGTATGAGACAAAATCTCACCATCCTAGCTTCTAAGGAACAATCTGGATGTACTTCTTCCAACACACACCTGTTTATTCTGCAGGCATTCCATGTTATCTTCAATATTCTTCTCCAACACCACAACTCAAATGCATCAATTCTTCTACAGTCTTCCTTATTCATTGTCCAACTTTCACATTAAAATGGGGCTACTGAAAATACTATGGCTTGGGTCAGGTGCACATTAGTCCTCAGACTGTTATCTTTTTTCTTGAATACTTTAGAAAGGTCTTGGGCAGAGATTTGTCTAATGAAAAAGGTAATTTGATTACTTAGCTGCTGCTTGCATGAGTGTTGATTTGGATTAAAGTAAAATGAAGTCTCTGACAACTTCAATCTTTTCTCAATTTATCATGATGTTATTTCTTTGTCCAAATGTGAGGATTTTTGTCTTCTTTGTATCAAGGTACAATTCATGCTGAAAGCTGTCATAGCAACACTCATTTTCAGAACCACAGACTTTCATAAGAGCGTTTTTGTGACCGTATTTTTATAGATGACATTACTAGCGGCAGTTAGGAGAGTTATCTTTTTAGAATTTGTACAGACTTCTAAAACAAGTAAAAACAGAAATAAAAAACACCTCCAAAACAAAACAACACTATCTTTGTCAAGTTCACAGGGTGGGTTGCCCTGGACTTGAGAACTGGTTCTGTGTCAGAAAGGGACAGGACTAGCAAGCCCTATGTCCTTGTAAAGTGAGACAAAGTTCAGCAGATGAAAATCTTCAGTAAAGAACTAAGTTTATTATAACTTTGAGCATTTCCAGAAGACTGGGGACAGGTGTACCTTACAAGTGAGGATAGATGCCATAGAGTCAGAGCTTAGAGGTATGATTGTTCTCGTCGTGGTTTTGTGCGCTCTCTCCCTAAACTGATGGTGCCCTTCACAGCACAAGCCACAAAGCATGTCTTTATTTTTGTGGTTTTGCTGTTTTACCATTTCCCCTTTACATTGTCTATGGATCGGTTGTTGGCTTTTGATATGCCCAACTCCTATCCAGTCCCCTTCCTCTTACTTGGTACCTATCATTGCCCTCTGAAGAGATAAGAACCCTGAATTCATTTATGATTCATGGTGAGATGCTTGCTCTGGCTTCTTCCCAATGTTAGGGGTCATATTCCTGTCTACCTTTTGGGTTCGATCTATTCTTATCTTTCCCTATTTAGTGAGAGGGGCAGGTTGGAAATTTTGGACAGAGGTATCTGGGGTAAGTGGTATTTTGGCATTTCCAGGGATATTGCTTGTTCAAAAATGGCCCCATATCTTTGTAGCACTATCATCCTTACCTGAAGGCTTATATTCTAGTAGATACAAAGTTAACTGAAAGATTAAACAAACCAGGTCTAAATATCAAAAGTATTAATATAAGTACTGAGGGGCAGAAGATGGGTAAAAGTCAGGAACCTGCAGAGAGCAATCTTTTTATTTCATCTCATATGTTCGTGGTCAGTGTTAGCATATGTTCTTTAGGGACGAATATTAAAACTGTTCCTACTTAAGATGAGGCTTTCTGTTCCCGTAAAGATTGTCGTTATGGGTTGGAACCAACTCCACGACACTTAACAACAACAACAACTTTAGATAAGAAGTCCTGTCCCAGTAAGGTGATTCAGGAATGTTCAGAAATGCATGTGCTACTACAACTATTTCCCAGCTACCAAGCAAAATGGGAGTTAAATACCTGTGAGTAGGTAGTCCTTCAATGCCAACAACTATGTGAAAGGAGGACTATAGGAGGCTACCAAAGATTGTGAGAACCTAATAAACTGCTCCCATGTCCAACAAGAAAGTGACAGGCTTATCAACAATTTCCATGGTGACCGGGGCTCCTTTTGTAGGACTTCAATAACAGGGGCAGGGAGTGAGCTAGGGTCCTATCACAATGAATCTGAAGCATCCACCACCATCTCCTTCTTTGTTCACTCAGGGCAATTCCGGGCCTTGTGGGGCAGAGTAAGCATCTTATGCTTGGCCATTCCTGGGGACACTCTCTTCTCAGGTGGCCCACTTTGTTGCAGTTAAAACACATAATGGTGGGTCTTCTTCTGCCTCCTGTTGAATCTGTTAGCTTGGCTGCAACTGCAGCCCCTATCATTTTAGCCATTTGGCAGCCCTTACCTGTTTTCTTCAGGTCTTCTTAAAGATCTTACTTAGATGTTCAAACTCCTCTATAAATTTTCTAGGTTGAGAAACTGCTTACTTTTTCTATGCGTGTCTTTAGATCAGCCATACTAAAGGGGACATAAACTCTTGTCACTCCTCCCCCTGCCTGGCCACTTCATGTAGAGGCAGTGGGGAGGGATAAAGTCCAAGAACCAATGCTGGGGATTAGGAGCATTCTTTCAGACAATAAGTTGGGGGGAACCACCTCTGCAACTCTGACTTTGAGACTGGGGGTGATGTGGTACTGGAGTGGTCAGTACTCAAGTGGTCTGCAAGATCAGACAGTGGGTGTTCTTCTAAGGACACATTCAGGCTCTCTTCCACTCGGCATTTTTCAACACACGATTCACAACATAGGGGGCTGTCTCTTAAATACATAAGGACCTGCACATAGATGACTTCTGACCGTGTTTGCTCTCTCCTAAAAAAAATCTAATTGGAAGATGATATTGTAATTTAAACTCCCATATTGTAATTCACGAGCCATATTTCGTTGTCCAAAAGTGTATATTGGGGCCAGATCTCATTACAGAGTTTGACAAGTTTGCCCTTTTGGAGGCTGTTGAATCCGAGGTTTTTATTTTTCACTTCTTTAGGAAGACATTCAAGGGGGCTGTTGGTGGGATTGAGATAGTCTGTATCATCTCTGGCTTTAGGGGTTGGTGCATAAATTTGAATAATAGTGTATTAACTGTGTTTCCCTGTAAATATTTTGATATTGTTGTTGTTGTTAGGTGCCATCCAGTCGGCACTGACTCATAGCAACCTTATGCACAACAGAACGAAATGATGTCGGATCCTGGGCCAACCTCACTACTGTAGCCACACTTGAGTCCATCGATGCTGCCACCTGGCCAATCCATCTCATTGGGGATGGATTTAATTTTCAGCTTATTTCCTTTTCAGTCTGCCTGTCTTACTGCACAATCTCTGTTCAGGCCTTTTTCGTAGTGATAAACAGTTTCGGGCCTGCTGTGGCCATTTTGCACTGTCATTTGGTTTTAAGTGTAAACTATCACTTTAAGTTTCAAGGAGATCTATGTGCATGCATAGTAGACTCCTCCGCGGGTTGGAGTGTGGTGTCCACTCACTCAGGCACCCACTCTAGTCATTAGAATGGTGGTGCACAGACAGCAAGAGACCAATGAACAGATACCAAAAAAAAAAAGAATGTCCACACCTTTATCTCTGTGGTTCTGTCATGCATCTGTGGCTGCTCTGCTCTTTCCCCTGCTTGGTCTCGCCCAAGATGGCAGATCCGAGAGCAGCTGAGCATCTTGAATTAGAAAGCAATGGATTTCTTGCTTCTGCTACAAATTTCCCTAGCTGTAAGCCTTCCAACCTTCTAAATATTCCTTTATGTGTGATTCAGAGTTCTGGGACCATCCTCTCAGCCTGCTCAGCCAGTATTCTGTGTTATTGCTGACAGAGCTCCTCACCGCACTTCCACCCAATCTGCTATCTTGTTTGGTCTTGAATGTTCTTTTGATGATGAAAGAGTCACCATTCCTTTTGAATTTGACATTCCTAGTATAGTAAATCATATGCTTGTCAGATACAAAATGGCCAATACCAGATCATTTCAGCTCACTAATGCCTAGGATGTCAATCTCCATGCATTTCATTTTACTTTTGACAACTTCCAATTTTTCTAGATTCATGCTTAATACATTCTATGTTTTGAAACTTTCATTTTGTGTTATGCTCCAAACAGAAAATTAAGTTTATGAAAGACTTACTCCATTTATGTCATCATGGTAAATGGTACTTTGAGATGGGTACTCGTCCTCACTTGTATTTTGGGTACCTTCAATCCTGAGGGGCACATCTTTCGGTACTACATCAGACAGCATTCTGGGGCTATTCATAAGGTATTCAGTGACTAAACATTCAGAAGTAGTCTGCCTCTTTTTTCTTAGTTTGGAAGCTCAGCTGAAAGCTGTCCACCATGGGCAACTCTGCTGGTATTTAAAATACTGATAGCATAGCTCCCAGCGTCATAGCAACACACAAGCCACCATGGTGCACCAAACTGATAAAAGAGTGGTAGAGAAAAACCTTAGGCCTTTTTAATTGGATTGTGCCAAGCTTCCTGTGAATCAATTTTGTTTTCCCACTGAGCTGACTTGAATAAAATGTTGCTGGGTTCTCCAACCATTTTTATGATTTTTGGAATCTTCAAGTTTGTTGTGTATTTTGAGTGCTTTTCAACCTAAAGGACTCATCTTTTAGTACTATATCAAATAATATTCTCTGTGATCCATGTGGTATTGAAAACTTTGGAAACACCAAAGTTACCCTATATCTATATGAAATATAGGCAGTATAGTTTTCAACATAAAAGCAATATGAGGAAGCAGTATGACAAAATAACAGATAAGGAGTGTTCTGGGAAACTAGCACTTGATTAAATCAACTTTCAGTGAATCTGATTTACTTATTTTCAACATGCATGTCTACTTATTTTCATAATGTGTTGTACTGATGTAGTGCTGTAGAATAAGCACTGGACAGGTAACCAGGTTGGTGATTCAAATCCACCAGCTGCTCCTTCGAAACACTACACAGGATTGCTATGAGTTGGAAGTGACTTGACTGCACTCAACAACAAACACTTTCATAATGTAGATTCATACTAATATTTTATTGGCATTATAATACTCTAGTTTAGGGAACACACTTAGCTTTTAATTAGCCGTTCCCCAAGTGGGTGGATATAATTTACCAGATTTTTTTTCTTTGTTGTGGTGAAAATATACATAATAAAACATGTACTATCTTAATAATTTCTCCATCTACAATTCAAAATCAATGATTACATTCTTAGTGTTATGCACCCTCTCTTGCCATTCTTTTTCAAATCATACTATCACCAGTAACATAATGGTTAATGTTATGTCCTATAAACAAAGCTTTGCAAAACTTACTCTTCATTGTCTCCTAACTGAACACTTCCTCTTCCTCCCCACTCTATATATGTAAGCCACTAATGATCTTTGGTTTCTGAATATTTACTTATTTCATACAAGTGAGAACATGCAATAGTTTTCCTTTTATGATTGGCCTATTTCTTTCAGAATAATTTCAAGATTCATTTATGTTTTGGAATGTAATGTAAGGTCTTAATTTCTCTTTATGGCTGAGCAGTATTCTACTGTGTGTATATTTACATTTTGTTTATCTGTTCATAGGTTGATGAAAATTTTGGTTGTTTCCACCTTTTGGCAATAGTAAAAAATACTAGAATGAGCATTGGTGTATAAATGTTTATTTACATTCCTGCCTTCATTTTGTCTTGTGTAGGTCTAAGATTGGGATAGGGAGAAGTGGTAGGTCTAGGGTCAAATATTTGAGAAACCATCTAATTGTTTCCACAGTGACTATACCATTTTAGATTCCCCCCATCAATGGATGAGTGCTCCAGGGTCTTCTCAGCTTCTCCTCATCATTACCACTCTAACACAGGTGAAGTGGTATCTCGCCATTTACTCCTTGGAAACTCTATACTGGCTCTCTATGAATCAGAAACTATGATGCAATGCTTAACAGCAACAACAATGGCTAATGGCATTGAAAATCTCTTCATTAGAATTGGTTCTTTGGAGAAATATTTGTTCAAGCACTCTGTATTTTTGCCCTGCTCAGACAACTGTTACAAAAGCATTTGATTCCACCAATAAGTGTTAGTGCAGTTCCCTGATTAGGCTACCTCAGCTTCCACTGTTTCTGTGCTACTGCTTCTCACCATATCTTTCCATCCCCAGTGTTGTATTCTCCTCAATCTTGGAGGTTCCCACTGAAAGGATCCCAGGACCAAAGGATGAACTTCAGTATTATGTCTTCTACTTGGTGGCAATCAGTTGCCCTTTTTGTTCTAGGAGTGGCTTTATTTTAAGCCTAAAGGGATGGTAAAACTGACCAGTCTCCCTGTCTGACTCCCATAGGGTTTCTATGAACAATATTTACATTATTAGCAGACTGCCCAATCCCTTTGGTGGGTCACAAGCACCTTATTTACAAAGTCTCATTCAAACATTCTATATGTTTGAATGATATGGAAAGAAAGATAATACAAAAGCAATCCATTGCACAGAATATTGCATTATGGAAGAACAGTGTCCAATGTCTGCTAGCCTACTGAGAATCTTGACCTATGGATCCCAACAATTGTTTTCCACTCTGTAGTTTACTGCTTCATTTTGTTAGTAACGTTATTTAATGAACAAAAGTATTTGATTCTCATGGTGCCTCATTTATATACTTTGCCTTTTGCTGCTCATTCACTTGTTGTCATATATTATCACGGATCGTTCAAAACCACGTCCAATTTACATTTGTTATGATAATCCTGGTACCCAGGTTTAGCTGTTCAGCCACACAAAACTTATTTTTTCCTTGTTCAGTTATATCACCCAGAGAAAACTTAGGAGCATAAGTGATTCTCCAGCCAACTTGTATATAATAATCATATGAAAGAATATAACAAATATCAGTGCTTTGTTCTCACTTCCTGAGAGTATGATTTATTTGATTAGCGCATATTGTTTTCATTCTGTACATCACTTCTTCAGATGATTCTTATGTGGAACCAAGTGTAGATACTAATGAGCACTGTTAACAGGACATAAACAAGGTAATCCCATCCAAATGAACTCCAAATAACCTTAGGATAACAAGAAGGCTCAAATACTCTGGTGCTACATATTTTATGAAATGCATAAAGATTTATATCTTTGGCATTGTTGTTGTTGAGTGCTTTTGAGTCAGCTCTGACTCATAACGACCCTGTATAAAATTTACAAGGAGCAGATGGTGAATTTGAAGGATCCATCTTGCAGTTAAAACAGACCTTGCAATCCAGTACGTTATCCCATAGCACCTCAGCAGCACTCCATCGTTGGTGTTTGTGGCCTGAAATGGGCTGCTATATGTAATTTTGAATATGACAGTTATATTGTTTACTAAACCGGGTACATCATAAGATAAATCTTGGAGCACAATGATGTTTGCAATAGGATAATATCCATAAATTCATGAAGAAAATCAGTTAATACCATTATTATTCAAATTTATGTACCAACCACTAAAACCAGTGATGATGAAATTGAAGAACTCTACCAACTTTTTCAGTCTTAAATTGATCAAACTTGCAATCAAGATGCATTAACAATTGCTGGTAATTGGAATGTGAAGGTTGGAAACAAACAGGAAGGATCCATGGTTGAAAATTATGATCTTGGTGATAGAAATTATGCTGGAGATTGAATGATAGAATTTTGGAAGACATGACTTATTTGTTTTTATTAAGTGCCATCAAGTCGATTCTGACTCGTGACCATCCTGTATAGGGTTTCTGAGGAGCACCTAGTGGAATTGAATTGCCAAGCTTTTTGTTAGCAGTCCAGTGCTGATCCTACATCACCACACCTGGAGGTCAGTTCTTTGTAGATACCTTCTTTATTGGAGTCCTGGTGTGTCCCTGTAGGATATACACACTGGACTGCTAATTACAAGGTTGGTGGTTCAAACCCACCAGCAGATCCTCAGAAATCCTATGCAGGGTCATTATGAGTTAGATATTACTCAATGGTACTTAACAACAACAAAAACCTTCTTTAAACAACATAATAGGTGATTATATACATGGACTGCACCAAACGGAATACATAGAAATCAAATTGACTGCATCTGTGGGAAAAAATAGTGAAAAGCTCAACACCATCAGCTAGAGCAAGACTTTGGAGAAACTGGAACAGCCCATCAATTGCTTATATCCAAGCTTAAAGAGAATTAAATCAAGTTCATGACAGCCAAAATGTGACCTTAAAAATATCCCATTTAGAGACATCTCAACAACAGATTTGGTGCATAAGACACTAATGACCAAAGACTATAAGAATTATGGAATGACTTCAAAAACATCATACAGGAGGAAAGCAAACAAACAAACAAAAAATCAATAAGAAGACACAAAAGAAAAAAAGAAAAGACTAAAATGGATGTCAAAATAGACTCTGAAACTTGTTCTCCAGTATGTTGTTATGTGCCATGGAGTTGGTGCCAACTCATAGTGACCCTGTACAGGGTATCTGAAGCTGTAAATCTTTATGGGAGCAGAAAGCCTCATCTTTCTCCCACAGAATAGCTGGTAGTTTCAAACTGATGACCCTGAGGTTAGCTGACCAATTTATAACCACTATGCTAACAGAGCTCTCCAGTATAGATATGCTAAAGTGAATAGAAGAATGAATAGAAAACTTCAAAAGGAAGTGGATAAAGACAATGCTATATATTTTAATGAAATGAGCAAAGGCCTGGGGTTAGAAAGTCAAAAGAAAAGAATATGCTTAGAATTTCTCAAGCTGAAAAACTGAAGAAAAAATTCAAACCTCGACTTGCAATGTTGAAAGTTTCTAGGGGCAAAATATTGATTGATACAGAAAGTATCAGAAAATGAGGGGAGGAATACACAGAGTCACTTTATCGACATGTTGATGTCCAACCATTTCAAGAGGTAGCATATGATCAAGAACTGATCGTACTGAAGGAAAAAGTCCAACTTACCCTAAAGGCACTGGCAAAAAACAAGGCTCCAAGAATTGATGGAATACAAATTGAAATATTTCAACAAACTGATGCAGCACTGGAGGTGCTCATACATCTATGCCAAGAAATTTAACCAACCAATTTAAAGAGATCCATAACTGTGCTCATTCTGATGAGGTAAACTAACAGACTGCAGAAATCATTAAACAATATCATTAATATCACAGACAAGTAAAATGTTGCTAAAGATAATTCAAAAAATAGTTACAACCATACATCAACAGAGAACTGTCAGAAATTCAAATCAGATTCAGAAGGGAATGTAGACTAAGGAGCATCATTGCTGACATCAGTTGGGTCTTGACTGAAAGCACAGAATACCAGAAAAATGTTTACTTGTGCTTTATTATTGACTATGCAAAGACTTTCAACTTGTATAGATCATGACAAATTATGGATAGCATTACAAAAAATAAGTATTCCAGAGCACGTAATTGTACTCATGAGGAAACAAGAGGACGTTATTTAGAACAGAACAAGTAAATATTGAATGGTTTAAAATCAGGAAAGTTATCTGCCAGGGTTGTATCCTTTCACAACACTTATTCAATGTATCTGCTGACCAAATTATCTGAAAAGATGGGTTGTTGTTGTTGTTGTTGTTGTTAAGTGCCATAGCGTCGGTTCGGACCCATAGCGACCCTGTGGGTTTCCGAGGGTGTAAATCTTTATGGGAGTAGAAAGCCTCATCTTTCTCCCGTGGAGCAGCTGGTAGTTTCGAACCACTGATCTTAAGGTTCGCAGCACGATTCGTAACCACTACGCTACCAGAGCTCCTTGGGTTATATGCATAAAAGTGTGGCATCAGTATTGCTTGCTGAAAGCCAAAAGGACTTAAAATACTTACTAAAGAGATCATAGACTGCAGCCTACAATATGGATTGCACCGCAATGTAAAGAAAACAAAAATCCTCACAACTCAACCAAAAAATAACATCATGATAAATGAAGAAAATATTAAAGTTGTCAATGACTTCATTTTGCTTAAGCACACAATCAACACTCATGGAAGCAGCAGTCATGAAATTAAATGATGTGCTACATTAGACAAATATGTTGCACAAAATAGCTTTAAAGTACTTAAGAACAAAGATGTCAGTTTGAGGACTAAGTACATCTGGCCCAAGCCATGATATTTTCAATAGCCTCTTATGCATGTGAAAGTTGAGCAATGAATAAGGAAGACCATAGAAGAATTGTTGCACTCAATTCAGTTATGGTGCTGGAGAAGAATATTTAAAGTACCATGAACTGCCAGAAAAACAAACACTTCTGTGTTGGAAAAAGTACAACCAGAATGTTCTTTAGAAGCCAATATGACAAGACTTTTTCTCTAATACTTCAAACATGCTATCAGGAGGGATCAGTCCTTGGAGAAGGATATTATATTTGGTAAAGTGGTGGTGGTGGTGGCGGTTATGTGCCTTGGAGTCAGTTCCAACTCATAACCACCCGGTACATAGTTTCTGATGAGCAGAAAGCATCATCTTTCTCCCGCAAAGCAGCTGGTAGTTTTGAGCTGCTGACCTTAAGGTTCACAGCCCGATTCATACTACTACACTACTGGAACTCTTTTGGTAAAGTGGAGTGTCAGTGAAAAAGAGAAAGACCCCTAAGGAGATGGATTGACACAGTGGCAGCAGCAATGGGCTTGAATGCAACATTATTCTGGGGATGGTGCAGGGCCAGGCATTGTTTCGTTTTGTTATGCATAGCATCCCAATGAGTCAGTGCTGACTCAATGGTATCTAATAACAACTACAATGTGCTAGCTACAGGAGAGTTGGTTGTAGTGACAGTAATAGTAGTAGGCATTTTTGTTTGATTGTGTATATGTCTGTGTGTTTCTATATGAGAGTGTATGTTTGAGTAAAAGAAGCTTGTTGTTAAGTGCTGTCGAGTAGATTCTGACCCATAGTGACTGTATAGGGTTTCCAAGGAGCTGCTGGTGAGCTTGAACCACTGACCTTGCAGTTCAAACAGCTTTGTAGGCTGATGTGTCAGCCCACAGCGCCACACCAGGACTCCAAAAGAAGCTTGGAACTCTACAATTCCACTGGCTGTGGTTAAATCAAACTTCTGTTCTATATTCAAGGACAATGGCAGTACAGTGGTAGGAATCTTTCTTCCATGTGGAAGACCTGGGTCGACTCCAAACCAATACACCTCAAGCACAGTTGCATCTTTTGACAGGTTACTCTCTTGTTGCTAAGGAGTCCTGGTGTGGTGCTGTGGGTTAATGAGCTGGACTGCAAGGTCAGTTTGAACTGCTAGGTCAGCAGTTCAAGCTCATCAGAAACCCTATAGAGGGTTGCTATGAGTCAGAACCAACTTGACGGCACTTAACAACAACAATATAATGTTGCTAAAGTGTCCTGGAGTGGTACTGTAGACTAAACACAGGACTCTTAGCCTATAAGTCGGTGATTCAAAGCTACCAGCTGCTACTTGGAAACCCTATACAGATTTGTTATGAGTCAGAATTGACTCAATAACACTTTATAAAAACAACAACATAATGTTGAAAAGGTTCCAGTGGAGTTTCCAGACTAGTAGACTAGTAAGAAAAGTCTGGAAATCTATTTCTGATGAAAAACGTATGGATCACAATGGTCTAACTCTCTTGTGTATTAGGCCAACTGTATGAGATGGAAACCAACTGTATACTAGCTAACAACCATAACATTTCACTAAGTGAACTGTTGTTGTCAAGAGCTGTTGAGTTGTTTCTGACTCATAGCAAACCTGTATAGGATTTCCAAGGAGCAGCTGGTGAGTTTGAACCACAGACATCACAGTTCACGCAGACCTTGCAGTCTAGTGCAATAGCCCATAATGCCAGCAGGAGTAGAAATGCTTATCTCTGAAAGCAATAAAAGTTTTGCGGTAAGTTTGGTTGTAAGTTTACATAAGGTCAGTTTACTTATTCTGAGTAGAAAATTTAGGAAACCAGTGGAACAAAAGGTTCGATAGCTCCAGACTGAGGGAAAGACTGAGGGAAATGTTATCTAATTAGACTGGGACTTTTACTTTCTTGCCTGCTCTATTACTGTGCTCTCTCACAATTGCAGCAATTTACTGACTAATCAGGTTACAGAGAGCATTATTTCAATGACATTAATCCTTTCAACAACTTGTAGAAACTTGTAGAAATAAGTATATAACTTGTCCTTCACTCAGTGACTGATCATGCATGCTTATAATAGTAAATTATCACAGAAGAGATTAAACAAGATAAGATATTAAAATCTTTTCCGGTGTACTTCAGACGTGGGTCACAGTTGTGGGGCAATCAGCTAAAAGACAAATATACTCTTCTTTGTCTTTAGATTGTCTTTAAGCTGATTTTTCATATGACTTTATTTTGAGAGGAGCTCTCTCGCATAGTGCTTATTTACCTTTGACTTGGTTAGTTTAACCTATTCAGTGCAGGCTTTCCATCTTCCTTGACTAATTTATGTACCAGAATAGAACACTGATCCTACTTTCTATCCCACACAAATGTCTATATACTTATTTTTATTTAAATCATACACTCTTTTATTATTATCTAAGGGTCAGATTCAGGTGTGGTGCTAGGGGATAATGTGCTAGACTACAAAGTCAGTTTGAACTACAAGGTTCAAACTCTGAGATGAACCCAGAGTTAATGAAACCATAGGTCTAAGATAGTTTTAGGAGTTTTCTCACTGAGTGTAGAACGATAATTTAATCTACCCACAGTTAATGCAGCTAGGTGGTTCCAAGCTACAATCGTCCAAAGACACATGCATACAAGAGCGAGTCAAAAAGTATTGCTACTAGGGTTCAAGTTAATATGTGTATAAGTTTATTAAAATTTATCCTGTGATCAGTGCATGGCTAAATAAAATTAAAATCCTCTCAATAATACACTTACTTTAGTCTCTCTAGGTGGCCTTCAAAAACAAAGTCCAATCAAAACACTAGCTATGATGGGTTCTGCTGGGTAAGTTGAATTCAAAACAGAGAGGTCAGATCAAAAGGCTATGATTACAGTTTTGGGGGACCCCAAAGGAGCTCTGGTACCGTTGCGGTTACGAATTGGGCTGCGAACCTCAGGTCAGCAGTTTGAAACTACCAGCTGTTCCATGGGAGAAAGATGAGGCTTTCTGCTCCTGTAAAGATTTACAGACTCAGAAACCCTGTACAGGGTCATGATGAGTCGGAACCGACTCCATGGCACATAACAACAGCAACAAAGGGGTACTCTTAATAGAATTTATTGAAAGACACAGAAGACATAGGACATTCATAAGCATTCATAAGATTATATTATGAAGACTAAAAAAAAAAAAAAAGGGAAAACTGAACTTGCCAAAAAAAAGGCAAGAAAGTTGTGCCCAGGAATTTTTTCTATCATAACAATGTATCTGCTCATTCTCCCAAGATAGCAAAGGCTGTCCTTCAATAACTTTACTGGAAAACCTTACTCCATCCACCCTACATTCTTGATCTTGCTCTTTCAGACTTCTTTTTGTTCTCCAAACTCAAAAAACATTAAAAACAAAACAAAACAAACACACACACACAATTTGAGCATCTTAAAGATGCCAAACTGCCACTTAGACATTGTGTAAATCAGTGCAGATTTATTCCAGAAAGGGTTGTTGTTTTTAAGTACTGTTGAGTTGGTTCAGACATATACAGACAATGAATAAGGTACCCAAGGAGCAGCTGAAGCGTTTGAACTGCCAATCTTGCTGTAGCCACCCTGTGCTTATTCTACAGTGCCAAACCAGAGGTCCTCAGGAAGTATTGTTGTTGTTGTTAAGTGCCGTCATTGAGATGGTTCCAACCCATAGCAACCCTGTACAGGGATTCCCAGGAGCAGCTGGTGAGCTTGAACTGCCAACCTTGAAGTTCAAATGGCTTTGCAGTCTGGTATATCAACACACAGCACCACACCAGGACTCCCAGGAAGTGTTAGAGAGGTAAAAATACCACCATCAGAAGTGTACAGACCTAGAGAAAGGATTCTTCAAGAAACAAGAGTTTCACACTTTGTTATTTTTTGTTTAATAATGTTTTCTATGATTTTCTAGCAATATTGGATGATTAACTCTCATATATAATAGTTTGCTATTATGGATTACATCTCAATGTAAAGAAAACAAAATTCCTCATCACTGGACCAATAAACAACATTCTTATCAACGGAGAAAAGATTGAAGTTGTCAAGGACTTCATTCTTCTTGGATCAACTAACAACACTCATGGAAGCAGCAGTCAAAAAATAAGATGATGTATTACATTAGGCAAATCTGCTGCACAAGACCTTTTTAAAGTGTTGAAGAGCAAAGATGTCAGCTTGAGGACTAAGGTGCTCTTGACCCAAGCCATGGTATTTTCAATAACCTCATATGCATGTAAAAGCTGGACAGCAAATAAGGAAGACCATAGAAGAATTGATACTTTTGAGTTATGGTTTTGGAGGAGAATATTGAAAGTGCCATGGGCTGCCAAAAGAACTAATAGATCTGTGTTGGAAAAAGTGCAGCCAGAGTGCCTCTTGGAGGCCAAGATGGCCAAACTTTGTCTCTCATACTTTGGACATATTGTCAGGAGGGACCAGTCACTGGAGAAGGGTATCATGTTTGGTAAGTTGGAGGGTCAGAGAAAAAGAGGAAGACCCCCAACAAGATAGATTGGCCAAGTGGCAGCATCGATGGACTCAAGCGTGTCAACAGTAGTGAGGTTGGTCCAGGAAACAAAACACAGCAGTGTTTCGTTCTGCTGTGCATAAGATCGCTATGAATCAGTATCGACTCGATGGCACCTAACAACAACATTGTGCATTGCTTCCTAATTCTATGTTCAGTGATATTCCATTGGCAGTTTGAAATCAGCCATCTTAGGAGTATTTACACAACAAAAATTGGTAAATGCT
This sequence comes from Chrysochloris asiatica, assembly GCF_000296735.1. Taxonomy (NCBI): domain Eukaryota; kingdom Metazoa; phylum Chordata; class Mammalia; order Afrosoricida; family Chrysochloridae; genus Chrysochloris; species Chrysochloris asiatica. The sequence continues at coordinate 6,620,417 of NW_006408561.1, read as the reverse complement.
AAATATGACTGATTCCCAACCCCTATGCTTTCCAGTGAGTCAGTCAGATGTTTTTAAACATTTAGTAGGTCACTGTAAACATACATTTTAAAAAAAACACACCACACCAGGACTCTGATATTGCACTAGGGTTTGGATATTTCCTGGCCATACTTCCTGCCCTATGAAACACAACAGGCGGAAAGACATACCTCAGGCAAATATTTTAATTACAACAATGTATACTGATTTTGATGTTATGAATCTGAAATTAAAGTGTTACCTAACATGGCATTATTCTCACACAAGAAATTATTTTGAAAACCAATGGGCTAGGGGGAAATTCTTGTATTAAAAACAAATATATAGAGAGTATTTTGTGCAGTAATATGATGATATTTATAATGAAGGAACAGGAGTCTGAGTAACTGATTCTTTTTTGAGGATATTAAGAAATAATTAATGGAAAAGTAGGGTTAGAATATGATTTTGAAATAATTACAGGATTTAAACAAAGAAAGATCATTTGGTGACAGAAGAAATTTCTGGTGAGAATAATGCCATGTTAGGTAACACTTTAATTTCAGATTCATAACATCAAAATCAGTATACATTGTTGTAACTAAAAAATTTACCTGAGGTATGTCTTTCCCCCTGTTGTGTTTCATTGGGCAGGAAGTGTGGCCAGGAAATATCCAACCCCTAGTGCAATATCAGAGTCCTGGTGTGGTGCTGTGGGTTAATGGGCTGGATTGCACGGTTGATTTGAACCACAAGGTCCACAGTTCATGCTCACTAGCCACTCCTCGAAAACTTTATACAGGGTCACTATGAGTTGGTACTGATTCGAAAGCACTTAACAGCAACAACAAGTGCAATATCTGGTTCCAGGTGTGAGAAATAAATTATCCAGATGGTCCATCTTCAGGAATATGGGGGCTAGAGGAAATTGCTAGACTAGACACAGACAGTTGATTAACAGTAACAGTGACCTATGCATCTGGGGTATGTCAGTGGGATGAATTGGAGGAGGGAGAAAGAACTTGTTCGAGGACTAAGAACTTTAAATATGAACGCTACCATCAAGGGAAGGTAGGTGACTTAGTCTGTACATGTCTTCTGGTTTTGGCCCCTGATTTTGCAAAATCAAATAAAAAAGCCTCACTCTCACTAAAATGTGTACAGATTGGATTTCTTGAGCATTTGTTGATAAGCATTCATGATAACTCATCAGTGACCTCATAATCAAGAGGGAGGGAGGCAGTATCCAGGGTATTAACAATGTTTCTCACACAAGTATTAAGGGACTTCAACAAGTTTATGGAAAAAAATGGAATTTAAAAAGATAAAATTTAAAACATAAACTTCATTTCTCAGCATAAGGTCCATCAATTTTAAGACACTTTTTGATCAGCAATGACACCAGTCATTTAGTCCATCCCTAAAGAAGTGAGTTTCCTGAAACTTTAACCATGTAAATGCAGTCTTTTTTACATTACTAATTGGAAAAAAAAAAAAAAAAAAGAGTGCCTTCTAAAGAATTTTTTGATTAGAAAACAAAAAGAAGCCACAAGGAGCCAGAAAGACTTTGAAGAGAATGTCCAGTGATTTCCCATTGAAAATCTCTCAAATTTGTCCTTGTTTGATGAAAGCAATGAGCAGGAGTATTGTCATAGTGGAGAAAGACTAGCTGGTGAAACATTCTCAGGCATTTTTCCTGCTAAAGCTTTAGTTAACTTTCTCCAGACACTCATTTCTCCAGACATTCTTGTTCTTCGACCCTCTAGAGAGCCAAAAAGCAAAATGCCTTGACTATCCAAAACAAACTGTTGCCATTAACTTTACTTTTGACCAATCTGCTTTTGCTTAAACTGGACCACTTACACCTCTTGATAGCCATTGCTTTGATTGTGCTTTGTCTTCAGGATCATACTGGTAAAGCCATGTTTCATTTCCTGTTGCAGTTCTTCCAAGAACTTAACCCTACTTGTTTAAAACATCCATTAAAAGCGCTATTCAATTTGGTACCCATTGAATAGAGAGTTTGCTGAATCTTAATTTTTCAGTAAGAATTGTGTAAGCTGAACCAGTTGAGATGTTTGTGGTGTTTGTAACTTCTCACCCATATAGCACTCCCTTTCTCTACCGTTAGTCAACTAGAGTTAGGTAAGAGCTCACAAGTTAAAAGGACACTGTTCTTCAGGCTATCAAATATGCAGGTGTTAGCCACAGTTTGGGAAATCCACAAGAGATGACAGCTAGTCTCCTGGTCACAGATACAGGGTTTTTATGATGCCAATTTAAGCTTGGGGTCTTCCTGAGTTTTCTCACTTTTACTTACTGGCTCCTCCCTACTTCTTTGGATTTGATTATTGGTTGAAATACTTTGCATAATTCAGAGTACTTTTATTTTTTTTACAGAGTTATTATAATAAAAAGGATACAAATTGTGAATTTCCAAATAAGAGTTCACAACCTTCACATGAGAGGCCAGGTCATAATCCAAAGACTGTATTTATTGTGAGAAATTACTCACACAGTCACAAGAAATAAAACAAAGTCCATGTGATTAGTAGATTTTTATTTCTACATTATTGTTGTAAGATTCTGGCTAATAGTGACTCTGTCTAGGGTCTCCAAGGTTCTAAATCTTATGGGAGCAGAAACTTTCATATTTCCCCTGCACAGCAGCTAGTGGTTTTGAACTGTGATTAGCATTCCAGTACTTATCCTACAGCAGTACCACTACAGCTATCTCTACACAGCAAAGAAAATGCACAAATCTGGGTTGAGATTTAGATCAGAATATATGATATCAGATTAATCAACTGTGTAATGCCTTTGGGTAAAGATAGCTTACTTCCAAGTGTTCTGACTTATATTTAGATAGAACTTTCTGGTGCATAAAAAGACACTGAAGATTAATATGGCTACATCAGATATACTATTCCCTTTACGATCCTATAAAGATGAGAAGCCCTGAAAGTTTATAACTTTGATTTTCCTCCTTGATCTAAAAAGAATACGATTTTGGAAACTTATCTTTCACCACTTCCTAATAAAGATGAGCAGTCTTGGATCAAGGTCCAGAACCTCTGGACCCTATTGTCTGAACAGTCTAAACTGCTTTGGTCACAAATGTCTATCATAAACATTTATTTGTGTATATTTACCAACTCCACAGCACTTAACAACAGCTACAACAAAAGGACTTCTGATGTGGCCCTATAGGATAAGCACTGATTGCAAAATAGAAGGTCAGCAGTTCGAATCCACAAGCTGCTAATAGGAAACCCTATACAAAAGTCACTATAAATTGGAGTAGACTAGAATGCACTTAACAACAACAGCATATAGTATAAAATGTTGTTGTTGTTGTTAAGCGCCATCAAGTCGGTTCCATCCCACAGGGACCCTGTATAGGGTTTCCAAAGAGCGACTGGTGAGCTTGAACCACCGACCATGCAATTCAAACAGCTTTGCAGTCTGGTGCATTAACCCACAGTGCCACACCAGGACTCCATAGTATAAAATCTGCTCCTTGGAAACAACTACA
>NW_006408561.1:6612445-6615866 GCF_000296735.1 Chrysochloris asiatica | reverse complement strand
TCTAGTGCTTATCCTATCCTATCCACAAAGACTCTGAATAAATCATAGCAAAGTATATTTTAAGACCAAAAATGATAATTTTACATGTAATTAATAGCATAGCCTAAATAGATGAAGAAAAATGAGTAACTTATAACTAAAAAAAGTACATGTATGATAACTTATGAAATAGTTTTTTGTTTTTGTTTTTTTTATTCAGAAATTGATATACCAGCCTTAAAAAGTAACTGAAATGCTGAAGATTTTAAAACTTCAATGAACCTATTTGGTCCAGTGCACATTTGCAAAGCCATCCTCATAATAAGCAGATATTTTACATTTTTCTTTATCATATAGAGTTATTTTATATTTCAAAATGTGGTATGTTGTCGTTAGCTGCTGTGAAAGCAATTCTGACTCATGACAACACAATGTAACTGTCCCATGTGACTTCCCAGGCTGCAATCTTTACCACAGCACATCACCAGGCCTTTTCTGCCACAGAGAACTGGGTGGATCTGAAACTCCAACCTGTCATTTAGCAGGTGAGTGCATATTAAAGTGTAGAAATCATCAAAAGAAGATAGAGAGAATGCATGGAGTCACTGCACCAGAAAGAGATGGTTGATGTTCACCATTTGTAGAAGTAGCATATGATCAAGAGCGATGATAGTGAAGGAAGAAGTCCAAGGTGCATTGAAGGTATTGGCAAAAAACAGGGAACTGATGTCAAAGACTTCATTTTGCTCAGGTCAACACTAATGGAAACAGCAGTTAAGAAATCAAATGATGTATTGCATTAGACAAATCTGCTGCACAAGACCTCTTTAAAGTGTTGAAGAACAAAGACGTCAGTTTGAGGACAAAGGTGCAACTAACATAAGCCATGGTATTTTCAATAACCTCATATGACTGTAAAAGTTGGACAGTGAATAAGGAAGACCGTAGAATTGATGCATTTGAGCTATGGTGCTGGAGGAGAATAATGAAAGTACCATGGACTGCCAAAAGAACAAAAGAGTGCTCCTTGGAAACCAGGATGGCCAGACTTCATCTCTTATACTTTGGACATATTATCAGTAGAAAGCAATCACTGGAGAAGGACATCATGCTTTGTAAAGAGGAAGGTCAGAGAAAAATAACAAGATCCTGAACGATATGGATTGGCATGGTGGCGACTGTGATGGGCTCAGGTGTAGCAATGATTGTAAGGTTGGTCCAGGATTGGACAATGTCTCATTCTGTTGTGCATAGGGTTGCTATGAGTAAGTACTGACTTGATGACACCTACCAACAATAATAACAACTAACTTTCTGGGGTGACCAAATGCCCAAATTAAACCAAAGTGTAAAATCAAGATCCTCTTTTTAGTGGATTGTGCATGTGAGAAATCAACATGCTATGAAGCCTAACATTATTTGCATTGTTTTCATGCAATTAAAATTATGGCTTAATAAGTTTAAAGTCATGAATTTTAAATATTTCACAGCATACTTGAAGAATGTCAAAAAACTGACGTTTGAAGTTAATATTTTTCTTTCTTCCTGATAGCATTAATTTCTAATTCTAAAGGAAAAACTTTAACTGAAAATACCAGTATATAAGAAAAATAAATGCAATAGTTTCTTGACAAATCTGTTTTCAACTTTGTGAGATCTGTCTCATGCTAAAGAGATCTGTAGAAAGGCAGCAGGTAATCTCTCAACTATTCCAAATTGCTTCTAAATTAGAATATCGTCTTGTTTGTTTTAATATATTATTATCTATTATACAGTGCTTGAGTGCAATAGATTGCATCATAATCAGCTAAAGTGTCATTCTCAGCATGAGAAAGAAATCAAAGCCTTTCTTTTTCTTAATAATTAATTTCTACTTTAATTCTGCTGATGCTACTAATTTACACTAATATCTAAATATATGTATATAAATTGGCATTCTAATATTTACTGCTCATTAACTGTACAATGTCATCATGGATTACAGAAACAACCCTGTTGTTGCTGTTAGGTGTCTTCTAGTTGGTTGTGATTCATAGTGACCCTAGCCTCAAGAGAATGAAACATTGACTGGTCCTGTTCCATCCTCACAGTCATTGTTAACCTTAAGACAGTTGCTGCTGTTACTTGCCAATTCATCTCATTGGAGGTCTTCATCTTTTTTGCTGACCTTCCAGGTATGATGACCTTCTCCAGGTCTGGTCCTTGTTTATAATAAGTTCAAAGTATAAGAAGCAAAGTGTATTCATTCTACCTTCTAAGGAGCAATCTGGCTATACTTTACTTTTAACATTCTTCTCCAAGTACATAACTCAAATAATCAAATTTTCTATGGTTTTCCTTATTCACTGTCCAACTTCCACAAGCATATGAAGTTATAGAAAATACCATCACTTGGGTCAGGTGCTCAGTGTCTTCAAAATGATACTTTTTCTCTTGAATATTTTAAAGAGTTCTTGTGCAGCAGATTTGTCTAAGGAAATATGTCTTTTGATTTCTTGACTGTTGCTTCCATAAGTGTTGATTATGTTGTTGTTAGGTACCATTGAGTTAGCACCAACTCATGGTGACACTATGCAAAACAGAATGAAACACTGCCTGGTCCTGCACCAACCTCACAATGTCTGAGTCACTGCTGCCGCCACTGTATCAATCCATCCTGTTGGGGATTTTCCTCTTTTTCTTCAACCCTTTATCAAACACGATATCCTTCTCCAGTGACTGGTCCCTTCTGAAAATATGTCCAAAGTATGAGAGATGAAGTCTGGCTATCCTGGCTTCCAGGGAACATTCTGGCTGCACTTCTTCCAACACAGATCTAGTTGTCCTTTCGGAAGACTATGATACTTTTAATATTCTACTCCAAAATCATAACTCAAATGCATCAATTCTTCTATGGTCATCCTTATTCAATGTCCAAATTTTGTGTTTATATGAGGTTATTGAAAATACTATGACTTGGGTCAGGTGCACCTTAGTCCTCAAGTGTTAATTATAGATCCAAGCAAAATGATATTTTGACAATTTCAGTCTTTCTTCCATTCATAATGATGTTATTTATTTGTACAGTGATGAGGTCTTTTGTTTTCTTTACACTGAGGTGCAAGCCATACTGAAGGCTGTGGTCTTTGAACTTCATCAGTAAGTATTTTAAGACCTCTTCACTTTCAGTAAGCAAGGTTTTATAATCAGCATATCGCAGGTTGTTAATGAGTCTTCCTCCAATCCTGACACCATGTTCTTCTTCATATAATCCAGCTTGTCAAATTATTTGCTCAGTATACACAGATTTAATATGTATGTTCTAAAAATACAACCATGGCACACACCTTTCCTAATTTTAAATGAGTAAGTGTCTCCTTGTTCTGTTGAATGACTGCCTCTTGGTCTATGCCTTCAGTGCACCTTGGACTTCTCCTTTCAGTTCATTGACTCTTAATCACAT
>NW_006408561.1:6603237-6611837 GCF_000296735.1 Chrysochloris asiatica | reverse complement strand
AGGTGGGATATAATAAATGTTAAATTTCTGCTCCTGTGGATTTGTTTTAATTTTCTTCACCTTTATCCTGAACTTACATAAGAGCAATTGATGGTCTCATATAGTCTGATAATCACTTTGTTTTAGCTGAAGATATGGAATTTTTCAACTGTCTCTTCCTACAGATGTAGTCAATTTGATTTATGTGCATGCCATCTAGTGAGGTCTATGTGTGTAGTTGTCATTTATGTTGTTCACAAAAAATATTGCAATGAACAAGCTGCTTTTTTACAAAATTCTATCATGTGAAATATCCCTACCACCTTTAAATAATGCTTCTAACTCAAGTAGGTAGCTAACGATATTTAAATGGTTGAATGGATATGAAACATTTTAATTTTTAAAATACAACTATATGAATTTTCTTGTCTACATTTAAAGGTAATGCTGAATGCGAGAAAATAGTGTTCTTTTTCAAAATCTTCTTAATCCAATCATGAAAGCATACCTCAATTTTATATCAAATGTGTTATTAACCACAGTTTGGGAAATGCCATATGTAAAATCAATATGCTATTCTATGCAGCACTGTAGGATAAGCACTGGACCTCAAAATCAGTTTAAACCATAAGGTCCGTGGCTCACACTCACCAGCTGGTCAAATTCACCAGCCGTTCCTTGGAAACCCTATATTCACTATTTTTTGGAACAGACTCCACAGCACTTAACAACAACAACAACATTAAATAGAAACTTTTTCAATTGTGAATCAAAATTGCAAAGGAGAAAATTTGTCTTTATGATTCAAAATAATTCAGCATTACTGATAGTATAAATAAAATGGTTTGTTCAATTTTATATTAGGATGGTATTTTGTTGAAACCCCTTTGAAAACTTTAGTTTCATAATTGTCTGAAAATCTAACAACCAGATTAAATGCAAGTGTAAATCAAGGTCACCTTTCTATAAAGTTGGGTGTGAGAGAAATCATCATCATATGAAGCCCACAGCTATTCCAAGGTCATTTGTGTTATTCTTATGCAATTAAAATTCTGGCTCAATGTATTTAAACTCATGATCTTCACTGTAAAGCAACTTTTTGTTGTTGTTTAGTGTTATTGAGTCGTCTCCAACTTACAGCAATCCTGTATAGGGTTTCTAAGGACTGGCTGGTAGATTTGAACCACCAACCTTGCAGTTCAACCCAAACTTTCAGTCCAGTGCTTATCCTACAGCACCATACCAGGACTCCATAAGCAACTAGGACATAATGTAATCTACCAAGTATACAATCTTAGATAACAATAAAGCAATTGTTATTAAGTGATCTCAAGCAGGTTCTGTATAGCATCTCTGAGACTGAGCATTTTTACGAGAGCAGAAAATGTCATCTTTCTCCCTCAGAGCAACTGCTGGTCTAGTGGTTTCAAACTGCTGACCTTTCGGTTCGCAGCCTGATTCGTAACCAGTACACGACCAGAGCTCCTCATGTGCTTATCCTATGGCACCACCCCTCCAGAGAACACCAAAAAATCCTCTTGCCATAATGTTGAATTAGCAACCCTATAGGACAGAGTAGAATTGCCCCATAATGCTCCCAAGACTGTAGTTATATATGGAAGCAACCTGTCATACCTTTCTCCTATGGGGTCCGATAACTGTACTTTGAGTTAGTAGCCAAGCACGTAACCCTGCAACACCAGGGTTCCACATAAATCTAGAGTTGTTGTTAGTTCCCACCCATAGCGGCCCTGTATAGGGCTTCCGAGGAGTGGCTGTTGAGCTTGAACTGCCAATCTTGCAGCTCAAATGACTTTGCAATCCCGCACATTAACCTACAGTGCCACACCAGAGCTCCATAGATCTAGAACAGAATCCACTAATCATCTACTGAGTAAAGGAATCCGTAAAATAAGTATTGATCTATTACTAGAGAAAATTGGTGGATAATATGGCAGTGAAAACAAGAAACAATTTCTTTCTGACAGGACAATTCAGAAAGATGTCAATATCTAAATCTATTTCATTCTTCAAAGTTTAGCTCATATCCCACAATAAATCCATTCAATTCTATTTATATTAATATGCATTTCCTGAACTTCCTTAAATATCATATTATATATCACTAATTGCAAATTTCTTTTTCTGCATTTAAATTGTAAGTTATTAGAACGTGTTAATTTCTATATCTTTTCTGTTTCCCCACTACCTCAAAACACACACACACACACGCACACACAATGCTGCACATAGCAATTGCTCCTTAACAATCAAAGACAAGATGATATAAAAAATCATGATGGTCAACCATTCATGTAACCCATGAATAAATTAAATCTTAAATAAAGCAAATGTAAAATAGTTATATACAAATATCCAAGTTAAGGTATTTGCAGAGCATATGCAGGCGATAATTATATTTGTAATTAGTGGATTTAAAATCTTATCTACATTAATCTTATGAATTCATGAACTTAGAATGATCAATGATAGACAAAGTCAAAGGCATTTTTATTTTCTGTGCATAAAACATGGGCTTTGGGCTGATGTTAGATATTTTTGATATAGTGAGCTATAAATTACCAATGTTATGTTTTTTGTTTGGCTTATTTATTAACTGTCTGACAAAGGCAAGAGTCAGACCACTGAAGAATTATACTTTTATAGAAGATTTTCTATCAAGCATTTATTTTGGTCCTACAGTAATATCTTGTTTTTCTAGAGCTTGATTAGAATCCTTTCAATTCCAAAGGGACTCTCTCAGAGACTTTTTTTGCTGCTAAAGTATTGCACTTAACTATAAGAAAGGAATTTCTGGGTACATGTATGTAAAAACAACCAAACCCACTACCATCGAGTTGATTCTGATTCATAGCAAGCCTGGATAGGATTTCTGGGGCTGATGTGACACTGTGGGTAAAGCTGTTTGAACTGCAAGGTTGGCAGTTCAAGCTCACCAGCTACTCCTTGGAAACCTACTATCTATTTCATGAGATAACAAAGTATACTTTGAACAAAACAACAACAGCAACTATATTTATGGAGTCCTGATGTGACACTGTAGGATAAAGCACTGACTGGACCACAAGATCAGTTTGAACCACAAGGTCAGAAGTTCAAACTCACCAGCCACTCCTTGGAAATCCTATACAGGGTGGCTATGAGTTGGACCTGACTCAAAGACACTAACAACAACTATGTTTTATGAAATAATAGTGGTATAGCTTTCAGCATCACAGCAACAAGCAAACCACGACAGGAAGACAAACTAACAGATGGGTGATGGATCTCTTCAAAGCGTTCAAGAGCAAAGGTACACCTGATCTAAGCCAATCTATTTTCAATAGCTTCATATGCGTGTAAAACTTGGACAAATAGTAAGGAAGACCACAGATGAATTGATGCAGTTGAGTTATGGAGAATACTATTAAAAGTATTGGAGAATAATATTAAAAGTATCATGGACTGCTAGAAGAACAAACAAATTTGTTTGGGAGGAAATAGAGTCTAAATGCTTCTTAGAAGCCAGGATGGCAAGACTTCAGTAGAGAGTCAGTGAAAAAGAGGAAAACACATAAAGAGATGGATTAGCACAGTGGTAGCAACAATGAGCTCAAGTGCCACACCAGGGCTCCCAACTTCCAGACTAGGAAGACTATAATGAAGGAAAGGTGGATTCGTTCTGAATATTTAGCTACTAAAAACCTTATGAATAACAGTGGAACATTGTCAGAAATAATGCCGGAAGATGAAATCATTATGAATACTACCAGAATATTGTCAGATATAGTGACAGAAGATGAACCCCTCAGGTTGGATGTTGTTGTTGTTGTGTGCCGTGGAGTCGGTTCCGACTCATAGCGACCCTGTACAGGGTTTCTGAGGCTGTAAATCTCTACGGGAGCAGAAATCCTCATCTTTCTCCCGCGGAACAGCTGGTAGTTTCGAACTGCTGACTTTCAGGTTTGCAGCCCAATTCGTAACCACTGCGCTACCAGGCTGGGAAAGAGCTCTCTCCTCAAAATAGAGTTGACCATGATAACACAAATAGAGTACAGTTTTCAGGACCTTCGTTTGCTAATAGGACTTTTTAGGACCTTCATTTGCCTCAAAATGAGGCAAAAGAGATACAAATAACCACAAATAATTTGAACATGGAATGTACAAAGTAAAAATCTAGGAAAAATTAAACGTTGTTAAAAATGAATGAAGATTGAGATCCTAGGCTGAAATGGACTGGTCAATCACTTGGTTTATTATGCTGGAAACAACAAATTCAAGAGGAATTGTGTCATATTCATCATCAAAAAGAATTTCTAGCTATATCTTGAAGTGCAATACTATCTGTGATAAAATAATATCCATATACCTCAAAGGAATACCAATTAATACAACTTTAATTCAAATTTACATACCAATTAGTAAAGCCAGTAATGATGAAATTGAAACATTACACCAACATCTTCAGTCTGGAATTGATCAAACATACAATCAAGGTGACTGGAATCCAAAGGTTGGAAACAAAAAGGAAGGGTCAGTAGTTGTAAAATATGACATTGGTGACAGAGAGGATGCTGGAGGTAGAATGAAAGAATTTTGCAAGACCAATGACTTATTCATGGCAAGTAGCTTTTTTAAATTGCATAAAAGTTGGATATACACTTGGGTCTCACCAGATGAAATACACAAGAATCAAGTTGACTACATTCATGGAAAGAGACAGTGGAAAAGCTAAATAGCATCAACCAAAACAAGGCCAAGGGCTGACTGTGGAACAGACCATTAATTGTTCATATGTAAGTTCAGGCTAAAGCTAAAGAAAATTTAAACAAGTGCACAAGAGCCTTGAACCTATGCCACATGAATTTAGAGATCATCTCATGGACAGATTGGATGCATTAGACACTAATGAATGAAAACCAGAATTTCTATAGGTTTCATCAAGAACATCATACAGGAAGAAAGCAAAAGGTCATTAAAAAGACAAGAAAGAAAAAAAAATACCAAAATGTGTGTCAGAGGAGACTCTGAAACTTGCTCCTGTGTGGTGATGCTAAATTGAATGGAAGAAATGAAGAAGTCAAATAGCAGAATAGAACATTTCAAAGGACAGCTCAAGAAGACCAAGTCAAGTGTCATAATGAAATATGCATAGACCTAAAGTTAGAAAACCAAAAGCAAAAATCACACTCAGCATTTCTCAAGCTGAGGGAACTGAAGAAAAAAATTAAAGTTTTGACTAGAAATGTTGAAGGATTCGATGGACAAAATATTGAATGAGCCTGGAAACATCAAAAGAAGATGGAAAGAATACACAGAGTCACTGTACCAAAAAGAAATGGCCAACATTCAATCATTCCAAGAGGTAGCATATGGTCAAAAACCGATGGCACTGGAGGAAAAGCCCAAGCTGCACTGCAGGTATTGATGAGAAACAAGTCTCTAAGAACTGATGGAATACATTGACATCTTTTAACAAATAGGCAGCACTGGAGGCATTTACTGAACTATATCAAGACATTTGGAAAACAGCTACCTGACCAACTGACTGAAAAAAGATCCATTAATCAAATAACCAAAATCCACATAAGTGCTGTTTCTGTCCAAATAAGGTCATAGTATGAGATGCTAAGTCTCAAAGCAAAATCAATAATGAGGCAAGTTTTTGATTAGATTAAAATTTGGGGTCTTATCGGGAAGTTAGAAATTGATGTGAATATATAGAATTAGAGTGAACCTGAACACTCAGCATAAAAAGTACTTAAGTGGAGGAACCACTCCCTCATGAATAATTAGCAACATCCCCTAAAGTGGAAGAATTTTATGTGGAGCTTTTACTTCTGAATGCATCACTGGGAAGGTAACCAAACAGATCTTAGCAAGAAGACCTTGACAAGAGAAGAAAGCCTATTGCATATTGTTGTTGTTAACTGCCGTTAAGTTGATTCCAACCCATAGCGACCCTATATGGGGTTTCTGAAGAGCAGCTGGTGAGCTTGAACCCCTGTCCTTGCAGTTCAAATGACTTTGCAGTCCGGTGCATTAACCCACAGTGCCACACTGAGAAAATGAAAGAGTCAAGCTGCAGTGTTGTCATTAAGTGCTGTGGTAACTTAGGACTCATAGTGACCCTTTATAGGGTTTCCAAGAAATTACTAGTGAGTTTGAACTGCCGACCTTGTGGTTCAAAGTGGCCTTGCAGTTCAGTGCTTATCCTACAGTGCCAAACCAGGAATCCAATATAAAAATTTTAGCTAAACTGTCACAAAATTTCTAATTACTTGAATATGTGAACTGGTAGAGCAAAACATCATATTTTATTGCTCATAATACATTAATGAGAATACATCTTACAATTTATTTATTTATTTATTTATTTAGGAGACATTGAGTCTGTTGCAACTCATAGAGACCAATGTACACAGAAATAAACACTGCCCAGTCCTGTGCCAGCCTCACAACTGATGTTAAGTTTGAGACCATTGTTGCAGCCACTATGTCAAACCATCTCACACTCTACTTTACCAAACATTACATTCTTCTCCTGATAACATGCCCAAAGTATATGAGGCAAGTCTAGAAATAATGTAACTATTAGAAAGATGAGAAAAAAAAGTTTCAAGTCTCAAGTTAAATGAAAAAACCAAATCCCACAGTAAAAAGAAAGTGCATCTTCTAGAACCAGTGAAATGTCTGTATAGCAAAAGAAGAAATTAACATCACTTGAGCCTTTTTTAAAATTTTGTAAATTGCTTTTGTTGCTATGTATTTTATCTTTAGCAGTTTACCTAAAAAACTTTTTTATGGATTCTACACAAAGAAAAAAAGGCATATAATTAGACTGAGAGTTGTCACCTCATACACTCACTTTTCTGTTCTCACAGCCAGGTCCTGGAAACCTTCAAATGGAATTCCTCATGTGCCCTTGCCTCCCAAGTTCTTGTGAGATTTGTCTGATAAGAGATACTAACTGGAGAATGGAGGATGAAATGATGGTAAATGTTATTTTCCTGCTTCTGTTTTGGTAGTGGCAGCAGGAAGCAAGATGGAGTACTTAAGATGCCTGTTGATCCCCCAAACAGTAGAAATGGCCAAGACAGTGGCATCGACAAATAATTGGTTAGCCACAGGGGACTGAAGACCAATCAGCATCAGCAGGAAACCCAGTACTCTCAGCAGAACTGAGGGTTCCTGACTCTGTCCAGTGTTAGAGGCAGAAGTTAGAACAGCAGTCGTGGCAGCAACATAACTCTAGGAGTCTCAGGGACAAGAATACGCTGAGCTTTGGATAAAGTCACCTCCCCCTCTTGCTGTTTGTTTTAGTAATCAATTTCCTATATTAAATGTGCAAATTTATTATGATGATTAACTTCTGAAACTCTCTGGATTCAATGTTTACTTTAATAGCTAGCAATGGCTTTAACAATTGTTGGTTGGATGACTGGGACCAGCATTTAACAATGAACTACATCTAATGAGTTTGACATACCAGAATTTGCTGATTGTAATATGTGCTTTTAACTGCTGTCAAGTTGGCCCCATACTCATAGCAATTCCATGCACATAGGCTTGGACCATTGTGACCCACAGAGTTCTCATTGTTTGATTTTTAAAAGTAGATCACCAGGCTTTTCTTCCTAGTCCATCTGAATCTGTAAATTCTCTTGAAATCTGTTCAGCATCACAGCATTACAGAGCCTCCACTGACTTGTGAATAGTGTCTGTGCTTGACGTTCATTAACCAGGAATTGAAACAAGGTCATCAGCAAGGAAGACAAGAGTTCTATCACTGAACTACCGCTGTCTAAGATAATGTCTAAGATAATAATATAAAGGATATAAATATCTAAAAGCTTGAGGAGATAGGAATATTGGACTATATAATTGTATTATGTGCAACCCATCCACCAATCATTTCCCAAATTTGAGAAATCCATTATTGAGGAGAATTGCTGTGTTCTTAAAACTTCATGGTCCCTCTCTGCAGGTTATTCACAAAAGTCTAATTAAAATGTGAGATCTGTGGGATGGCAGATTCTTTTGAGGTAGTATGGACATAACTAATATAAATGACAGCAAATTTCAAGGACAACTTTGGTGGTGGCTAACCAATCAAGTGACTTTCTGAATAATTGTCAATATGTTGTTGCTATTAAGCTGACTGCTAGGAAGAGATCGCATTTGTGCCCATTGTAAGAGAGGTGACTGAACAGAATGCAGAAATTATCAGACAATATCATTGCTATTGAATGCGAGTAAAGATTTACTAAAGGTAATACAGAAATGGCTGCAAGCATACATTGACAGAGAACCTCCAGAGGTACAAGCCAGATTCAGAAGAGGCCGTAGAATGAGGGATATCATTGCTGATGTCTGATGGATCTTGGCTGAAAGCAGAGATTATCAGAAAGATGTTTACCTGTGCTTTATTGACTATGCAAAGACTTTTGATTGTGTGGATCATGATAAGCTATGGACACCATTTCAAAGCATGAGTATTCCTGAACACTTAATTGTGTTCATGAGGAATCTGTACTTGAACCAAGAGGCAGTTGTTAGAACAAAACATGAGAACACTGAATGGGTTAAATTAAGAAAGGTGTGTGACAGGGTTGTATTCT
>NW_006408561.1:6601222-6602497 GCF_000296735.1 Chrysochloris asiatica | reverse complement strand
GGAGGGTCAGAGAAAAAGAGGAAGACCCCCAACGAGATTGATTAGTAAAGTGGCAGCATCAATGGACTCTAGCTTGGCAACAATAGTGAGGTTGTCCCAGGACCAGGTAGTGTTTCATTCTGTTGTGCATATGGTCTCTATGAGTTGGTACTGACTTAATGGCACCTAACAACAACAATATAAGCAGGCTTATATTAATAGTGGCAACAAAAATGTAGTCATTGGTACATTTGGATCTATTGTTGCACCTATTGTGTCAGACCACGTAAGTAAGCATGGTCCTCATTTTTGATGATCCTCTACTTTGTCAACATGATGTTTTTTCTAATTATTGGTCTTTCCTGATGATATGCTCAAAGGAAGCCAGCTGAATTCTCACCATCCTTGCAAGTAGCATTCTGATTGTATTTCTCATGAGAGTAGTTTATTCTTCTATTAGTGTATATTATACTCAATTTTCTTCACCTACCCCACTGTTTGATTATAATTGCCAATCTATAATCACAAAAAATGTTTAGTACTGCTTAATAGAGACTTGGTTTGTGTCCTCACTAATAGTAGCCTTGTTCATCGTTTTGTTTTGTTTTTTTTTCCTCCACAGTTCCAGAATACTTCTAATGAAAGAGAGGTTAGGTGTCTTGAAGGAAGACCCTGAGATACTCAAGAATGTTTTGTATATCTTCCTTAAAGCTTTTATTAAATGGACCTCTTTGGCTACTCATCAACATACTAACTACACAGTGGGAAAAGGAAAAAAAAAAAAAAAACAGTTTAAATTGAGGGACTGTGACTCTGAATTTATTTAATCTCTGGGGATAAAACACTGGTCAACTTGAGACTGATAAATGTAGTTATTACCTGAGCCTGTCTTGTACTGGGTCTAGTGTTCCTGTCAAAACACCCTATGACTAGTTTCCAAGTTCTTAAAAGCAGAGTTGGAATAAACAAGTGGAACTACTTAGAATTTCCCCTCCATACCAAAATGGTAAACCAAATGACAATGATACCAAAGGCAGAAAAAATGGGCTGGATGGGTGGTACAGGAAAGTGGCTTAATGAAAAACAAGCTAGGGACCCTTATCAATACTGTTTTAGGGAGGAAAAGCAATTTCTGAAAATAGAACAGACTGTGAGTTTTTTAGATGAAACAATAGGATGAATCAAGGGGAACTGTGAAGAGAAAAGGTAAAATCATTTATAAGACATAATAGAATTAAATGGAACAGAATCGAGAATCCAGATATCAACCCAACCATGTACAGCCAAATGATCTTC
>NW_006408561.1:6582952-6599047 GCF_000296735.1 Chrysochloris asiatica | reverse complement strand
AATAATAATAATAATAGAATTAGACTGAGTGAAATGTTCCCATAGCAGCTTACTTTACTCATGGTCTTCAATGTAAATATACTCTCCATAGATAACAGTCTAGGTAACCACCTTAACTATGTTTGACAAAAATGTGTCTATTTTCAAATATTTTATTTCCATTACTAACCTGCTACTTTCTGTGTTTTTCCTTTAGCTACACTTAATTTCCTGGGATAAACTCATTATGGCCATTGCAAAGACAATTCTGTGACATTAACAACTGAAAATACTATAAAGGGACATATGTCTTGTTAGTCATGTTCCAACAGAAGACTTCAGGGCCTAAGATAGAACCCAGAGTATTATTGTGATTAAATGGAAACCACTCAAAGGAAAAAAACAAACAAACAAAAACAACTTTAAAATGTCGCTCAAGCTATCCCTTTTGGTTTCAATTGCCCAGATATTCAGTTGTATAATGATGTAGCATATGGTGTTTACTCCCATAGTGCTGATGTTAAAAGTATCAGCCAGAATTAAAACTATCAAAAACAGAAAAACAGCATTCCAAGTATTCCAATGTAATCAATAAATATTGTGAAGTAATAATAAATTACTGTTTTCTGCCTGAATTATACTTTATTTTATACATTTATTAATTATTTTATTACTAAATGAAGACCATACAAGAATTGATGCATTTGAGTTATGGTGCTGGAGGAGGATATTGAAAGTACCATGGGTTGCCAAAAGAACAAATATATCTGTGTTGGAAGAGTGCTCCTTGGAGGCCAGGATGGCCAGACTTCATTTCTCATTCTTCGGACATATTTTCAGGAGGGACCAGTCACTGGAGAGGGATATCATGTTTAGTAAGGTGGAGGGCCAGAGAAAAAGAGGAAGACCCACAGTGAGATAGATTGGCAAAATTGCAGCATCAATGGGCTCAAGAATGGCAACAATTGTGAGGTTAGCCCAGGACCACGCAGTGGTTCGTTCTGTTGTGCTTAGGGTTGCTATGAGCGATTGCACCTAACAACAACAACAACAACGACATATCATATATGGAGTCCTGGTGTGGTGCTGTGAGTTAATGGGCTGGATTGCAAGGTCCATTGAATCACAAGGTCAGTGGTTCAAGGTCACCAGTTGCTCCTGGGTAGCCTGATACAGGATTGCTATGGGTAGGAACCGACTTGACAGCACTTACCATCAACAACATACCACATAGATCTTTAACTTTTGTAGTAAATCTCCAGTTGCATAATATTTAAAACTGAAGCAAATATCCTGTTGGATTTGCACAGAATCATCAATGTAAGAAATGTGATAGTAAAAATTCAGAGAGAAAATTACAAGTTCTACCAATTAAAGCAAACACGAACTCCTTTTATAGTGATAATGCTAAATTTCAGAAAGTTTAAAATGCATATTACAAGGCATGTGTACAGCTATTTCATTTCTGCTGAATATTCCTTTTGTTTAACATTTAAATATATTAGTTAGAAAAGATTTGGGTCCTTAAAACTAATGAAATCCTTAATGAATCATTTAAGATTAACAGCAAGAAAAAATTAGGCACTCTCAAGCAACATATAGGACCATTCTTAATTAATAACCTATTTAATCCTAACAACTCTATGAGGCAAGTATTATTTTCTTATTTTGGAATCAATGATATTGACCCTCAGAAAAATCCATTAGCCTAAGCAACTTGCTTGAGGCAAGGATTTCTACAGGATAGGCAAGCTATGTATGCTTAAGTTTCTTTAGAAAACTACGGTGCGTTTATATGGTCATTGTTGTTGTTATGTGCTGTGGAGTTGGTTCCGACTCATAGTGACCCTGTACAGGGTTTCTGAGGCTGTAAATCTTTATGGGAGCAGAAAGCCTCATCTTTCTCCCACGGAACTGCTGGTAGTTTTGAACTGCTACCTTGAGGTTTGCAGCCCGATTCGTAACCACTACGCTACCAGAGCTCTTTGTTTATATGGTACAGCCTATAATTGTTTTTTGTTTTTTTTTATCTTTAAGATCTGCAACAGAGTTAAACATAAGCTATTTTATAAACCATTTTATATATTTATATATACTTTTTTTCTCAAAATGCATTTCATAGAACAAATTGCAAATTGCATCATTAACTGTTCATATGTCAAGGACATTTCTGCAGGTTGTTATGCATGCAGAGATACTTCCCTAATATAGCAATTACAATATGTGTATTATCAAATTTAAATATCCAAGCACATTGTTTGCATGCTAAAAATTACTCTTTTGTTACCTACAGCTATAAATATTCAGTAAAAGATACTGTATTGCCAACTTTATTTTTAATGTATTCAAATTAATATATTCTGGATCTCGTTAGGATGACAACCATTAGTTCTATGACATTTTGTACATTGTATTCCATATCTTAAATACAAATATAATATTTCAAAGAATTATACTACAAACATATTAATGGCCTCTTGTCATATTTAATAAGTTAGCACCACAGGTATAAATCAAGGCAATTATCAGCAGTTTGCTACACTACTGAAAGTTAAAAGAAATATTTTACTTTCTATATAATTAACATTTTAAAGGGATCCAGAAATATTCTTTTTCCAATCATACACCTTTGAATAAAATGAAAAATTTTACATGTGATAAATACCATGCTCATATTACATACAACACACACATATGGAGCTCTGGTAGCCTAGTAGTTACAAGTCAGACTGCTAACCTCAAGGTCAGCAACCCTAAACTACCAGTCTTAGCGTGGGAGAAAGATGAGGCTTTCTGTTCTCATAAAGATTTACAGTCTCAGAAACACTATACAGGGTTGCTATGAGTTGAACCAACTCAACAGTACACAACCTGTATAGGGTTTCCAAGTAGCAACTGGTGAGTTTGAACTGCCGACCTTGTGACTCAAATGACTTTGCAGTCCAAAACATTAACCCCCAGTGCCATACCAGGACTCATATGTATCTATTGCTGTTGTTGTTGTTAAGTGCCATTGAGTCAGTTCTGACCCATAGCGACCCTGTATAGGGTTTCCAAAGAGCATCTGGTGAGCTTGAACCACCGACCTTGCAGTTCAAATGGCTTTGCAGTCCGGCGCATTAACCTACAATGCCACACCAGGACTCCCATATCTATATCTATATCTGTATCTGTATCTGTTTCTATATCTATATTTATATCCATATCCATATCTATATATCATCTGTATCTATATCTATGTCTATATCTAGATCATCTAGATCATCTATCTATATCTATATCTGTATCTGTATCGATATCTGTATCTTTATCGATATCAATATCGGTATCGGTATCAATATCGATATATACATGTGTGTGTTGTTGATGTTGTTAGTTTTTGTCAAGTCAGTTACCACTAATAATGATCGTATGTACAATAGAAGGAACCACTTCCTCTTCCTGTGTCATCCTCACAATTATTACTATGATTGAGTCCATTGTTGCAGTGGTGCGTCAGTCAATCTCATGGAGCATCTTACTCTTTTTCATAGACCGTTTACTTTACCAAACATGAGGATCTTCTGAGAAAAATTCTAAAATACCATCCTTGTGTTATGGATCATTCTAACTTAACTTTTTTCAAGGCAAATTTGTTCATTCTTGTAGCTGTACATGATATATTCAACAATTTTTGCCAATATTATAATTGAAGCACATCAGTTCTGTAGTCTTCTTTATTCATTGTCCAGCTTTCTCACATATATGGTGAAAATGCAAATGCTATCTGGTGCTGTTGGATTAAAACTGGACTGCAAGTTTGGTTGAACTTCAAGGTCAGCAGTTCAAACCCACCAGCTGCTCCTTGGAAATCCTATACAGAGTTGCTTTGAGTTAGAACCAACTAGATGGCACTTAACAACAACAACAACAACAAAAGCCATCATTGCAAATAATATAGCCACTGAAAACATTATGGGTATTAGTGGAATGCTGTCAGCACCAGAATATTGAATATAGAAATATTATAAATAGCATGAGAATATTATAGATGTAGTGCCAAAGGATGAGCCTCTCAGGTTAGAAGAAACTAAAAATAATAGTTGTTGTTGTTGTTGTTGTTGTTGTTGTTGTGAAATGTCTTAGAGTCAGCTCCGACCCATAGCGACCCTGTATAGGGTTGCCAAGTAGCAACTGGTGAGCTTGAACCACCGACCTTGCAGTTCAAACAGCTTTGCAGTCTGGTGCATTCATCCACAGCACCACACCAGGATAGTAACATTAGAAAATTGGATATTGTCAAAATCTGGAGCACATAAAGACTGATATCCTAGACATGTTATTGTTAAGTGCTGTTGAATCAGTTCTGACTCATAGCAACCCTGTACAGGGTTTCCAAGGAGCAGCTGGTGGGTTTGAACTGCCAACCTTGTGGTTCATAGTCCAGTGCTGATCCTACAGGATCACACCAGGAGTCCTAAACTTAAATGAGTTTAAATTGACTGGCACTGGCCATTTTGATTCTGACAATTTTATACTTTACTATGCAAGAATATTAAGGATATCATCTGATGATTCCTGTATACTGTTGGGTCACCTCTCTTTGGAATGGAAGTAATTATGGATCTCTTCCAATCAATTGACTAGGTAGCTGTCTTCCCAAATTTCTTGGCATAGATGAGCGAGTGCCTCCAGTGTTATCAGTTTGTTGAGAGATTACAATTTTCATTCCAAAAATTCCCAGAACCTTGTTTTTTGTCAACCCCTTCAGCATCCATCCCTTGGCCGTCTTCCTTCAGTACCATTGGCTCTGACTCAACACACTTAACCTCTTGAAACTTCAAATATTTCTTTTTAGTACAGTGACTCTTTAAATTCTTTCCATCTTCTTATGTTGCTTTTTGCATCATTCAATATTTTGTTCACAGAATCCTTCAATATTTCAACTCAAGGCTTAATTTTTTTTCCCCTTTCTTTTAGTTTTAGAAATGCTGAGCATGTTCACACTTTTGATTCTCTAACCCCAGGTTGTTGCAGATTTCATTATAATACCTGGCTTTGCCATTTTGAGCTTCTCTTTGTAATTTTCTGTTCAGCTCTTTTACTTCCTCATTTTTTCTATTTGCTTTAGCATCTCTACACTAGGAGACAAATTTCAGAGTCTCCTCTAACATTTGTTTCGGTCTTTTCCTTCTTTCCTGTCTTTTTAATGACCTTTTGCTTTCTTCCTTTATGATGTGTTTGATGCCATCCCACAATTCTTCTGGACTTCAATCATTAATGTCTTACACATCAAATCTGTTCTTAAGGTGATTTCTGAATTTGCATGTCACCTGGTGTGGCACTGCATGTTAATGCTCTGGACTACAAGGTCAGTTAGAACCACAAAGTTGGCAGTTCAAACGCACCAGCCGTCCCTCAGTAACTCTATACAGAGTCAGAACTGACTCAACAGCACTTAACAAAAAGCAGCATCAATGTGTTCAAAGACAAATTTTGGCTCTTGGACTCGTTTTAATTTTCTTCAGCCTCAGATTCAGCTTGCATATGAACAATGCTTCACAGTCTAGCTCTGGCCTTCTCTTGGCTGATCATATGGAGATTTTCCACCATCTCTTTCCACAGATAAGTCCATTTGACCATTTGATTTCTGTGTATTCCATTGGTGAGGTCCATGCGTATAGTTTTCTTTTATGCTATTTTAAAAAGGTACTGCAATGGAAATGTCTTTGTTGTTGCTGTTGTTATTAGGTGCTATCTAGTGAGTACTGACTCATAGCAAACTTATGCACAACAGAATGAAACACTGACCAGTCCTGCACCAACCTCACAATAGTTGATACACTTGAGCTCACTGCTGCTGCTACTGTGCCAATCCATTTCATTGGGGGGTCTTTCTATTTTTCGCTGACCTTCTACTTTACCAAGACCAACGTCTTTCTACAGGGACTGGTCTTTCCTGATAACATGCCTGAAGTATTATAGACAAAGGCTGGTTGTACTGGCTACTGAAGAGCATTCTGGCTGTACATCTTTTGGCAGCCCATGGTAGTTTTAATATTCTCTTCCAACACCATAACTCAAATTCATCATTTCTTCTACGATCTCCCTTATTCACTATCTAACTTTCACATGAATATGAGGTAACTGAAAATACCAAGGCTTGAGTCAGGTCCTCAAACTGATATGTTTGCTCTTGAACACTCAAGAAGTTGTAAGCATCAGATTTGCTTAATGCAATATGTCATTTGACTTCTTCACTGTTGCTTCTGTAAGTGTTGATTGTGCATCTAAGCAAAAGGAAGTCTGACAACTTCAATCTTTTCCCCATTTAACATGGTGTCATTTATTGTTCCTGTTGCGAGGATTTTTGTTTTCTTTACACTGAGATTCAATTCATACTGGAGGCTGTGGTCTTTGATCTTCATCAGTAAGTATTTTAAGTCTTCTTCATTTCTAGCAAGCAAGGTTTTATATTCTCCATATTGTAGGTTGTTAATGAATATTCCTCCAATCCTGATGCCATCCTCTTCTTCATATAATCCAACATCTCAAATTATTTGCGCAGCATAGAGATTGAATAAATATGGTGAAGAAAATAACTGCACTGGTGTAGTCAATTTATTTACTGTTTATTCCATATGGTAAAGTCCATTGTATCGTCACCTTTCATTTTTAAAAAGGGAATTTGCAAAGAAGAAATCACTGGTCTTGCAAAATTCCATCATGTTATCTAGAGCACTATTTCCATCACCAAAGATGTATTTTCCAACTACTTATTTTACTTCTTTGTTTCTAACCTTTGCATTCCAATCAACAGTAGTTACCAATATAACTTGATTATATTCTGATCAATTTTAGACTACAGAAGTTGTTATAGTGCTTCAATTTTATCATCACTGGCTTTAGCTTTTGATGTATAAATTTGAATAAGAATTGTATTAACCCATCATTGCTGTTGTTAAGTGCAATTAAGTCAGAACCTACCCATAGCAACTCTGGATAGGGTTTCTGATGAGCGGCTACTGAGTATGAACCATCAACCTTGTAGCTCAAATCAACCATGTGGTTGAGTGTTTATCCTACAGCGCCACACCAGGACTCCCACTTTTCATGTAGGAGTATGTGTATTATCCTATCACAGAGAAAATTGTACTTCAAGACAGCTTGAAATGTTCTTTTTGATGATGACTGTGATGCCATTCCTCTTGAAAATGTTGTTCCCAAACCATGTGATTGTCAGATTCAAAATGGCCAGTATCAGATCATTTCAATTCATTAATGGCTAGGATATCATTTTTATGCATTCTATTTCATATTTGACAACTTCCAATTTTTCTAGATCAGTACTTCCTACAGTCCATGTTCCAATTATTAATGGATGTTTCTAACTCCTTTGTCTTCATTGTTAGTTATGTCCTATCAGCAAATGAATGTCCGGAAAGCTTTATTCCAATCACATCATAGTCAACTCTACTTTGAGGAGACTGCTCTTTCCCAGGCATACTTTGAGGGCATTCCAACCTGAGAGGTTCATATTCTGGCACTCTATCTAACAAGGAGCTCTAGTAGCGTAATGGTTACGATTTGAGCTGCCACCCTCAAGGTCAGCAGTTTGAAACTACCAGCTGTTCCATGGGAGAAAAATGAGGCTTTCTGTTCCCATAAAGATTTACAGCCTCAGAAACCCTGTACAGGGTTGTTATGAGTCGGAACTGACTCTGCAGCATGTAACCACCACCATATCTAACAATATTCTGGTGATATTCATAATGTTTTCATTTTCAGGTACTATATCTGACAATCTTCCACTGCTATTAACAAGGTTTTCAGTGGCTAAACATTCAGAGGTAATCCACCTATCCTATTTCCTAGTCTGTCTTATTTAGAAGCTTTGCTGAAATTTGTCCATCAAGTGTGGACCTTCTGGTATTTAAAAAGTTGATTGCATAGCTTCCAGCACTGCAACAACATGCAAACAACTACAGGATGACAATATTGACAGATGAGTGGTGGTGCATATTTTAGAGTATATAATTATATGGAGTTGACAAACACAGGTATGTGAGCTTCTTTAGGCCAAAAAGGACGGAGTCCCGTTGATTCAATTCTGACTCATAGTTACCCTAGAGGACAGAGTAAAACTGCTCCCTAGAGTTTCTAGTCTGTAAATCTGTATAGAAGTAGAGTGTCTCATCTTTCTCCCAGGGATGGTCCCAGGGTTTGAATCACTGATCTCCAGTTTGTAGCTTAATGCCTAGCCCACAGAACCATTAAGGATACTTGCAAATAAAACATTTACATTTTCATGAGATCAAAGGCCTAGATCAAGAAATAGATCAATTAGCAACTTTTCTTTCCAACACTGGCATACGGTGTCTAAAAAAACTGTCCTGCTCTAGTCCTGACAGTCACGGTTTTATTCAATTATAGAATTAGGTTTTATATTTCTTAAAATATGACCTCATAAGAAATGATTTGTAGTTTCAATACGCATTTAAAATTATAGAAGACTGGAACTCTCCATATATTACAAAGGAATGTTACTTTACTAGAGTAGTCCATAAGAAGTGCATTTTTATTAAACTGCATAAATATTAAATTCCTATCTTAATAATAGGCTTATCTTATCTGAGTTTGCTGCTTTGTTACATATAAGCTGCTATTTTATTGCTTTGATTGCTTTTCTAAAGATGATCCTCACATAAATGATAATAACAAGTGCCTTTAGTTACAAGTAGCACCTTATAAATACTCATTATACTGCATGAATACCTGTCATTACCCTCTGTTAAGCTATCATTAGTAAATAGTTCCAATCCACCAGAGTATATTTCTGCTGTTCACCACAGTGGCAGTTTCAAACTGTGCTTTCTCAGTAGGTTTCATGATACAAGAAGCTTCTTAGCTTTGTGGCAAGATAATGTTTACAGCATCCTGGCAGAGAATGAAAGGTTGGTTGGTCAACACCTGACTTTGCAGCTTGTCAGCTGTTATATTTTAATATAGGGTGCATGAATCAGGCATCGAGTGTCACATGGGTTTCTAATGGAAAAAAAAAAAATCAATTGCCAGTTGTTTTAAAAATGTCAGGGAAACTAAGGAAATGTCTGAAATGTCAAAATGCACTGGAAATAGGATATAGTGATCCAAAGAAACGGAAGTAATTTAGGGTTTTGTACACAAAGATCCTGGACTAAGGAGGTAAAAGTCCTTCAGCAAGCTATGGTCCTGTAGTCTACAAATGACTGCATTTGGTCTGATTTCAAAACGTCTGTTCCCACCCCACAAAATGAATAGGCTTTAGCGAGGAGAAGCAGGATTACTTATGGTGGAATGACAGGCAGCCTGACAAAAGATAATAAAGAAAGTAATTATAAATCCTGTGATTGTTTTGGTCAGGATTCTTTCAAATAGAGGCCCTCAAATGAGCTTATCCAAAAAGGAGGTTTTAGGGTATAGTTAGAGATTCATGCAATCCAAATAGAGGCAGGCCTCTTGGGATCTGGAAAAGAAACTCTGCCTTCAACTAACTAATCATGGTCTATCGCTCAGAGGACACAGTGATTTCTCCTGTTCTGATGAATTCAGCAAGTCTTCTCCATTCTACGTTTGTTTTGAAAGTTTATCCATCTATCCAGGTCCCCTAAATTTCCATTCCAATCTCAAATTTCCAAATCTGTTTGAGAAAATTGAAAAAAAAAAAAAGGCAGTTGCCACAGAGCTAACTCTGACTTATATGTGTTAAAGTGTAATTGTGCTCCACAGAAATTTGATAGTTGTGGTCTTTCCGAAGCAAATCATCAGGTCTTTCTTTTAAGGTGGATTCAAATGATTAACCTTTTGGTTCGTATTTGAGTGCTTAACTATTTGGACCACAGTAACTCCTTTTGGGTAAATACTATTAACTAGTTAGCTGGTCACAGTTTTGAAATTCAGGCCATACATATGAGAGCAAGTCAAGAACTATTGCTACTAGGGTTGTAGTTCATGCATCCATAGGATTATTCTACACAAAATGTGTTTAGACTTGGTTCTGTGATAAGTGGGTAGCTGCCAACAAGTGCTCACAATAATACACTTGTCTCATTATTATTCAGCTCCAAAATTCTTCAGAGAAGGATTGTTGTTATTGTTAGGTGTCCTAAAGATGGTTCTGATTTATAAAGATCCTACATATAACAGAATGCGACAGTGCCCAATTCAATGTCATTCTCAAAATTGTTGTTATGTTTGAGCCCTTTGCTGCTGCCACTGTGTCAATCCATCTCATTGGAGGTCTTCCTCTTTCATTGACCCTCCACTTTTCCAAGCATGATGTCCTTCCGTAGGGACTGGAATCTCCTGACAACATGTCAGAAATACAACAGGAGAGTTCTGGCTGTACTTTTTTCAAGACAGATTTGTTTTTATGGCAGACCATGATATTTTCAATATTCATTTTCAACACCATAACTCAAAAGCCTTGATTCTTCTTCAGTCTTCCTTACTCATTGTCCAACTTTCACATGCATTTGAGGCATATGAAAATATTATGGTTTTGGTAAGGCACCCCTTAGTCCTCAAAGTGACATAATTGGTCTTGAACACTCTAAAGAGGTCTTTTGTAGCAGATTAGATTACAGATAACTGTTGTTGTTATTATTGTTAAGTGCATGGAGTTGGTACTGACTCATAGTGACTCTGTACAAGGTCTTCAGGAAGCAATTGGTGGGTTGAATCTCTGACCTTGCAGTTCAAACTGATCAGGTCTGAAGATCACCAGTCATGTCTTCTAAGGTGCAGCTTGGTGGAATTTAACTCATGATTTTAACAGTTTGCACCACCCAGGAGATTACATGAGTTAAAAATTTAAACCTTCTTCTACCACATACTGTATTAGAGCACATATTTGGCCATAATTTACTAATAATGTCAACTTTAAACAGATGATGGATTCTATATGGATTACTCATTTTATAGCTGGGTTATTCATATACACTGATCTTACCAAGAGTCTCCCAAAGAAAAGTTTTTCAACAATACAAGGAATTTGTCTCATTTCAGACACCCTATTGCAATCACCAACATGTGTTTTACATTTTATTTCCTTTTTCAATGAAAACATTGACTTTTTCCTAAACCCCAGCACATTTATGAAGTCAACCTTAATTAGAAAACTGAATTGTTTTACATAATTCTCACTTTCTCAGGGTGCCAGCAACCTATTTTCTTGGTATTCTTGAAATTAATAGCAATAACCAAAAAGAATGCTAAGCATCACTAACCTTACATTTGTCTACAAAATTTCCCCAATTCTTCTCCTTAAGTAAGTATATATTCTGGGTTCTAAAATATTATATAACTGTTATTCTATTACAAATCAAAGAATTGAGGGCTCTCTTTCCAGATGAAGAATGCTGAATGCATCTCCTAAGCCAAGATGCCTTACTTAGTAAGTACCTCAACTTTTCTAAATATAATTGATTTCAACCATACTCATGACTCAAATTATATTCTAAAGTATAACATTTTTAATTACAAGAAACAAAATCCCAGTAAATTTTGTTGAAGTAAAAAGTTAGGTATATGTACAAATACATGTATTTGTACTCCAAAATAAGAAAATACCAAGTTTGCTGCAACCTGGACATCTAGAACAGAATCTTCACCAGGAACTGAGAGCCTTTGTCCTCCATTAGAGAAGGATCACAAGATCTTTATTACCTGTATCTGTATGCATGTGAGCTTGCGCTATTCTTGTTTCCCCTCTAACTGGATAAATCTTCCTTTATTTATTATTTTTTTCCCCATTTTGCTTGTGTTTAACATCACTGCCTCATTCTGTATGGTTCTTCAACTCTAACTTTAGCTATTAACACCAGTCTTTGTGTCTTTTATTTTATGTTGCTGAGGTCATAGGGTGATTGTGAGATGAAAATTGATGGAACAAAAGCATACAATTTCAGGGCAAGCTATGAATGGGCTTCTTGATTCAGTTGTTTACTTTGAATCAATTGGCTAAGACAAATATTTAATTTTTTTTTTTAATTTAAGAGGGCTAAGAAATTAACAAAAGAATGATATAAAATATTTCTCCATGTTGTGCTCCTAAAGGAAGATGAGGAAACCCAAATGCCAAGACAGCTCTACTTTTTCTACTTTGTTTACTTATTTGTAAAGTAATTCATTTCAACAAACAACTCTACAGTTAACAATAAAAGTATAAAAAACTCAATCCAGTCTCACCTTTTATTGACTAAAAAGTGTTTTCACTTAAAAGTAAAATATCTAGTGGTACTTTTTAGGTATCTCTTTTCATTGTTAATCTTTATTTCCTCCTATGAATAAGTATTGGTCCTCATACATAAGTATAATTTATTTTTGGATCTGTTTTACATATATAGCTCATATGTGTTATTTGCGTAATAAATTCCACATAGAGTTGAAAATGTTTGTGAATTATGCTATATTCGCTAAGAACTAATAATACATGACAATGTTTCTTCTTACTTTACTGTATCTGCAGCAATATGATCCAAGTGTAGATACCCTAGTGATTTTTTAGGGCATTTTTTTTTACCTGCTTTCTAATTTTGTTGCTGATAAATGAGTACTGATCATGATATTATATACTACATTAATGACAAAAAGACATTTCTATGTCTTCTGGCTTACCAGAAATATATATATATATATATATATATATATATTTAATTCCATGTTCTGGGTTAAATGTTCTTAATTATGTAGAAACTAATATTCACATTTTAACTTCTGATAAGATATTATTACAAGATAAATGTAATGGAATGCAGAGAAATCAAAGTATCATTTCCAATTTGGGGAAGTTTAAAATAATCTATGAAAGAGACACTTTTGAGTTGGACCACTGAAGATGTACAGGGATTTAAGAGAGAGGAAGTTGGAAAGTGGATCTTTCTGACATGTTACTGGTATTAGTTGCCATCAAATAAATTTCTACTCATGGAAATTCCATATGAGCAAAGTAGAACTGCTCTGTAAGATTTTCAAGGCTGCAACCTTTCAGAAGCAGATCATTAAGCCTAACTTCTGAGAAACCTCTAAGTGGGCTTGCACCACCAGTCTTTTGACTAGCAGTTGAACACTTACCATTAGTACCACCCAGGGACATTCCTGAATATCAGTTTGGGACAAATCTGATCTGTTTGTTGTAGTTACTATTATATGCCTTTGAGTCGGTTCCAAGTATAGGAACCCTTTATAGGTCTTCTGAGACTGCAAATTTCCAGGGGAGTGATTGGTGGGTTTAAACTGTTAATCATGTGGTTATCAATACAATGCTTATTCAACAGAACCACCAATGCTCCTCTGTTGTGTTTCAAGAACTCTAAATAGTCCACCTTGTCAAAACGAAAGTGCTTGTGAATAGGCTAATGGAGTGATGAATGGTAGAAAAGACTGAAGAGGCAGATAGAAATCCTCTCATTAGTTTTAAAACATGTTTACAAAGAAAAAAAAAAACAACAACTGTTATTTACTGATAAATTCTTACACATCTATAATTGTAGTTATGAAGTCCTAGTATGGTGATGTAGGATAAACACTGAACCACAAAGTAGGTCTGAACCGTAATATTAGTGGTTCAAACTCACCAACCGCTCCGTGGAAACCATATACAGGGTTGCTATGAGTCAGAATTGATTTGACAGCACTTAACAGCAACAACTAATTTTTTTTTTTTTACTGTTAAGTGCCGTCGAGTTGATTCCGACTCATAGTGATACTGTATAGGGTTTTTTAGGAGTAGATAGTGGGTTTGAAACGCTGACATTTCAGTTCAAACAGATCTTTTAGTCCAGTGCTATAATGGTAACAAAATAACTGATCATTACAAAAAAGTTATTTTCACTTTCTTTGAAAATGTTTTAAAACAGTGATTTGTTACCACTGTTCACCAGTTAGAAAATCAAAGTAAAATGCACACTTAGCATTTCTCAAGTTGAAAGAACTGAAGAAAAAATTCAAGCTGCAACTTGCATTATTGAAGGATGTCATGGGTGAAATTTTGAATGATGCAGAAAGCATCAAAAGAAGATGAAAGCTATACAAAGAGTCACTGTTCTAAAGAAGAAATGGTCAGTTCCAATCATTTCAAGAGGTAGTATATGATCAAGAACTGATGATACTGAAGCACTCAAGGCATTGGCAAAAAAGAAGGCTCCAAGAATTGATGGAATACACATTGAAGTCTTTCAACAAACTGAAGGCAATTACTCACTGATTTAAGAATTTGGGATTGACTGACCCAACAGATTGTTGAAGCAATTGAACAATATCATTAATATCACATGCAAGTAAAAGTTTGAAGATAATTCAAAAGTAACTGAAACAGTACATAGATGGAAGTTGTTAAGGACTTCATTTTTGCAGTAAATCAAACAATGAATTACATTAGGCAAACCTGCTGCATGCACAAGACCTATTTAAAGTGTTCAAGAACAAAGATATCAGTTTGAGGACTAAGGTGTACCTGACCCAAGCCATGGTATTTTCAATAGCCATATATGCATGTCAAAGTTGGAAAACAAATAAGGAAGACTGAGTTATGGTGTTGGAGAAGAATATAGATGATATTATGATATAACACATCTGTTAGAAGAGATACAGGCAAAATGCTCCTTAGAAGCCAGAATGACTAGACTTTATCTGTCACACTTCACATATTATCAGAAGGGACTAGTTCCTGGATAAGGACATTATGCTTGGTAAAGTAGAGGGTCAGCAAAAAGAAGGAGCCTCAATGTGATGGATTGGCACAGTGAGAGTAGCAATGGACTTAAATGTAGTAACAATTGTGAGACTGGCACATTGCTGGGCAGTGTTTTGCTCTGTTATTCATGGAGTCATTATGAGTTGGAATCAACTCATCAGCACCTAACAATAACAGCAATTTGTCAGTTTGTCATACTGTGGTGGTTTGGGCCTTGTTGTGATGTTGAATTTTAAGTAACAGAAGCATCATCCATGGTGGATAGGTTTCAGTAAAACTTCCAGACTAAAATAGACTAGTAAGTAGGAAAGAGGTTGACTACTACTGAATACTGAGCCAATAGAAATCTTATGAATAGCAGTGGACCATTGTCAGATATGTTACTAGAAGATGAAAATATAATGAATAGCACCAGAATATTGTCATATATAATTCCTGAATATGATCTCCTCAGGTTGGAAAGCAATCAAAATACAATTGGAAAAGAGCTGCCTCCTCAAAGTAGAGATGACCATGATGACCCGAATGAAGTAAAGCTTTTGACACCTTCATTTGCTGAAGAAGCACAACTTAAAATGAGGGGAAACAGCTGAAAACATCCATTAATTATCAGAACATGAAACATATGAAATATGAATTTAGAAAAATTGAATGTTGTCAAAAATTAAATGGAACACACAAAAATCACCATATTAGGCATGAGTGTATGGAAATGGACTGGTATTGACCATTATCAATCTGACTATCATAAAGTTTATTATGCCAGGATCAGCAAATTCAATATGAATAGCACTGCATTCAGCATCAAAGACCAGAAATACCAATGTTAATTAAATTTATGCACCAACCAGTAAAGTCAGTGATGATGAAATTGAAGAATTCTATGTGTGTGGTGCTGTGGGTTAATGCACCAGACTAAAAAGCCATTTGAACTGCAAGGTCGGCAGTTCAAACTCACCAGAAAAACCTTGGAAACCCTATGCAGGGTTGCTATGGGTCGGAATTGACTCGACGACACTTAACAACAACAACATGCACTTCTTTAGTTTGAAATTTATCAAAATGTAATCAAGATGTGTTGGAATACACCTTACAGAAGATTGTAATATGAAGGTTGGAAATGAATAGGAGGGATCAGTATTTGGAAAATATGATCTTGGTGACTGAAATGTTGTGGGAGATTACATGATAGAATTTTTCCAGACCATTGATTTCTTCATTGAAAATACCTTTAAAATGACATAAAATGTGGCTATACACATGGACCTTACCAAATGAAATTCACAGGAATCAAAATGACTACATCTGTAAAAAGGGATGGTGACAAAACTCAGAAAAACAAGTCCAAGGGTATATTTTGAAACAGATCATCGATTGTTCATATGCAAGTTCAGGCTGAAGCT
>NW_006408561.1:6561366-6582537 GCF_000296735.1 Chrysochloris asiatica | reverse complement strand
AAAATATCAAATGATGCAGAAAGCATCAAAAGAAGATCCTAGAAGCCTTGATGGTAAAACTTAGTCTCTCATACTTTGGACAT
Source organism: Chrysochloris asiatica (assembly GCF_000296735.1). NCBI lineage: Eukaryota > Metazoa > Chordata > Mammalia > Afrosoricida > Chrysochloridae > Chrysochloris > Chrysochloris asiatica. Next base: position 6,582,454 of record NW_006408561.1, on the reverse strand, counting down.
ATTATCAAGAGGGGTCAATCCCTAGAGAAAGACATCATACTTCATAAAGTGGATGGTTGTTGAAAAAAGGAAGACCCTCAATGATATGGTTTGGCACAGTGGTAGCTTCAATGATCGTGAGGTTGACACAGAAACAGGAAGTGTTTCATTCTGTTGTGCAGTAAGATCACTATGTGTCCAAATCAACACAGCAGCACCTAACAACAATGGGCAAAATACTGACTGATGTAGAAAGCATTAAAAGAAGATGGAAGGAATGAATAATCACTTTACCAAAAAGCAATTGTGTATACCCAACCATTTCAAGAGGTAGCTTATGATCAAAACCAAGGGTACTGAAGAAAGCTGTACAGAGGCATTGGGGAAAACACACGGCTTCAGGAACTGATGCTGAACTGGAGGCACTTACTCATCTGTGTCAAGAAATTTGGAAGACAGCTCCCTGGGCAACCAATTGGAAGATATCCATATTCATGCCCATTCCAAAGAGAGGTGATCCAATGGAATGCAGAAATCACAGGACAATATCATTAATATTACATACAACTAATTTTTTTCAGAAGAAAATTCAAAATTGGGTGAAAATTGCATTTATAGAGAATTGCCAGAAATTCAAGTCAGATTCAGAAGAGGACATGGAATGAGGGATATCATTGCTGATGCCAGATGGATCTTGGCTGAAAGCAGAGAATACCAGAAAGACATTTGTTGTTGTTGACAAAGTGCCCTCGAGTTGGTTCCAACTCATAGCAATCCTGACAAGATGTCAAAGTTTTTAAAACCTTTGTGTGATCAGAAAGTCTCATCTTTTTTCTGAAGAGCACCTGACAAGCTCATACCATGGACTTTGTGGTTCACAGTCCCGTGCTTACTGTATTGAGCTAGTGCATGCACAGAAAAGATGTTCACTTTTGCTTTATTTGTTATATCAAGGCTTTTGACTGTGTGGATCATGCAAAAATATGGATAACATTGCAAAGAATGGTTATTCCAGACACTTACTTTTGCTGATGAGGAGCCTGTACATCGACCAAGAGGTAGTCGCTGGAACAGAGTAAGGGGATACTGAATGGTTTAAAATTAGGGAAGGAGTGTGTCAGGGTTGTATTCTATCACCATATCTGTGAACCTGGATTATGTAAAGAAGAACATGACATCAGGATTGGACAAAGACTCATTACCAACCTATGATATACAGAAGACATGGCTTGTTTCTGAAAATTTGACAATAAATAAGGAAGACCATAGAAGAATTAATGAATTTAAGTTTAGTGTTGGAGAAGAATATTGAAAGTACCATGGACTGCCAGACATACAAATAAATCTGTCTTGGGAGAAGTACATCCAGAATGCTCCTCATCATCTCAGGATGGTGAGATATCATCTCTCATACATTGGACATGCTACCAGGAGGAATCAGTCCCTGGATAAGGTCAATATACTTGGTAAATTGGAGGGTTAGAGAGAAAGAGGAAGACCCCCAATGACATGAATTGTCACGGTGATAAAAGCAATGACCTGAAGTAGAATAACAATTGTAAGGATGGCATTGTATTGTTTTGTTCTGTTATTTATAAGGTCACTCTGAGTTGGAACTGATTCAATGGCATCTAACAATAACAACAACATTATTTGTTAGGTGATTGATATTTAATTCTCACACATGCTAGCATAGATGTTACCATCCCTGCTTTACAGGTGAGGAGACTATGTATGATAGCAAGTGGTAGATCTAGAATATTAGCTCAGGTCAATCTTTTTGTAAAACATTACCAATTTACCTGATTTTTAAAAATTTTTTGGATTTATTCTACTTGTAATATAATATTTCTCCTTTACCAAAATTTTAATTATACTCACCAACTAATAATTCAGGAAGGAAACATAATTCATGATATTATTGCTATATACCCATGAAACCAAAATTGAAGTGTTAAAAATGAAGGAATCTAACAATCTAAAGTACATAGTGAGAAATTTGAGAAATGGCATTTGATAATTATGATCTTTATCATATGCTATCCAGCAGCAGTTTGTGAAAGGATGAAAAGCAGCTTCATTTACTGCACTCAATATTGAGACCCAGAGTGTAGCACGACCAGGAATGGTAGATTAACTGAAAGGACAGAGAGAAGTCCTTGGGACGTGCTCCTTCTTTGGCTATGTGAGCAGAGTCAGTACAGAGATGCCCAAAGAACACAGGTAATCATTGCATCCAATGAAATAGTAGCAGAAAATTAGGCTATTTATTTTCATCATTGCAAAGGGATACAGTGAACTTACTAAACATGGAGAGTGATGAAGACATTTTAGAAGGAATTCAGGAAAGGACATTGAATTATAGAAATCTTAAAAATTCAAATTATTTTACCATAGGAGTCCATTTCCTTTTTTTTTGTTTTAAGTAGACTAATCAAATTATGCTAATAAAGCATTTCCTGTAGAAACGTTCAGGAAAGACTTCACTAGAATGCAGTGAGTTCTCATATGTGGACTGTGAAACACAAGGTCTATGGTTTGAACTCACCAGCCTCTTCACAAGAGAAAGATGAGACTTTCTGCTCCCCAGAATATGTAAAGCCTCAGAAACAGGGTCATTATGAATTGGAATGAACTTGAGAACACTTAACAACAACAATGTTGATTCAGAAATAAATTCAAAGGATATGAGATCTGTGATTTCATGGAAGAAAAAACCTCACTAAGAAACAGAACAGTTTCTTCTGGTGGCTAAATCTTCTATTTATATGATACCAAAATCACATTAAATTATCAGTGTATAAACATTTGTTCCACTTGACTATATTTCACACTGATCTTAGGACCACAGCAATATCCACGGTTTGTCTATTAGCATTCAATAATCAGTCTCCATTGTATTTAACAAATCAGTATGATACTCAAAATGAAACATCGTATGTGTGTGCATCCATTTCCATAGAGTTGATTCCAACTCACAGTGATCCCATGTTGATAAGAGTAGAATTGTGTGCCATACATTTTTCAATGGCTGGTGTCTCCAAGGTGCATCTGAGTGGACTCAAGTCTCTAACCTTTCATTTAACAACTGAGTGTGTTAACCATTCACACCAACCAGAAACACACACAGTAATTGCAATCTCCTCAATGGAACATCAATTATTCCACTTCCATTTCACCTTCTTTCCCAACCCTTCTTTATTTTGTTCTTAGTAAATGCTGACCTTTTGATCTTGAATGATTGACCATTCCATGATGTGCATAACCTCACTAGTGTTGTACTCCCTACATACCTATCCATCAATTGCTCATATGCAAGTTCAGGCTGAAGCAGAAGAAAATTCACAGGACAACTTCACAGGAGCCAAAATACGATCTTAAGCATATCCCATGTGAATTTAGTGAACACCACAAGAACAGATTTGATGCATTAAATACTAATGATCAAAGACCAGAAGAATTGTGGGATTACATCAAGAACATCATACATAAATAATAGAAAAGGTCATTAAAAAGACAGGAAATAAAGAAAAGACTAAAATGGATGTCAAAAGAGACTTTGAAACTTGGTCTTGAATTTAGAGGAGGTGGCGCTGTGGGTTAATATGCCAGCTGCAAAGCCATTAGAACTGCAAGGTCAGAAGTTCAAGCTCACCAGCTGCTCCTTGGAAGCCTCATACAGGGTTGCTGTGGGTCAGAACTGACACAATGGCACTTAACAACAACAACAACAACAAAGTGAATTCCACTCTGATGTAATGCCACTGTGGGTTAATATGGTAGACTGTAAAGCCGGTTTGAACTGGAAGGTCAGCTGTTCAAACTCACCAGCCGCTCCTTAGAAACCCATTACAGGGTTGCTATAAGTTGGAGCCAACTCAATGGTACTTAACAACAACAACAAATTGAATGGGAGAAATGATGAAGTAAAACAGCTGAACAGAAAATTTCAAAGGGCAGCTAGTGAAAATATAGTTCAGTTTTGTAATGAAATGTGAAAAGATTTGGATTTAGAAAAACACACTCAGCGTTTCACAAGATGAAACAACTAAAGAAAAAAAAAAATAAGCCTCAGGTTGTAGTATTCAAGGATTCTATGGGTAAAGGTAACAACAGTTGTAAGGATGACACATAACTGGGTAGTGTTTCATCCTATTGTGTATATGGTCCCTATTAGTATGAACCAATTCAATAGCACCTAACAATAATGGAAAAAACATTTAATGGTTCAAGAGGCATCAAAATAGCATAGAATGTAATACAAAATAGTCATTGTAATAAAAATATTGGTCAATGTTCAATCATTTTAAAAGGGAGCACATGATCAAGAACTGATAGTATTAAAGAAAGAAGTCCAAGCTGCACTGTAGACACTGGAAGAAAACATGGCTCCAGGAATTGGTGGAAATTAGATTGAAGTATTTCAACAAAATGATGCAGGCTTGAAAGTCCTCAGTCGTGTATGCAAGAAATTAGGAAGGCAGATTGCAAAAAAAAAAAAAAAAAGGTAAGCCAATGCAATATAGAAATCATTGAATAATATCATTAATATCACATGCAAGTAAAATTTGCTGAAGATCATTCAAAACAATGATAGTAATAAATCAACAAGGAGCTACCAGAAATTCAAGCCAGTTTCAGATGAGAATGTGGAATCAGAGATATCACTGGTTACACAGATGGATTTTAGCTGAAAGAAGAGAATACCAGAAAGATTTTTATTTGTCCTTTATTGACTGTGCAAAGTTATTTGACTATGTAGAACATAATAAGTTATGAATAGTATTGTGAAGAATGAATATTCTGGAATATTTTGTTGTGCTCATAAGGAACCTCCACATAGGCTGACAGGAGTATTTAAAACAGAACAAGGGGATACTGGATGGTTTAAAATAGGGAAAGTGTGTGTCTGGGTTTCTCAGGAGCAGCTGGTAAGCTTGAATCACCAACCCTGCAGTTCAAACAGCTTTCCAGTCCAGCGCATTAACCCACAGTGCCACACCAGGACTCCTTCACTACACTTAGTCAACCTATACGCTGAACAACTAATTATATAAACTGGATTATATGAAGAAGAGAATGGCATCAGGACTGAAGGAAGATTCATTAAAAACTTGAATATGGAATTTATAACTTTTTGTGGGAAAAGAAGACTTGAAATACTGATGAAGATCAGAGACTATATAGCCTTCAGCACAGATGGCACCTCAATATAAAAAATATGAAAATCCTTACAAATGGACCAATAAATAACATAAATGAAGGAAAAAACGAAGTTGTCAACAACTTCCTTTTGCTTGTACCCACAATCAAGGCTCATAGAAGCAGTAGTCAAGAAATCAAACTACATATTGCACTGGGCAAATTTGCAGCAAAATACCTCTTCAAAGTGTTAAAGAGCAAGTATGTCATTTTGAGGACTAAAGTATATCTGACCCAAACCATGGTCATTTCGATTGTCTCATATACATGTAAAAATTGGGAAATAAATAAGGAAGACCATGGAAGAATTGATGCATTTGAGTTACAGTGTTGGAGAGAAAATATGGAAAGTACCATGGATGGCCAGAAGAACAAACAAATCTGCCTTGGAAGAAGTACAGACAAATGATGCTTAGTAGTGAGGATGGTGAGACTTAATCTCTCATAATTTGGATATATTATCAGGAGAAACCAGTCCCTGGAGAAGGACATCATGCTTGATAAAGTGAAGAGTCATGGCAAAAGAGGAAGACCCCCCCAATCAGATGGATTAACACAGTGACTTCAACAATGGGCTCAAACATAACAATAATTGTGATGATTACTCAGGACTGGGCAGTATATTGCTCTATTGTGCATAGGGTCTCTATGAATCAGAATTGATTCCAGGGCACCTAAGACAACACAAAAACAATCACTCAGCTATGTTTAAAGGTTACCGTGTAGCATAGCTAAAGGTTTCTTTCTTCAGTGCCATGAATAGATTTTTAACAATATTTAACATGATGACCTTTAGTGGTGTGAATAAGAGAATTCTTTGTTTTCATAATGTAAAGCTCAGAATTTTTGACACAACCTCAACAATGACTCAGACATAAGATTATAGAAATAAAGTTTTTGTTTGATTGACTTGTATTTTCGTTTTTGTTGTTTGTTTTGTGCTCATCTTGCATTTGAATATCTACTCCTTACTATTGCTTATGAGTGTGACTAACTTTTACATTAGTTAAATTCAAAGTTTTATTTGACTATTATTGCTGACTCAAAATTATAAGTAGCCAACACATCTTTTAGAGATGGATACCTTTGGGAGGAGTGATTTTAAAGTTTCTTTGTTTTGGTTTTTCCATATCAGAAACCATAAATAACTTAAAATGTTTTAAGGTAATGCATTTTCATGTCATTATTTCCAAATAACAGTTTCACTTTAACTATAACATCTTAATTGGGACCCTTACAATGAAAAAGGCTTATCAAGTGATTGTAAAATGACACCCGCAAATTTTTAAATACTATTTTAACTACTTACCAACAATCTGTTCCCACCCTATTAAGATGAAAAGAAAATGCCTCACACATTGAAAAATATTTCTCTAACTTTTATTTGTAAAATATTATAGTCCTGTGCAAATACTATGTATCACTATTGCACAGAAGTTAAGATTATGAAAGTGTTACCATAGAAAAGCCCACGCTATATTTATCAAAGTGGATGTAGATGTAATTGTAGTGGTGTTGGGTCTAAGAAGATTTTTAAAGTTCTATTTTTATTTTCTTTATTTTTCATTTCTTTATTACCATTATAATGCTACAGAAAAAAAAAAAGTGACAGCTACATTATGGATTTATGCAAATTACTTACCAAAAACTAAGCAAAATATCAGACACCGTAATAGAAGGGGGAAATGCTCCAAAGCAGGTGCACTGGGATTTTTTTTTTTTTTTTTGACTGTCAAAAAATACCATGTGAACTGTTTCTTGAATTAATTTGGAATTAGAATAATTTCCTCCAAATATAGAAATCTTCATTTAGAGTATCATCTTACAATGGCTTCCTAAATACCCAGCAAACATTCTTTTTTATACTTCTTATCTGATCATATGCAAACAGCTAACTGAAAAGGAATTGCTTTCAATCCTTTCAAGGATTCTTGCTATTAAATATTTAAAAATGTTTGATTTAAATTGTTTTTTTTCCCTTTCATCACTATTTGGCTACCTCACATTCTGTGTATTAAAAAACATGTTAATATCTACATCAAATTTATAGTCTGTCCATATCAGAATGCTCCCTGTCCTCATCATATAATAAAGAATAATTTAGAGCTCATTGATTTCCATTATAATCAGAGCTATTGTGTAACCTTCATCATTATATACATCATTTGCTTTCTTTTCTCTTCTACATAAATAATGACAATATTTCCAAAGTTTTTTAAATAAGTTCTGAAAAGCAAGCATACTTGTACTTTTTACCCCAGCCTACTCTCTTTCTTAACTTCTTTACTCTATCCTTTAGATGTTAAGTCAAACAAATCTGACTGTTGCATTCAATATGTAAACATATTTTGCATTCTCAGTCTAATTGTGAAAAGGAGAGATTATTCACAGATATTTAAAAACATTATCCAAACAGCAATATTTAAAAACTATTCTATGTTAATTTTCCTTTTCCAGTAGAAGAATATCCAAAGAACACTTAGTTTCATTATCAATAAATCTCAGTTAAAATGTACGAAAAAAGTTGGCTTAACTATTGGGAAGAAAATATAAATTTTATAAATTACATTTTATTGTTTCAGGGACATTATGTAACTGGAACAGGTTATAATTTACTGTCCAATATATTTAAATTGGCACAGTTATCATTTATAAAATTTAAATGTTAAATCTTCAAAATAAATCAAATCATAGAAACTTTAGAATACAAACTTTAAAAGAATCCACCAATAGCCCTTATTATGTAACTTTACATTTTAAATAATATCCCTCACAATTCCTTCTCATTATAAGTTTGTTTTAGAAAAAGTTCTCCTAAGCAGAGGGAAGTGATATCATGTACATCCCTTGTCAATAAAAAGAAACTCTGAATAAATTAAATGAATAACACTGTGTTCATGAAAACTAATTTGGATAAAAATTATGTAGCCCCTGTTTCATTATTATTAATTGTAATTGGTGTTTTAATATGTTCCCTTTTTAAAGATGACTTAATTTTGTACCCATTGTAGATAAAGAATTTGAGTTAAATGAATACATATCTTAAGAGAATATAAATTCTAAAAATATATTTTATAGTATTCAACACCAATAATCTCAAAGATGTTTGAAATATGGCAACCGAATTCATTTTTATATTTCCCAACTGATTTTTTTTTGTAAATATACATTTCTTTTACTCCAGCTATCACTAATAATTGATATATATATTGGTAAAAGTTTCTGGAGAAGAGCAAAACTCATCATAAATATCAAAATGCTTTAAAATGTATATACATAACAATCTTACTTTGGGGAATTATAAAGAATATAATCACATAAACATATCTATATATTATTTATTCATATATGTATATAAGAACTTCTGATGTGGCACTATGAGATCAGTAATGGATTGTGAACCACAAGGTCATCAGTTCAAATAATCTTGTGCTCCATGCAAACTCTGTACAATGTCACTAGGTAATGGAACCGACTCATCAGCACATAACAACAATACAGATATACCAGAGTGAGTAAAAAGTCATCTGCACTCCAGTTATTCTAAAACACCAGTCCAGGTCCAGGTCTGATCACAACACTGAGCATGCACTTGAAGTGATTGTATGGAATAGATGAGTGGCAGTGGATTATGTGGCAAATCATTGGCAAATCATCCATGGCTCTGCCTTTTTAAAAAAATCCATGGCAGACTTGGGTTTCAAAAAGTTTTTATGACATACGTACCAAAACAATACATGGAAGAGCATAGAAAGAAATGTTTGGACATCTGCAAACAAAATTTGTACCAATACACAAAGGAAACTAAAAATGTCTTTAAAGGAAATCATTCCTGGTGATGAGACATGGGTTCATCACTATGATCTTGAGAGTAAATGGCAGAGTGTGGGATGGAAACCTCCTTAATCACTGACCAAGAAAAAGAACAAAAGTCAACCATCAGCTGGAAAATTGATGCTTACAGTTTTCTGGGATTTTCAAGGGACAGTATTGGAACACTATTGGGAAAACTATTCAACATTCAACAGTGCCCTTTACAGTGAGATGCTCACTGAAGAGCTGAAGTCTATACTTTGTATTAAACATCTATCCAAGGGCATTGTGATCTTGTATGACAATGCATATCTGAACACCTCTGTCCACACTGTTAAGTACTTTTTTTTTGAGATGTCAAGGCATCTTCCCTGTAGACCTGATTTTGCTCCATTGGACTTGAACCATTTTGGTTCACTGAAAGCAGCCCTTCAAGGTCAAAGATTCACCTTTGATGAAGTGAAGACAAACAAGAGTGCATTCGTGATTCACAGCTCAATCGAAAGCACTTTTAAGTAAGGGAATAAGAAAGCCTTTTGACAGATGGACAAAGTGCATTGGAAAGCAAGGAGATGATGCCAAAAATTATATATTTGTCTTTTCTAAAAGTTGATTAAAAAAACAAATTCTACAGCCAGAGAATGGATAAGTTTTGACTCACCCTCATATTTGAACTGTTGTTGTTATATGCCGTGGAGTCGTTCCGACTCATAGGTGACCCTGCACAGGGTTTCTGAGGCGGTAGATCTTTATGGGAGCAGAAAGCCTCATCTTTCTCCTGCAGAACGGTTGGTAGTTTCGAACTGCTGACCTTGCGGTTCACAGCCCAGTTCATAACCACTACGCTGCCAGAGCTTCTTATATGAACAAGTTACAGTTATAGTGATTGCATTTTAGTTTATCATAGTGCAGATATGAACCCATGTTAAATATCCACTGGTATCACACTGTAGGATAAGCACTGAACTGCAAACCACAAGGTAGGTGGTTCAAACTCACCAGTTGCTCCTTGGAAATCCTATACAGGGTCACTATGAATCATAACCGACTTGGTGACACTTAACTAAACTACAGCAGATTTACTGTCTAACCCATGGTATAATCCTGTAATTGAAAAAAGCATTAAATGTGAGAATGTTCAACCAAAGGATGTTCATATATGAAAAATGAAATTGAGAACAATTGACAATAAAATACAAGCATAAATCTATGCAGAACAATTTCAGGAAGTTTCCCACAAGCATGAATTGATAAAAGTGGATCAATATTCCTACTGTTTGTACAAACCAAATGATTTGTGCTAGACATGTGTTTTCCACTGGGAGTCTGAAAGTTGTGTATATACATGCTAGTTAGTGGGTCCTCAATAAAAATCATGGGTGCTGTATCCATTATGAGATTCCCTGCTGGGCAACATTTCACACATATTGTCATAATACCTTGTTTGGGAGTTAAGCATGCCCTATGTGACTCCACTGAAAGAAGACTCTTGGAAATACATGCCCATCTCTTCCCGTGCATATATTTCCTTTGCTGATTATGTTTTTAATCCTTTTGGGGTAATAAACCATAGCTGTTTGTCTTAATTTCTTAAACCATAGCTGTTGTAACAGAAATAACACAAGTGGGTGCCTTTTAAAAAATTAATTTCTTAAACCATAGCTGTTGTAACAGAAATAACACAAGTGGGTGCCTTTTAAAAAAACACTACTTTATTTTTTTTGTTGTTCAGGAAACTGAAAGTATGAATTTTGGGCATGGTTTTGGGGAATGTCCTTTCTTGTATTATTTCAGCTTCTAGTAATTGGCAGCAATCCTTAGCACACCTGGACTTGCAGATGTATCTATCTGTGACACCTGTCTTCCTCTTTCCCCTATGTGTGTTTCTGCATCTATCTACTCCTTAAATAAATTAGAAGTGATTAGATTACGGATGTACCTTAATCTGGTATGAATATATGTTGTTGTCAGGTGCCATCGAGTCGGAACCGACTCATAGTGACCCTATGCACAGCAGAACAAAACAATGTCCGATCCTGGGCCAACCTCACTACCGCTGCCACACTTGAGTCCATCAATGATGCCACCTGGTCAATCCATCTTGTTAGGGGTCTTCTTCTTTTTCTCTGACCCTCCACCTTACCCAGCATGACATCCTTCTCCAGCGACTGTTTCCTCTGGACAATATGTCCAAAGTATGAGAGACGAAGCTTAGCCATCCTGGGCTCCAAGGAGCACTCTGGCTGCACTTCATCCAAAACAGATCTATTGGTTCTTTTGGCCGCCCATGGCACTTTCAGTATTCTCCTCCAACACCACAACTCAAAGGCATCAATTCTTCTACGATCTTCCTTATTCACTGTCCAGCTTTCGCATCCATATGAGGCTATTGAAAACACCATGGCCTGGGTCAGGTGCACCTTAGTCCTCAAGCTGACATCTCTGCTCTTCAATACTTTAAAAAGTTCCTGTACAGCAGATTTGCCCAATGCAATACGTCGTCTGATCTCTTGACTGATGCTTCCGCGAGTGTTGATAGTTGATCCAAGAAAAATAAAGTCCTTGACAACTTCAATCTTTTCTCCATCGATAAGAATGTTGTTTATTGGTCCAGTGGTGAGGATTTTTGTTTTCTTGACATTGAGATGTAATACATATCGAAGGTTGTGCTCTTTGATCTTCATAAGTAAATGTTTCAAGTCCTCTTCATTTTCAGAAAGCAAGGTTGTATCATCTGCATATTGTAGGTTGTTAATGAGCCTTCCTCCAATCCTGACACCATGTTTTTCTTCATAGAACCCAGCTTCTCGTATTATTTGCTCAGCATACATGTTGAATAAGTATGGTGAAAGAATACAGCCCTGTCTCACACCTTTTCCAATTTTAAAACATTCAGTGTTCCCATGTTCTGTTCGAACAACTGCTTCTTGGTCTAGGTACAGATTTCTCAGAAGTACAATATATAACAGAGCAAAAATTTTAGCAAAGAAAAATCTCTATTTCTGAATTGTTGTTGTTGTTGTGAAGTGCCATCGAGTCAATTCCGACCCATAGCGACCCTTTATAGGGTTTCCAAAGAGCAGCTGGTGAGCTTGAACCACCAACCTTGCAGTTCAAATGACTTTGCAGTCTCACACATTAGCCCACAACACCACACAAGGAGTCCTTGTGTGATATTTATAAGTATAGGGATTTAGTTTCAACACATGCAATTGATTCAGTTCTCTCTTACTTCTGATATTAAAACAAGATCCTAGTACAAATATAAATTTTACAAAAGTTACAAATATATTGTTGTTGTTAGGTACCATCTAGTTTGTTTCAACTCACAGCCACCCTCTGTACAACAGAACTAAGCACTGCCAGTGCTGTACCATTCTCAAAATCGTTATTATGCTGAGTACATTTCTACTGTCATTCTGTCAATCCATCTCATTACGGGTCTTCTTTTTTGTTGAACTGGCTCTTTACCAAGCATGATTTTCTTCTTCAGGGTCTGGTCCCCTCTGATAACATGTGAAACTATGAGAGACAAACTCTCCACAACCTGACTTCAAATGTCTGTACTTCTAATACAGATTTATTTGTTCATTTGGCAGTCCATAGTACATTTAATATTCTTCTTCAACATCATAATTCAGATGCATCAATTCTTCAAATGGTTGAATATCTACCACTTCTCTTTTCCGTTCAGCTTTTTCACTTCATAATTTCTTCCATTCACTTTAGTCTCTCTGTGCTCATGAACAAGCGTCAGAGTCTCTCTGACAACCATTTTTGCCTTTTCTTTCATTCCTGTCTTTTTAATGACCTTTTGCTTTCTTCTTATAGTACATGCTTGATGTCATCAACAACTCTTCTGGTGTTAGGTCATTAGTGTCAAGTGCATCACATCTGTTCTTGACATTTATTCAAGATCACATTTTGTCTGTCTTGGACTTGTTTTAATTTAATTCAGATTCAACCTGTATTTCATATGAGCAATTGATAGTCTGTTCCATAGTTGAACCCTGGCCTGGATTTGCATGATAATATTGAGCTTTTGTCCACAGATGCAGTCAATTTATTCTTGTGTATTCTATCTAATGAGGTCTAGGTGTACAGTTACTTGAAAAAGATATTTGTTATTTGAAAAAGAATTTTGTTACTTAAAAAAGATATTTGCAACGAATAAGTTGTAAAATTCTGTCATGGGTTTCCAGCATCATTTCTATTACCAAGGCCATATTTTTCAACTACTAAGCCTTCTTCTTTGTTTTCAGATTTCACATTCATATTATCAGTATTTATCAATGGATCTTGATTGAATGTTTGATCAATTTCAGACTGAATAAGTTGGTAGAAATGTTTCAATTTCATTATCACTGACTGGTTGATGTAAAAATTTGAACATGAGTGATATTAACTATTCTTCCTTATTTTGTTATTGTTAAGTGACATCAAGTAGGTTGAACTCATAGCAAACATATATAGTGTTTCTGAGCTTTAAATCTCTAAGAGAGCAGAAAGTCTCATCTTTTTTCTATGGAGTGGTAGGCAGGTTTGAATCATGGGCCTTGTGATTCATAGTCCAGTGCTTATCATTTGGTGCCACCACACTTCTGGTCTTCTTTATATACATATGGATATTATCCTATCAGATACCTGGTATGGCACTGAAAGATAAGTGCTCAATTACAAGACTGATTTGAACTGCAAAGTTGGCAGTTCAAACTCACCAGCTGCTCCTTTGAAACCCTACACAGTGTTGCTATGAGTCAGAACTGACTGGACGATATTTAACAACAGCTACAATTATCCTATCACAAACAGCACTGTACTTCAAGATGGATCTTTTTGACAATGAATGCACACCATCCTCTTCAATTATCATTAACGGCAATTTAAATTATATGATTGTCCAACTGAAAATGGTCAATACCAGTACATTTTTTCAGCTCACTAATGCATAGGATGGAGACATAGTTTGGCACTGTAGGATAAGCACTAGATCACAAGGATGCTTTGAACAACAAGGTAGGGGGTTCAAACCCACCAGTTGCTTCTCAGAAACCCTATTCACAGGGTCGCTATGAGTTGGAACTTAGCAACAGCAAATGTATAGGATATTTATCTTTATGTGTTTCATTTCATTTTTAACAACTTCCAATTCTTACTTCATACATTCCATATTTGATTGCTAATGAATGTTTGTAGTTGTTTCTTCTCATTTTGAGTTGTACCCCATTAGCAAATGAAGGCATTGAAAGGTTTGCTCTATTCACATCATTATTGTCAACTTTACTTTGAGAAGATGGCTCTACCCCAGTTGTATTTTTAAATGCCTACCAACCTGAGTTGCTCATCTTCTGGCATTATAGATGACAATGTTTTACTACTGTTCATAAAGTTTTCAGTGACTAATCACTTAGAAGTAGTCAGTTTCTACTTCCTAGTCTATATTAGTCTATAAATGCCATTGAAATCTGTCTATCATTGGTGACCAGTCTAGTATTTAAAATACAGGTGAAACAACTTCCAGCATCACAGCAATACACAACTCACCAAGGTATAACAAACTGACAAATGAGTCTAGACAAATAAATTGGAAGTAATGAAATAGATGGTCAATACTAAATACATAAAATATGTGTTGTTTGGACTGGCTTGCTATCTTAGTCTTGCTTCTCTAGAGAAACAAAACCGAATACCACAAGTTGGTGGCAGATGGCAGGCTACTGAAGAATCCTAGGATTTACAGGCAATACAGCAGGCCACTGGCTCAACTCCAAAGAACCAGAGGTTAGATGACAAGCCAGAGGCAGGATTCAGACCCAGCAAAAAGCAGACCACACACCTGGGGAAACGTCCTTTCAGATGAATGACTGCTTATAGCAAATCTCATCATGGGGGATGACTACATCTTAACTGCCAAACAAACCATTGAGTATCCTGGCCTAGTCATGATGACACAGAACCGTAGCGATCACACTTGTATTTTTGTGAAAAATAAGTCCAGAATATTATTAATTTATCCACAGCTATTAAAGTATTTCATTAATTGAAATGATATATAAAATTATCCAACTGTTATGTGCTTCTTAACTTCCAAAAACCAAATCAATTCAGATCAAAAGTAAATCTATATTTGTGTTTGGCATTTTAAAAAATTTAGTATGTGATTTGCACTAAAACTTTAGTAATTGTATCTTCCTCATACTACTTTTTTTTTTTTTAATTGGAGTAATATATGTTAAGATATGTTGTGCTGTTGTAGGATATAGGATAAACAGTGGACTGCTAACCACAAGGCCAGCAGTTCAAATCCATTAGCTATTCCTTGGAAACCCTATACAGTATCACTATGAGTCAAAACTGACCTGATGGCACTGTACAGCCACAATGTGTTAATATCTGAATTGTTACTGCGTTTTCACTAGTGATTTACTCATATGCTTATGGTTATGGGAGTTAAGTTGGGAAAATCTTTAAAGAAAACAGAACAAATGCACATACTGGTTAATTTGTTTCTAATAAAAAGAAAACTGCAAAATAAACTATTTGGATAAAATATATGAATAAAACCAAATCCGTGTTCTAAATCTATGCACAGTAGGTTTTGATTGGCATGTACATTTGTTTCTAAATCATGTCCACTAGAGCTAGGAAGAAATTCTTCTCCACTTCAAATAAAGAAGTTACAATGGTGATGTCTTAATAGGAAAAGAATTTATAAAATACTAGATAATTATACATTTGATTTTAAAAATATCATTTAAATAAATGTGTTACCTGAAATAGAGAACCTCAAGAAAATTAGGTTTGGCTTTAATTTACCTTTACTTTAGAATAAATATGAGGAGATGCCAAGGTGTATGATCGGAGATGTGGGAAGAAAGACTTACTCACCAATTCCATTGCCCTTGAATCAACTGGCAACTCATCAGGACCCTACCCGGTATGGCGCTCTGGGTTAGTGCACCAGACTGCAAAACAGTTTGAACTGTAAGGTCGGTGGTTCAAGCTCAGCAGCTGCTCCTCGGAAACCCTATGCAGGATCACTACATGTTGGACCCGACTCCATGGCACTTAGCAACAACAACAAGGACTCTTCAGAGCAGTGTAGAACTACCTCCATAGGGTTTCAAAGCAGAACGTATTTCCAGAAGCAGACTGTCTCATCTTTCGCCCATGAAACTACTGGTGGTTTCACATTGCTGCTAATCATTTAACTACTTTGCCAACAGGGTTCCTCCTTAAGAAAGACTTTTTGTTGGTGTTAAGTGCTGTGGAGTCATAATGACCTTGTACAGGGTTTCTGAGGCTGTTAATCTTTGCAGGAGAAGAAAGCCTCCTCTTTCTCCAGTGGACTTCTTTTGGGTTCGAATAACCTACATTGTGGCTTCCAGTCCAGTGTTCATCCTCCAGAGCCACCACATTCTTAAGAAAGACTTTAAGAACCACAATTTTAAATTTTAATAAACTGTTTGTTATGTCATAGCTGGAAGATTAGAAAAGAAAATGTTAGTTAAGCATATATATTTTGTAATTTTAAAAAATAATTAAATAAAATCTGACTATATCCTTTCTCTAGTGTTGGGACTGTGGTGACTCTATACAATAAGCATTAGATTAAAAACCCCAAGTACTCTGCTGGAGAAAGATGAGGCCTTCCTCCTCCAAAGATTTGAAAAAAATCTCAGAAACCCTATCTAGGGTCACTGTGAACCAGGACGGACTCAAAGGCACTTAACATCAACAACAATCTATTGTTATTAACTGTCCTCAAGTTAGTTTCAACTAATGTTGCTGTTGTTAAGTGCCTTGAAGTCAGTTCTGACCCATTGCGACCCTGTATAGGGTTTCCCAAGAGCAGCTGGTGAGCTTGAACTGCCGAGGTTGCAGTTTCAAATGGCTTCGCAGTCTGGCGTATTATCCCAGTCCCTATATAGGATTTCTAAGAAGTGACTAGTACGTTTGAATCACTTCCCTTGTGATTAGCAGTGCACAATGCCCCGCTGTTGTGGCGGTGGTGTGCCATGGAGCTGGTTCCTACTCATAAATCCTCTGAATAAGGTTTCCAGGGAGTGCTGGTGAGTTTGAACAGCCGATCTTGCAGTTCAAACCAGTCTTGTGGTCCAGTGCACCACACCAGACTCTATTTTCCTGTATAGGTATCATTGGAAACTCTATATAGGTTGCTAGGAGTTAGAACTGACTCAAAGGCACTTAACAACAACAAATATATATGTATATGCGTGTGTTTGAATATGTATGTGGAATTAATCTAAATGAGCTACATTGCATTTCAAAATACAGTTGTTTGCAAGTTGAATTTGCAATTCTTATCTAGTGCATGCAAGAAGAATTTTATAGTGGACTATTATTATTTAATTAGAGTTGTTAGCATTTTTTGTTGTTTGGGGGGACACATTCAGTCTTTGTTTAAAGCTGCCTTTTTTCACTTAAGAGAAGCTTTCTGGGGCACTCTATCCTTTGAGGCCTCTGGTGAAATCAGAGTCTTCAGTTTTAGACTGTTTATTTAGTTTGGCTGCCACTGTGGGAACAATTTAGATTGCTTGAAATATGTGTCCAAAATAATGAGAATGATTGACAGCTGAGTAAGATTAAAAATTCCATAAAAGTCAAAGAAAAGTGAGATGCTTTAAAAATATATATACTGTTAGGCTATTTTACTTTTTTAGTGTTTTTTATTAACATTTTGAACTTTTGTGTGGTGAATTCTCATTTAGTCTTCAATCAGTTGGATTCTCATTTTATAAGAGTAAACCACGAAATGAAGAAGAGCAAATGGCAAATTTCAAGGAAATATTGATACCTTTTTATTATTTCCTTAATGGTACATTATTGATGATTTCTATTTTAATCTGAGAGCACCACATAAATCTTTACCTGTCTCTCTTAAATAATTCCTCATCCATAGACAAATTTCAAAATAGCAAATTTTATGATTTCCCTCTGATTTATTTTCCCCCACTGCTCTTATTTATCCTTTCATAATGATGAACTTAACAACCATGGCTTTTTAAATTTCCATATTATGAATCATGTTGATGGTGTAGAAAAATCCAACAGCCTCCTCTTCTTTTGATAGAGGTTCCATCCCCAATGGCCCATCTCCTTAGACAGCCAAGTGTGAATCAGTAAAGCATTGCAAAAATAACATTTCCAGACTTTAATCAAAGTTAGAGTACTTGGTAAAGATGTATCTAAGATATGACAGGTATGACACCTGCCTTGGACACCAATTGAGGGTGGGGCACCAAAGAGCTCTTTCTATCACCAGCTGTGAGAGATCATTCAGCAATTTAAAATTAATTGGCATTGGCATATTTTCCTTAGATAAGCCTCTAGTCCCTTGGTTCATGCAAATAGTTCAAATTACTGAAAGGCTGGCCATTATAACCAAGTAACAGATGCCTCTGAAGACAGGCTTATCAATCACAGACTTGAGAACCCTAGGAAGTATTTCTAGTCTGCCCACATTTGACTCAAAGCAGCAGGTTTATTTTTCTTTTATCAAAGTTCTTACTTCAAGGAGCTCTGGTAGCTTAGTGGTTACCAATCAGGTTGCTAAACTCGGGGTCAGGCTTTCTGCTCCCGGAAAGACTTACCACTTTGGAAACCCTTCTGTACAGGGTGGGTGTGAGTCGGGACCAACTCCATGGCACATAACAACAACAACAACAACAACTTTAAGTGGTCTGAGAAATAGGTGTAATGCTAGTAGGGTTGCATTTCACACTAGCACAAGTTTATTTCAAACAAAATGTGTTCAAATATAGCTCTATCATCAGTGGATGACTCTAGACATGTTCTCTTATTACCAGAGTCTCTCTGAAGTTGTTGCCAATGCCACACGGGTTGTAACAAAGAAAGAACTTTAATTGTGCTGGCACATGGCTCAGTGGATTCTTATCCAGAGATTGATCCTTGTCTTCCCTGTTTGAGAGTATTTTATAGGAAAGTTTATAGCTGCATACATGAGTTCATTTGGGAATGGTCAGCGGGGGCCAACAACTTCATAGGGCTACCTGGTATTGTCTGGTTCAAACAAATGTCAAGGAAGGATCAAGCGAAGAGTTACAGAAGTAGAAGCAGGTAAACATTAGTTTGGGCCTTTGTCCGGAGGTGGATAAGGAACAAGAGATTAGCTTGGCCAATCGCCTAAGGCTGAGGTGGTCTGTTGCTTAGTTCCTGGAATGTGAACTCTGCTCCAGGAATGAGGTGTGGGCTTGGGGGACATTCTGCAGGCCCGCCTGCCTGCTCTTAGTAATATACTTATCTAGTCTCATTAGGGGAACTTCAAAAAATGGTAAAATCAAAACAGTGGCTTCAAGGGATCAGCTGAGTTTGTTAAATTTAAAGCAAAAAGGTCAGCTTAGAAGGTTATGGCAAACATTTTGGGAGAATTCCAAAGACTGGATAGGCTTACTTGAAGGATATAGGATGATTAGAGGGGCTTAGTAAGAATACGTTTTAAGAAAATTGAAAAAATACATTTTTTAAAAATTCTACAAGGTTTATACCAAGAGTTTTTTTGTGTGTTTTCTTTTCTTTTCTTTTTTCCATTATGACTATGCACCCACTTACTCTTTGAGGGTAAGTGGGTCCTATGAGTGTTTTATTGGGAAAACTTACCGCATCTGAACTCCTGTTGTGGTGCTGTAGTATAAACACTGGATTGAGACCCACAAGGCCAGCAGTTCAAACCCACCAGTGGCTCCTCGGAAAACCTGTAAAGGGTCACTATGAGTCGGAATCAACTTGATGACATTAACAACAACCTATCTAACCTTCAGGTTTTTGTTCTGTTTTTTCACTCCCCCAATTCAAGAAACATGGGAAAGAAACACAATTTGGATCCCTTGAAGATGATGCCAAAGCTATCATTTTGACATGTTATAAATCAAAGAGCACAGATGTCTTTGTGGAAGAGTTATAGATATGGAAACTGCTTTCATAACTGGATAGACCTAAAGGGAGGTTATGTTGAAAAAAAAAAAATAGCTTCACATTTTAATACTTTTGCTTAATGAAGGTTTCTATGATTTTGTATCAATAGTTTTTTACTTAATCTCATATAATTGACCAAAGTTCTAACTAGACTAATAGTTGTGGTCTTGTCTTCTGAGAACATGTGTCCTTTGGAAACCTCATAGAAATAATGAACAGCTACCTGACTATAAGATTTAATTGTACAATCTTGTGAACAAATTTAATAAGTCAATTTCTTATTCTTTCCTTTCACTGTTCTTCAGTTCTCCATAGTGACGCCTACTCTGTACAAGGGCAACATGTCCTGAACTGGGTGAAGTTTTCTGGTCAAGATTATACAATTATAAACAGCCCCATCCTGCTACACTGACAAGAGAGGCTTCAATTTCTACGTTGTCTTTTGTGAAAGTCCAAAGTAAACATGGTCATGTAAAAAAAAGAAAAAAAAAAATCCAAAAGTCAAGATGTTTTTTGATTCTGTATCTTTTTATATTTTAAGAGACAAAGTAATTGATTCTATTCAGCTCATAAATGTTTGGAACTATTCTAAGTTGATTTAAAGGAAAAGCAATGTCTGCCTTACTGATTAATATGTGTTGCTTTTGAAGCAAGTACAGTAAAATTTTAAATGACAGAATAACTTTTCAGAATAATTTATAAGAATTCTTTATCCATTAAAAGTCACCTGTACCTCTCTTTGAATTAAAGTATCCACATGAAACTGTAGTTTCTCTGTAAATTGAGCTATGACTAGATTGAGCTTCTCAAGCATATGCCAGAGCTCATTTCAGTTTCCAAGTCAGATGATGGTATTATAATTGTATGGCTTCCAACAATGGAAAGAGGATAAGACAAATCCCTGTGCAAGTTTAACCCACTAATGTGAACAAAGGAAGTAACTTGAAGAGTTTGATGTAATAGTCATGTTATTGCTGTTAAGTGCTGTCAAGTCAGTCTAACACACAGAAACCCTCTGTAGGGTCTCTAAGGAGTGGCTGGTGGGTTTGAACAACCAATCTTGTGATTAGAAGTCCAGTGCTTATCATAGAGCTCCATACCAGGACTCCTAACAGTTATATAATCAGTAAAAAAAAAA
>NW_006408561.1:6558318-6560231 GCF_000296735.1 Chrysochloris asiatica | reverse complement strand
TAAACATCTTTCTGGTATTCTCTGCTTTCAGCTAAGGTCCATCTGATACCAGCAATGATATCCCTCATTCCACGTCCTCATCTGAATCTAGCTTGAACCTCTGGAAATTCCCTGTCAATGAACTGTTGCAGCCATTTAAAAATTATCTTTAGCAATATAATGGTCAACAACAACAATGTAGTCATACAAAAAGTATCACTTTTCGTAGAAGATGAACATCCAGAAGGAAACAAGAAAATGACTCAGTGGCATAAAACTGTCCATTATTTATAATCCAAATTCTGAAACTTATTTTGACTTTTTCTTCTCTATTGTTTATTGTTGTTAAGTGCCATTGAGTAGGTTCTTACCCATAGTGATCTTATGCAGGGTTTCTGAGAGTGGATTATAGGTTTGAACTGCTGACCTTCAGCTTAGCTTAGCAGATATAGCATAACACCAGAGCCCTTTTCTAATGTAGTTCTAATTGAGCAATAATTAGTGTATTAATTATTAATTAAGTAACCTAATACATAATGCTATAATATAGTGTTAATCACTTAATTCTAACTGCTCATATATTCATCAATTGCTGTTTAATTTTTTCCAAGTCATGGCAAAACCTTGTGTGCTAGAGTAGAACTGTTTTCCATATTGTTTTCTGTGGCTGATTTTTCAGAAGCAGATCACCATGTCTTTCTTCCCATGTACTACTGGGTAGACACAAAACTCCAACTTTTAGGTTAGCAACCAAGCATGGTAATGACTTGGGAAACCAGATACATTAATTAATTAGTTGTTGTTGTTGCTATGTGCCTTGGAGTCGGTTCTGACTCATAGTGACCCTGTACAGGGTTTCCGAGGCTGTAAATCTTTACAGGAGCAGAATGCCTCATCTTTCTCCCGCAGAACAGCTGGTAGTTTCGAACTGCTGAACTGATTTGTAACCACTACGCTACCAGAGAGTAAGCCCTGATAAATCTCCCTTGTAAAACTCTTTTTTGAGTTCACCCATGCTTTTTTTCCACTTTTACTCATATGACTCTGATCTAGGCTATCATAACTTCTTAGTACATTATAATAGCATTATATAACTTCTCTATCTGACTCCAAATTACTCATGTTGTAATTTGCATCCACACTTCAACTATACTAATATCAAACACATCATATGTGCATACTTTTTATTTATTTGTTGTTGTTTTTAAGTGCTGTCATGTCATATCCAACCCATATCGACCCTGTATAGAGTTTCCAAGGAGCAGCTGATGAGTTTGGACCACCAACCTTGTGGTTCAAACCGACTTTGCAGTCCATCACATTAACCCCCAGCGCCACACAAGAAGAAAACAGCAAAGAATGTTACTACCAAAGTAACATCAAAAAAACTGAATAACGAAAAAGATTGTTACTCTTTTTGAGTCCATCAGAGATCTAAGACAACTGAATGATCTGAACAGCAAAGAGAGTCAGAACTGTTAAGTAGAGGTGGAACAGTGAGCCGAGTACCAAACATAGAGACATCAATAAATATATAAATGGGTAAGAATCATTTTAATGATTTACTAAAGGCAAATATGGGCCAACTTGTCAGTTTAACATATCCTAGAGTCCCAGACATAAAGATAAACCGTACATATTTGCATATCTTTTTGTTGGGCTTCCACTAGATGATCATAAGGTATTATAGGTGTGATAATTAAGGTCTTGTGTCCAATTGACTGAGTTTGGATTCTCAATGGTTTAGCAGTTAAAATATAGTAATCCCCCATGATGAGATATGATACAATGTAATCACTTCCCTGATGGGATCTGCTCTGAGTAGTCAATCAATTGAAAGGAAGTTGAGTGGTGGCCTGAAACATCTTTCATCTTCAGATAAAAGAGAAGTGAGCAGGGAATAGGGACCTATTACCACCAAGAAGAGTCCTAGT
>NW_006408561.1:6555109-6556498 GCF_000296735.1 Chrysochloris asiatica | reverse complement strand
AGGACCAGGCAGTGTTTTGTTCTGTTGTTCATAGAGTCACTATGAGTTTGTATTGACTCAATGGCACCTAGCAAGAATAAGTTTAGACCATATATAATCTCCTGGCAAAACATTACCCCAACCCTGCCACTTATTGACACCTACCTGGCACCATACTTATATCTTTAGAGGACCCTTTCATAATACTATCAAGCCAGTTGCTTCTGGATAGTGAAGAAGTTGGCAAGACCTGTGAATTCCATGAGCATAGATCCATTGTCTCACTTTATTTGCTGTCAAGCGAGTTCCTTGAAACAAGGAACTGATGTGTAGTATAGTATAAGGAGCTCTGGTAGCATTGTGGTTACGAATCGATCTGCGAACCGCAAGGCCAGCAGTTTGAAACTACCAGCAGTTCCAAGGGAGAAGGATGAGGCTTTCTGCTCCCATAAAGCTTTACAGCCTCAGAAACCCTGTACAGGGTCACTATGAGTCGGAACCTACTCCACGGCACATAACCACCACCACCACCATAGTACAGTATATGTAGTGAATAAGATATTGTCTAAGTTCATGGATGTTAGTTGTGGAGAAACACTGTATTCAGGAAAGGCAAATCTGTAGCCAGAGTGTGTATTCCAGTATTAACAAAACATTACCCTTTCCATTATGGAAGTAGTCTGATATAATCAGCTTGGTACCGTGTTACTGGCTGATATCCTCAAGCAAGGGTCCCATCTCATAGACGGTGTTGGCCTCTGATGCTGGTAGATCAGTCACTCACCAGTGGCTGTAGTCATGTCAACCTTGGTGAGTGTAAATTCATGCTGCTGCACCCAGGCATAATCTCTATCCCTGCCACCATAACTGCTTTGTTTATGAGCCCATTGGGCAATGACATGAATACTGGGGAAAGAAGATGACTGGTTTCACAGACCATGCCACCTTTTCCACTTAATTTGAAGTCCTCTGAGTTCACCTCCAACTCTTTGGTGAACTTTCACATGAGACAAACTTATTTTCATTTTTGTTGCATTCAGAGAGTATTATCCACATACATCTCTGTTTCCCAGTGCAATATGTCGGGGTTTTTTTTGTTTTGTTTTGTTTTTAAATTTCAAAATCTCTCTCTTTATTTTAAACAGGGGAGTTGGGGAAATTCCCAACTCCATAATGTATATATATAGCACATTTTTGTTTCCATTCATCTTTTTGTTTGTTTGTTTGTTTTTTAAAGGTTTTTATTGTGGATTGAGTGAAAGTTTACAGGGCATATCAACAGTTTTACATTCAACAAATCATATACCTTGTTTCATTACATTGATTATAATCCCCTCCATGTACCATCAGTTAAAAGTATTTCTCTCTATCCACTTTAGCTTTTTAAAAAACAAACAAAAAACCCCACTC
>NW_006408561.1:6548868-6551144 GCF_000296735.1 Chrysochloris asiatica | reverse complement strand
GGGGAGGTGTTTAGTTCCCTAATTTTAAGCCATTCGTTTTTCTCTTGTTCTCTCTGAGCAATTGTCTCTTGGTCTATGCACAGGTTCCTGATGACCACAATTAAGTGTTCTGGAATACTCATCCTCTACACTGTGGTCCCTAGCTTGTCATAGTCCATAAAATGGAAAGCCTTTGCATAGTAAATAAAGTACAGATAAACATTTTTATGATATTCTCTGCTTTCAGCCAAGATCCAGCTGACGTCAGCAATGATATCCCTCATATCACATCCTCTTTTGATTCTAGCAGAATTTCTGGAAGTTTCCTGCCAATGTATGGTGCAGCCATTTTTGAATGATCTTTTTTCCTAAAGAGACCAAATAGATGAGGTAATTGGAAATGTGATGGGAATCACCATCACTGTATCCTTCAAGTCCTTGATAGCACAAATCTCTATAATCTCTCCAGCAATATCGTATTGCCTTTGGTTAATATTTCCCTAGGCTGGGGCAGTTCTAATAGTTTCCACTTAGCTTTTCCTGTCACACGAGCCCTTACTACAAATGTCAGAGATTCAATATAGGGATACTGCTGGTTTCTGAGTATAGCTTTTCCAATTATGCACTCTGTAAATCGGGAAATCACTGTAGCATGGTTTCAGAGATGATTGAATCCACTATGAGATGAACCTAAGCTAAGACTCCATTAATAAACTGACCTCCATATGCCTCTACTCTGGCTGGTGTCTACAGTGATGTTTTAAGTCTCTAGTAATTAGTGTCCATTCAAAACCAGTCACCAACAATCCTCCAAAAGACTTATCATTTTCTTTTTCCCAATGAACAATCACTTATAAAGGATATAGGTTTATTTGGGATAGGTTGGTAGAAAAACTAACAGTATAAATTTGGGGCAATATAGTGGTCTGCCTTCAAGGGAACACATTTTCCTTTCATTCAAGGAACTATGAGTCTGTTAACTTCCTAAAATCTTAGAATTAGTTGAAAGGTCATAACTCTCTAGTCTGGAGAGTCAAGTTATACTGCCATTCATTGACATAGAATTTTTCTGTTTGTACAGATCAAGCAACTATTTAGCAGATTTCTCATTTAGTTCATTCTAGGGACAAAATAACTAAGTAGATTTTTTAGTGGTCCTTAATTCACCCTCATGTGATATCCTTTAATTTGTTCTAAAATTGAATATTTGGAGGCTTTTTGAATTTCTGGACAAAAATAATCACATATGGCATAGATAGCTCTATGAAGAATGCTATCAAGTAATCAAATGCATGTTCTCTATTTCTCACCAGAAGTCCTACTACATATCCTAAAACTGATAGGTCTAGACACATGTGGGGTGCAAATTTAACTAGTTTGTCCATAGCGAAACAATCTTCCAACACTGAAGTCTGCATTTGCTAGTAACTTTTTACTGTTAGTATTTTATTTTTGATTGATAGTTTTGTTTTGTTTTTACAATATTTCACTTGCAATTAAGTTGACTTAAACATTGCTATGGTGAGGAGCTATTGGATCAGCAATGAACTGTGAACCACACAGCCGGCTGTTCAGAATCACCAGCTGTTCCTCAGAAACCTTATATATTGTCCTTATGAGTCAGAATTGGCTTGACAGCATTTAACAACAATTAACTAGTTTATGGCACAAAAAATGGCTGTTGTTAGGTGCCGTAGAATTGGTTCCTACTCATAGCAACTCTATGGACAACAGAACTAAACCCATTGCTAACGCCACTGTACTAATTCATTTACTTGCAGGGGTGGGGGGATGGGGCTTGCCTTTTTTTGATGACTCTCCATCTTACCAAGCATGATATCCTTCGCCACAGACTGGTCCCTCCTGATAATATGTACAAAGTATGAGAAAAGTCTTGTCATGTTCACTTCTACAAAGC
Source organism: Chrysochloris asiatica (assembly GCF_000296735.1). Taxonomy (NCBI): domain Eukaryota; kingdom Metazoa; phylum Chordata; class Mammalia; order Afrosoricida; family Chrysochloridae; genus Chrysochloris; species Chrysochloris asiatica. Next base: position 6,549,247 of record NW_006408561.1, on the reverse strand, counting down.
AGTCTGATTGTACTTCTGGCGGTCCATGGTACTTTCAATATACTTCCCCAACACCATAATTTAAATGTATCAATTCTTCTATGGTCTTCCTTATTCATTGTCTAACTTCAACATATATATGAGACTAATGAAAAACCATGGCTTGGGTCAGGTACACCTAAGTCCTCAAACTGACACCTTTGCTCTTTAATACTTTAAAGAGATCTTGAGCAGCAGATTTGTTTAATGCACTATGTTATTTGATTTCTTGACTGCTGCTTTCATGAGTGTTGATATTGGATCTAAGAAAAATTAAATCATTTAAAACTTCAATCTTTTCTCCATTTATCATGATGTTATTTCTTGGTACACTGGTGAGTGAGTATTTTGGTTTTCTTTA
>NW_006408561.1:6536932-6548608 GCF_000296735.1 Chrysochloris asiatica | reverse complement strand
TTACCTTAAGGTTCACAGCCCAATTCGTAAACACTACGCTACCAAAGCTCCTTCATATAGCAGGTTGTTAATGAGTCTTCCTCCTATACTAGCTAGCTGATAGAAAATTGGTCATCTTTCATATTTCTTTATAGTCTTCTCATGCTTATGATTTTATTATCTTACTCACATTTAGATTATAACTCTGAATTTGCAAGAATTGTAGCACTGCCTTTTGCTGAGAATTGGTTTGTCCTATATCTTCTGGACAACATTATTACTTTTATAAGATTGGTTAATTTCTTATTCCTCATGCTAATTATAAATACAGGATGTTTTTCAAGACAACTCCTTTAAAAAAGAATAACAAGGCAGGCATTTATGTTAACAAAAAATGAACTAAGATGCTAATCACATTAACTTTAATAAAGACATTCTGGAGGTTACATAAGTTTAGAGAAATATATATAAGGAACTTATATATGTGTATTTAAAAGGTCTATTATTCTATTTATATTAAATATTTTATCATAAATATATCATTTAATGCTTTGATGACATTAATTTTCATCTAGATTAAAAAAAGAGTCAATAATAAAATGATATTCCACTGTTGGTTAAACTAAATTAAATACTAACTTAAAAAAATGATAATAACATTATAGCAGCTTTATAAAAATGCATGCATTTTTGTAAAATAAGAATCATGTAACATTTTATGATTAGAACAGTTAGGAAGACTGTAGAGAATTGATACATTTGAGTTATGGTACTGGAAAAGAACAATGAAAGTACCAGGGACTGTCAGAAGGACAAACAAATCTGTGTAAGAAGAAGTTCCAGAGTGCTTCTGAGAAGCCAGCAGGGTGAGACTTCGTGTCTCATGCATCAGACACGTTATCAGGAGGGACCAATCCTAGTGAAGGACATCAAGCTGGGTAAAATGGAGGTTCAGCACAAAAAGAGGAAGACCCCAACAAGATGGTTTAGCACAGTGGCAGTAATAACAGGCTCAAGTGTAATAGAAATTGTGTGGATGGCGCAGGACAAAGTGATGTTTCATTTGTTTTGTATAGAGCCAACTCAATGGTGCTTAACAGCAACAGCACCAATTTTATTATTATGCTTTGCTTTTTAATTTAACTTTGTGATGTCTTATATTGTCCTTGAGAACTTAAATACAGGCACGTCTTTGATAATTTTAAGGAAAATGTCTCAAATATTGCCATTTAATAAGATTTTATTCTAAAAGACTCCTAGTTAAAGCAAAAAGATAACCATAGAAAATATTAGAAATTACAGCTTTAAATGCAATGTATATAATTTCTACATATATTTAATGCCAAATGAATCAGTTTATTTATTAGTGCAGAGCATTCCTTTCCACTGTTCAAGGTCAAGTAAATTTTTGTAAACCAAAAATATATTTATGCAGAAACACATTCAGTCTTAATATTTTTTCTGTGTTCTGTAGAAACACTTCGAATTAGTAGTAATAAACTCTTCAAAAAAATATGCTTTTCCTAGTTTATTGAGATGATCAACTAAAAAATATGTCAACATTGGAAGAGTGCTAAAATTAAATGGAATAAAAGAAAAGCTTGGAAAACACCTCTTAATTGAGGTTTGTAACACACAGGTAACTTCACACTTCCTATAATACTCATAACAAATTTCATTAATGAAGACATTTAAAAAAAAAGATGGGTTGTTTTCAAAATAGACACTTTGCATGAATAAGGATGAAACACAGGATTTTATCAAATGACTTCAATTAAAATCCATGGTTATCATTTTGAAGCTCTTTGATGTCTCTCAGACCTAAAATTCCTAGGACTTCTAAGTAAATATATGAGTAGAGGAAATATGAGACCCTGTTTTTAGAATGTACATTTATTCCTAGATGAAGAGATTTATCTTTCTTGTTTAAATCAGCTTAGCACAGTTTATTCCATCTTTTTCATCATTTTATTCTCTCTCTTTAAAGTATTTATGTATCATCTTAAGAAACTGTATTAGAAATAGTTTGGGATGTTTTTGCCTCTTGCTTAAATGCTGTTTTCACCAATCTAGTAAGGCAAAGCTGAATTTAAACTTTTTATTGTATATTTTTCATTTCCCATCTACCTTTACTTGGTGGAGCTATTATGAAACTGTAAAGATGAAAATTTATTGTTATTTTCTTAGGTGCCATTGAGGCAGTTCCAACTCACAGCTAACTTATGTGCAACAGAACCAAGTAATGTCCAATCTTGTGTCATCCTCATAATTGTCAGTATGATTGAACCCATTTTTGCTTCCACTGTATGTCCATCCATCTCATTGGAGATCTCCTTATTTTTCGCTGATCCCACACTTTGCTAAGAATGATGTCCTCCTGAAGTCATTGGTCCCTACTCACAACATTTCCAAAGTACAGGAGATGAAGTTTCACCATTCTCTTTTTTAACAACATACTGACTATACTTTTCTAAGACAGATTTATTTGTTCTTCTGGCATTCTTCACCAACACAATAATTCAAGCACATTGATTCTTTTACAGTCTTCCTTAGACGCTGTCCAACTTTCACGTGTGTATGTGGTGTTTGAATATATCATGGCTTGTGTCAAGGGCACCTTAAGCAACAAAGTGACATTTTAGCTCTTTAACACTTTAAAGAGGTCTTTAGAAGTAGATTTGACCAATGCAGTACATAGTTTGTTTTTTTAACCGCTACTTCCCTGAGTGTTAATTATGGATCCAAACAAAATGAAGCCTTTGGCAATGTCAGTCTAATTTTGTTTATCCTGATGTTATTTATTGCTCTAGTTGTAGGGATTTTAATTTTCTTTCCATTGAGGTGCAATTTATAATGAAGGCTGAAGTGTTTGATTTTCTTCAGTAAGTATTTCAAATCTTGTTGGTTTACAGCAAGCAAGATGGTGTTATCTGCATATTACAGGTTGTTAATGAATCTTCCTCTTACCCTAATGCCACATTCTTATATAATCCATTTTCTTGGATTATTTGTTCAGCATACAAATTTAATAAGGATTGTGAAAAGATACAACCCTGATGCACATCTTTTCTTATTTTAAACCATTCGATAGTCACTTGTTCTGTTATAATATCTGCCTCTTGGTCTTTGTTCGTATTCCTCATGAGTACAGTGTTCTGAAGTACCCATTCCATGCAATGTTATTCATAAGTTGTCACCAATTTTCCAATTGTTTCCTTCCAACTCTCTGACCATCCAGCCAGACCATTAGCCATAGTTCATAAATCAGTATATAATTATGCATATGACTATTTATCCTTCCAACCAAAATAAACAATAAATGCACTGCTCAACTTCTGTCCATTGGGAACATTTCTCTTCACCACTGTCCTTCAGAGAGATCTCCGAAATGAGTTGTAATGCTGCTGCTATTCAGATCCACATTAATGCCTGCATATTGTACAGGATCATGTGTAAATCAAGAACAAGTTTTGTTTTTCTGATTTAATTGATCATTAAGAAACTCCCCCGTGAAATGATAGGTGCAGACTGGTAGAGTGAAGGTAATGTTAAAGGAGAGAATACCATGGGTATTCAGGTGACTTCTTCATAAAAAATTATTTGTGCCTGCAGGTCCTGCTCAAACATAATCTCCTATATACTACTCACATTTAATGATGGAGTACTTCTATGCACATTCAACTTCATGACTCTGGGTCAATCAACACCCAGTTCATGATGAATAACTCAGGTTACATTGTGACTTGGGGTCATGGTTAGATGTTCCGTCTCTACTATGACCCAGTAACAAGCCAAAAGTTGTTTCTCAAAAGGATAGTAGTAATCTACAGAGGATGGCAGAGTGTTGATACAAAATCCTAAGAGTCTGCACTGTGTCACCAATAGAGACCTTCAAAAGGCTCCCAGTATTATCTTTATCTGCCACTGATACTTTAAGCACCAATGGATCAATTAGATCATATGGCCCAAGTGTCAGAGGAATTTTCATGGCAGCCTGCACCTGTAAATAGGCCATAATAGCATACTTAAATGAGGAATATGTTGCCTTCAAAATTCAAATAGAGCCAACAGGTATTGTGCCTCCTTTTTAGTTGTGGGTGGGACCAAAGGGAATAATTCATCGTTTACTTTAGTAGGAATATCTGAACACGCTCCACACACCTGGACCCCTAGAAATTTCACTGAGGTGGAAGCGCCCTGAATTTCTGTGGGTTAAGTTTCTAGCCACTACAGACAGGGAGTGTATTAGTTCCATAAGATGAACACCGAACTAGAAACCACAAGGTCAGTAGTTTGAGTGCACCAGTCACTCCACAAAAGAAAGATGAGTCTTTTGGCTCCCACAAAGATTTCCGCTCATACAGAGTCACTATGAGGCAGAACTAGTTGGATGGCATTTAACAACAGCAGCACATACAATAAGTCATTGATACATCTTCCATACTAAGTCCAGTCAGCTTAATGTTATCATTGTGATGGACCAGTGTGATGTCTTGTGGAAGGAAAAGGTGATGAAAGTCCCTGTGGACTAAACCATTACATAATAATAGAGAGTTGATATAGCTTGAGGTAGGACAGTGAAGGTGTATGTTTGGACTGCCAGCTAAAGACAAACAGCTTCTGGGGAAACCTTCAAAATCAGAATTGAGATAAAAGGCATTGGCAATATCTATAGTTACATAGATACACATCTCCAGGTACCAGGAGATGTATGAATTTGCTCAAGCAATGAAACAATATCTGGAACAACAGCTATAATTGGAATACGAACTGGTTAAGTATAAAAATCCATTGTCATTTTCCAAGATCCATTTGTTTTTGTATAGGCCAAAAAGACAGGTTTAATGAGGATGTGATGGGAATCACAACCCTTGTATGTTTTAAGTCTTTGATGGTAGCATTAATCTCTGCAATGCCTTCAGGGAGGTGGCATTGCTTTTGATAAAGAGTGCTTGTAAAGAAGAGTTAGTTGAACACTAGTTGGACGAGCTTGTTTGCTGTGAGGTGTTCTAGTAGTTGACTTCCTAATAATAATAAAGGTTCTTCTCTTTCTTTATTAGTTAAACTCAATTGCCACCGGGCATTGGATTCAAACTTTGGGGTAACAGTCATGATATTGAAGTTGTCATTCTATTCATTTTACTTTTATCAACAGTCAGTGCCAGGAAAGCAGCAGAAAGAACAAAAAGCTTCTTTAAGTGTTAAAAAATCAGATATCACTTGGAGGACTAACATGTTTCTGACCCAAACTCTGACATTTTTAATCTCTTCATCTGTATGTGAAAGCTAAGCATTGAAAAAAGAATACTGAAGAAGAACTGATGCTACCAAATTTTGGTGTTGATAAAGACTATTGAACACATGGACAACCAAAAGAACAAACAAATCTGTCTTGAAAGTACAGCCAGAATGCTCATGTCTTGAAAGCCCAACCAGAAGCAAGAATGAAGAGAATTGCCTACTTTACTTTAGACATGCTAGGTGGTGTGATACTGTGGGTTAATGTGCTGGACTGCAAAGTCAGTTTCAACTACAAGGTTGGAGGTTCAACCTCAACAGCCACTCCTAGAAAACTCTGCATAGGGTCACTATGGGTCAGAACCGACTTGATGGTACTTAACAACTTAACAACACAACATCAGGTAGGATCAGTCTCTGCAGATGGCCATCGTGCTTGGTAATGTAAAGGATCAATGAAATAGATGAAGAAACTCAACAACATGTACAGACACATTGGCTATAAAAAGGATCAAACATATGTATTGTTTTGAGAATGCACAGGACTGAGAAATCTTTCTGCCTGTTAACTATGGGCTTGTTATGAATCAGAATCAATTCAATGGTACCTAACAGTAACAAACCTCTAGAGAAAATAGAATCACATAATATATCTTGAAGCTAATTTCTCAAATTTTAAATGATTTTCAGACACAACGGTAGATCAACAGTGGCATTAAATTCCATTTTCAGAAATATATTTCAATATCTGAAATCAAATAATTTGCTATTTATATGCAACTGCATAATGTTTTGTGGAGAGAAATTTACATTCATTATAATGAGTAGGGGAGCCCTTGTGAGTCACATATTAGGCTATTAACTACAAAGTCAGCAGTTTGAATCCAGCAGTCACTGCATGGGGGAAAGATGAGACTTCATGCTCTCATAAAGATTTACAGCCACAGAAACCCTACATAGAGTTGCTCTGAGTTGGGTTTTGAAATAATGAGTAGGGCAGGGATTTTGAACCTAAACATGATGAGTTCCAGAAGCAAAGCTACTTATTCCATTAAAACCTTTGTATGTGAACTTACTGTGTGTTGAAAATGGTACAGACATGTGATAATTCTCCAGAGAGAATCCCCATTCACTCCCAGCCCCGACAAAATACATTGACATTTATTGGCAGTTGACCAGAGCAAATAGTAAGAGAGAGAGCAGGTCTATAACACTTAGACTAACTGGAAGTGTATTTTCAGAAAGAATAGCATGTTTGAAGGAGATGCCTATATTCAAATCCCAACATAGCCCACAATTTACCAATCTGTCCTGGAAATTATTTAAAACTTCATGACTTTCATTTTCCATTTGTTATTGTTTTTAGGTGCCATTGAGTTGGAACCGACTCATAGCGACCCCATGCACAGCAGAATGAAACAATATCCAATCTTGGGCCAACCTCACTACCGCTGCCACACTTGAGTCCATCAATGATGTCACCTGGCTGATCCATCTCGTTGGGGGTCTTCCTCTTTTTCTCTGACCATCCATCTTACCAAGCATGATATCCTTCTCCAATGACTATCCCCTCCTGACACTATGTCCAAAATATGAGAGACGAAGTTTAGCCATCTTGGCCTCCAACAAGCACTCTGGCTGCACTTCTTCCAAAACAGATGTATTGGTTCTTTTGGCAGCTCATGGCACTTTTAGTATTCTCCTCCAACATAATTCAAAGGCATCAATTCTTCTACGATCTTCCTTATTTACTGTCCAGTTTTTGCATCCATATGAGATTATTGAAAATACTATGGCTTGGGTCAGGTGCACCTTAGTCCTCAAGCTGACATCTTTGCTCTTCAATGCTTTAAAAAGTTCCTGTGCAGCAGAATTGCCTAATGCAATACGTCATCTGATCTCTTGACTGCTGCTTCCGTGAGTGTTGATATTGATCCAAGAAGAATGAAGTCCTTGACAACTTCAATCTTTTCTCCGTTGATAAGAATGTTGTTTATTGGTGCAGTGATGAGGATTTTTGTGCTATTTATATGTAAAGTTTTGTGGAGAGATACTGTAACATGATGAAATGTAAACTAATGTAGCTTTTAGAAGATAAGAAAAATTCACTAAATGGCTTGTAGGCTACTGTAAAAAAATTTATCAACCATCCCTCCTGTAGCACTCTCTACTCACCTAGGTTCAGTAATTCATTGCAATGACCACACAGATTCAGACACTATCCTCACAGTTATGGGCTTTATTAGAGAAGTTAACAGGCTATGGTTAAGGCTTAGACATGTTCACGCTATAGTACATCCAGTCAGGGCAGCTTCTCCTTTGCTATCTCACAGGCAAGCCTCTTTCTAGCCTCCAACTCCTTGGCATCTGGCCTACCAATGTTACAAAGTTCTTTCAGACTGCTGATAAATATTAACAGGGCACACCACTCCCCCATGAGTCAGCAAACTTAGCTCCACTGATTAAGTGCCTGGAGGCACCCCACTCTACAAGCAAGCCTTCTGCCCAAAGTCACTCAGCTTTACTTGCTCCATGTACTGGGAAGCCCACCTCTCTAATTGGTTCTCTGGCTCTTGCTTCTGCTGCTGTTCTTCTTTTACTTTTCTGGTCACGGCTTTATGTTCCTCGGTTGAAGCGGCTCAATGTACAGGGGAAAATCTTGGGATTCAAGGATCTTTTACTCCTGGTTCTTGCTTTTTGATAGCTTGAGATTCCCAGGTCCTGCTTCTGAAATGGCACATTTATATCCATGTAAGTGTTCCAACTTTTCACAGTTAGCCCTGCTAATAATTACTCACAACTGAATAAATAACATACGCCACCAGCATATCCCCTCACCTTCTCTTACTCAGATCTATCAAGAAAAAAGTATTTGGTAGGAGTTTATAAAGACTGTGGCTAGAAGAAACATTAAATCATTTACTAACTGCAGATATGTACAATGGAAACTAACTAATAGGGTACTTGAGGGAACTATAAATAGTGCCATATAACTGATTATAATATCAAGCCATTTAGTCAATTTTTCATATCTTCTAAAAACTACGTTAATTTGCATGTATCTACAAGTAACATCATTTCAAGTTTCTCTTACAAATGAGCATTTATTTGTCTTCTATAACAAAACACTAGATGAAGATGGATGCCAGCATTGATTCAGGAGCTCATGAAATCATCAAGGAGACAGATGACTTCTGTTTTTCTAGTGTTGGCATTTTGTTTCTGGTCTTTAGTATGGCTACTACATCTCCAGGCATGATGAGAGGGCAAAGACAGTGCCTAAAGTTATTATTAGCATTTAAAAAGCAAGCAAAAACATTCCTAAAAACTTCTTGGCAGAGTCTGCTTCGATATCATTGCTTCAAACTAAGTACTATAAACACCTCAGCAGCAAAGGATGCTTAAGACTCATAGAGTAGGCTTGCCTTATCTTACAACAATACTTACGCCTTTCCTTTGTTCATGCTGAAGACCCATGGAATAGGATTGCCCTGTTTTACAATGATGTTTATGCCTTTCCTTTGTTCTCTCTGACAAAATTCGAGTTTTCTTAACAAGAAAATATATTCAAAAGTAACATTGTGGGGTCTGTGTAACTTTTACATTTGTTTATTCTTTTGGACATAACTTACATCTTCCAAATGTAGCATACAGATGGAAGAAAACTAACAGGACTGAGGGGAAAGCTGAGAAATTAACAAAAGGACAAAACTCACTTTTCTGCTGCTAAAACTCAACCCGTGCCTTTCTGAATCATTATGAAGTATCACATTATGAAGTAGTGTGACATCCCTGTAGTGAACTAGCTCCCAGTACAGACACTCACACAAACACAAAGACAAAAGATCAGAATCATCCCATGCAAAATAGCCCAAAGCAAAATGGTTTCAAGATCCAATTTCTGCTGTGAAGTTTAGAATCTTATGTTCACTTGAATGAAGTTTATTTAAAAGATACTGAAAATTAAAAATATAGAAATTCACTTACTTAAACAATATAGAAATTGACTTATGTTTTATATAATCAAGAGCAAATCTTGTGCTGGTATAATTCCATAATTTTCCAGCACCAAAATTTCTTCTACATGCTTATACAATTTAACAGATTCCATTTAATGGTTGAATCTATTTGTCTCATATGAGGTAATCAAGTCTACCTCTTGACTCCAAGAAGAGAGAACAGGAAGGCAGATTCCTTTCCTTTAATTAAACCCTCCAAAAGTTGTCCAAATCAAGTTCTTTTACATTTTATTACATTGCATGAACATTTGGGCCTGCTTAACTAAAATGCAGTTTTGGCAATTTAGTTTCTATTTTGGGAAGCCATGTTCCCAAATCAAATTAAAGAGAAAGTGAAGCTGACCTCAAGTCATTGTATTTTCCATTGCCTCAGATGTATCTGAAAGCTGGACTATGAGAAAGTAAGGCAGAACGTTAATTGATATGCTTGAACTGTGGTGTTGGCAAGAATATTAAATGTACCATGGACAACCAGATGACCAAACAAATCAGTCTTAGAAGAATTGTAACTAGAATGTTCCTTAGAAGCAAGACTTCACATTGCTTATTTTGGACACATCGTCAAGAAAGATCAAATACTAGAAACAACATGATTGATAAAACGAGTCATTGAAAATGAGGGAATTTCTGGAGCTTTAATGGCATGATAACCATAACAATGGACTTGAATATATGCCAATCATGAAAATGAGGCTGGACCAAACATTTTATTTTTTTTTATCCATAATGTCATCATTAGTTACAGCTCACTTGATGTCTACTAACAATAACAATTAAGCAAGATATGAAGATTGAATTTTGGAAGATACCATATCACTTATCAATAATTAGAAATATGTCACATTCTAACATGTGGAATATGATGTTGATAGCCAACTCCTCAGTTCTGTTATCTCTGCATAGAAACTTTAAGGTTTCAATTTCTTGAGTGGAAAAACTGTATTAATGTAGTAATATAAATTGATTTTTATCCTCCAGTATTTTCTGTTATATTATACTGTCAAAAAAGCACATACTTTGAGAGTTTTCTTAGTATCTTTTTATGTTTTATGTATTAATAAAAATGTATCCAAATATTTAATTTCTGTTTGCTTTATGTAGTATTGCAAATTTGAGCCATGGAACTAAAGAGGTTCTAAGAGAAAAATCAGAAAATCTGTAAATATAGATATGGCAAATGATATAAAAGAGAATTTTCAGGTAAAGGGCACAAAGCCAAGAAAAATAAAAGGAAAAGAATGAGTAGTAGAATAAAAAATAAAAAGTCTTAGAGTTGTTGTTGTTATAGTTATTAGAGATTGTCAGGTCAACTCTGACTCATAAATACCCTAAACGCAACCTAACAAAACAATGTCCAGTCTTGTGCCATTCTTACAGTTATCACCATGTTTGAAGAGGTGTCAATCCCTCTCATTGGAGATCCTCCTCTTTTTTGCTGACTCTCCACTTTACCAAGCATGATGTTCTTCTCCAGGGGCTAGTCCTTCCTGACAAACATCTCTTCAAATAGTTTTGGGCAGGTAGCTGTCTTCCAAATTGTTTGACATAGACCAATGAGTGACTCCAAAGCTACATCAGTTTGTTGAAACATTTCAATTGGTGTTCTTTCAATTCCTGGAGTCTTGGGTTTTGCCAATGCATTCAGCACAGCTTGGACTTCTTCCTTCAATATCACTGTTACTTGATTGTATGCTGCATCTTGAAATCTTTAAACACAGACTACCTTTTTTTAATACAAAGGATGTATATTCCTTCTACCTTCTTTTGACACTTCCTGTAGCATTCAACATTATGCCCATAGAATCCTTTAATAATGCAAGCCAAAGCTTGAATATTTTTCAGTTATTTCAGACTTTAAAAATGTCCATCCCTTTTGGTTTTCTAATTCCAAGTTGTTGCAGATTTCATAATAGTACTTTACTTTTTCTTCTCGAGCTGCCCTTTGAAATTTTCTGTTCAAATCTTGTACTTCCTCATTTATTCCATTTGATTTAGCATCTCTATGCTAGAGAGCAAATTTCAGAGTCTCTTCTGACATTTTCTGTTTTGTCTGTCTTTTTAATAACCTTTTGCTTGTTTCATGTATAGTGTTATTGATGTCATCCCATACGTCTTCTGGTCTTCAACCATTAGGGTCTAATGTATCAAATCTGTTTTTTAGATGGTCTCTAAATTCAGGTGGGATATGTTCAAGGTCATATATTGACTCTTGGGAACTTGTTTTAATTTCTTCAGTTTCAGCCTGATATTACATATGAGCAATTGATGGCCTGTAATATATTCAGGTCCTGGCTTTGTTTTGGCTGATAATATTAAGCTTTTCCAGTGTCTTTTGCCACAGATGTAGCCAATTTGAATCCTGCTTATTCCATCTAGTGAAGTTCACATGTATAGCCACTGTATATGTAGATAGATAGATAGATAGATAGATAGATAGATA
>NW_006408561.1:6534553-6536042 GCF_000296735.1 Chrysochloris asiatica | reverse complement strand
GGCTTAAACATTCATTAATAATTGGTATATGGAATGCATGAAGTATGAATCTAGGAAAATTTTAAGCTGTTAAAAAGAAATGAAATATGTAAAGATTGATATCCTAGGCATCTGTGAGATGAAATGCTCTGGTATTGTTCATTTTGAATCTGGCAACCACTTTGCTTACTATACTGGGAATAACAAATGGAAGAAGAATGGCATGGCATTCATCATCAAAAGGACTATTTCAAGATCTGTCTTGAAGCACAAAGTTATCTGTGATAAGATAATATCCATATACTTATATGGAAGACTAGTAAATACAACTATTACTCAAATTTACACACCAAGTCAATGATGAAGAAATTGAAGAATTCTACCAACTTTTTCAGCCTGAAATAGATAAAATATGCAATCAAGATGTGCTGATAATTACTGGTAATTAGAATGCAAAGCTTGTAAACCAAAAGGAATGATTGGAAAATATAGCCTTGGTAATAAAAACAATGCTGGAGATCGCATATTAGAATTTTGCAAGACCAATGACTTTTTCATTGCAAATGCCTTTTTGAATGACATGAATGATGACTGTACACATGGACTGCTGCATATGGAATACACAGATATCAAATTGACCACATTTGTAGAAAGAAATAGAAAAATTCCAAAACAAGGCCGTGGACAGACTGTAGAACAGACCGAAAATGGCTCATATGCAAGTTCAGGCTGAAGCTGAAGAAAATTAAAACAAGTTCACCTTGAATATATCCCACCTGAATTTAGTGATCATCTCAAGAGCAAATTTGTCAAATTCGACACTAATATCTGAAGACTAGAAGTGTTGTGGAATGACATCAAAAACATTCAAGTAGAAAGAAACATTCATTAAGAATGGAAGAAAGAAGGAAAAGACCAAAATGTATGTCAGAAAAGACTCTGAAACTTGCTTTCCAGCATAGAGATGCTAAAGAAAATAGAAGAAATGAGGAGGTAAGAGAGCTGAACAGAATATTTCAAAGGCTGCTCAAGAAGACAAAGTAAAATATTACAATGAAATGTGTAAAGATCAGGCATTAGAAAACTAAAAGGAAAGAACATGCTTGGTTGAACAAACTGAACAAAACTCAGGCTGAACAAACTGAAGAAAAAATTCAAGACTTGATGTGAAATACTGAAGGATTCTGTGGGCAAAATATTCAATGTTGCAAAGAGAATCGAAAAGGAGATAGAAGGAATCCATAGAGCCACTATATCAAAAAGAAATTGTCAATTTCCAACCATTTCAAGTGGTAGCATGCAATCAAGAGCCAGTGATACTGAAAGAAAAATCAAAGGTACACTGAAGATATTGGCATAGAACAAGCCTCTGAGAATTGATGGAATACAAGTTGAAATCATTCAACACACTGAGGCAGCACTGGAGGCCTTCACTCATCTATGCAAGAAATTTAGAAGATGACTACCAGGCCAGCTGATTGGAAGAGATCCATACATATGCTCATTCTAA
>NW_006408561.1:6531532-6533235 GCF_000296735.1 Chrysochloris asiatica | reverse complement strand
TGCAGCTGTTTCATCTCATTTTGAGTTTTATCCCATTAGTATATGTAAGTCTTGAAAGCTTTGTTCTATTCGTATCATTAAAGTCAACTCTACTTTGAGAAAGCAGCTCTTCCTTAGGAGTGTATTTAGTGCCTTTCAACTGTGGGCAGTTTCATCATCCACAACTATATTAGAAAATGTTCTTTCTGCTAGTCATAAAGGTTTCAGTGGATAACCACTCAGAATTGGTCTGTCTCTCCATCATCTTGTCACTATTGGCCTGGTAGCTGCACTTAATCTGAAATCTGTCCACTATGGGTGAATCAGTTGTTATTTCAAATTCTGGTGGCATGGCTTCCAGCATCCCAGCAACACACAGGCCTCCACCGTACAACAGACTGACAGATGAGCAATGAAAAGAATCCTAGGAATTGGTAAACAAAATATGAAAGAAGTCTTCTTTCAGTGAAATGAAAAAATATGAAGAAATACATAAGAAATAGCAAATTCTTGATGTCAGAACATACTAGGATGGCTATAAAATCCCACTGGATATATTAAAATAGCTCCTCAGTGACCAAGTATCTTCCAATTATGTTCTATGAAAACATAAATCAAAAAACATTTTAAAAATCTCCAGAACAATGAGACTATGTATTAAAAAAAAAAAAAAATCATTGTGGCTAAACCAGTGAATATTCTACCAAACACTTAGGGTAATTCATTTGTTTTACTACCCAGAAAACCTAGTCAAGACAGTCCAAAAAATTTGGTTACATTGACAAATTTGAATACTTCAGAATTACTTCATTCGATTATCAAATGACACCTGCAGAATACTTTAAGACATTAAGTAAGGAAGAATATACTAAAATAAGTTCTGGAGCTCTGGTAGCAAAGTGGTTATGAATCGGGCTGCGAACCTTGAGGCCAGCAGTTCAAAACTATCAGCCACTCCATGGGAGAAAGATGAGGCATTCTACTCCCGTAAAGATTTACATCCTTGGAAACCCTGTACAGGGTTGCTATGGGTCGGAACCAACTCGACGGCACTTAACAACAACAAACCAAGGTTAAAAGCATATTTGCTTTCTATATTTTATTCTATGTTTTTCAAATTTTAAAAGTATTGCCAAAGCAGTCTTACCTCTTATGGAAAAAAGTTTAGAGTTGCCTACAGTATTTTACATTTATTTTGGGGATAGTGTTACCAGTTTAATTAGACTTCCTTAGTGAAATACAATGCATGTTTATTTCCAGAGAAGCATCAACACTAGAGTGAAAATGCACCATCTGTGAAAGTAAAATCTAATAGGTTTATTTTAATTCCAGAGAATGGTCTGCACTGGAAAACATCAAAAATCACAAAAAGACTGCTTCAGAGGTCCACAAAGAAGCCAGCATCCTTATACTATTAAAGCAGGAAGGAAAGCTACAATATTATGATGGGCTGAAAGGCAATTGGGAGAGTTGGAGGCTGGTTAGCTTAAAGTTTTGGGGGTTGTGGGGCTTAGTGGAGACTGGTGGATAATGATGTTGTTGTTAAGGTGCCATAGAATAGGTTCCAACTCATACTGACCCTTTCCAAAACAGAATGAAACACAGTCAGGTCCTGCATCATCCTCACAATTGTTGCTACTTTGAGCCCATTGCTGATGCAACTGTGTCAATGCATTTACTTTGGCATGTCTTCCTCTTTTTTGCTCACCCTCCATTTTATCAGA
>NW_006408561.1:6523838-6530262 GCF_000296735.1 Chrysochloris asiatica | reverse complement strand
ACAAATATGAGTCTCTTCCATTCAGTTGGCCAGGTAGTTGTCTTCCAAATTTCTTGGCATAGATCAGTGAATATATCCAGTGGTACGTCAGTTTACTAAAAGATTTACATTTGTATGCCATCACTTCTTAGAGCTTTGTTCTTTGTAATGCCTTCAGTGAACCTTTAAATTGTTCCTTCAGTACCATTGGCTATTGATGACATGCTAACACTTGAAATGTTTGAACATGGAACATTTCTTTTGGTACAATGATTCTGTACTCCATCCATCTTCTTTTGATGCTTTCTGTATCATTCAATATTTTGCCAAATAAAATCCTTCAATATAGCATGTTGAGTCTTGAATTTTCTCTTCAGTTTGTTCAGCTTGAGAAATGCTGAATGTATTCTTCCCTTTTGGTTTTCTAACTCCAGGTTTTTGAACAATTAATTATAATACTTGACTTTGTCTTCTCAGCAAAGACTTATGTACAATAGTTTACCTCCTTATTTCTTCTATTTGCCTTATCACCTCTAGCTCTGAAAGAATGTTTCAGAGTCTCTTTTGACATCCATTTTGGTTGTTTCATTCTTTCATTGTCTTCTTAATGATTTTTTGCTTTCTTTTACAGAGCAACTGGTAAATTTTAACTACTGACTTTGGTTAGCAGCCCAGGTTATAATCCACTAAGGTAGCAGGGCTAGAAACTGACTGTTTTTGTTGTTAAGTGCTATCGAGTCTGTTCTGACCCATAGCAACCCTGTATAGGGCTTCCGAGGAGCAGCTGGTAAGCTTGAACTGCCAACATTGCAGTTCAAACAACTGTGCAGTCTGGCACATAAACCCACAGCACCACACCAGAAACTGGTGGGAAGCCCCCTCCCCCACACCAAACTATGGACCTTAGTATCCTTCAGATCTATAATTGAATTCATCCCTATGAATATTTAATTTTCAAGTAAACAGTTAGTAACATTGGTAAGGTACACACAATCAGCTATTTGAGATCAAAGGGGTAGTATTTTCCCAGTGACAAAGTTCAGAAGTAAGGAAGAGTTAGGAAAGAAGGAGAAATGGATATGGGAAACACAAGGGGGAAATGAAGTATGTGATGATACGTCAGGTGGATTGTAAACAATGACATGAACAAAATGCATATCAACTGTTGAATGGAAAACTGATCTGCTCTGTAAACCTCCATCCAGTTTACAATAAAAAGTTAAAATATAAAATGAAACAGCTTTATCCAGCATTTTTTTTCCTGGGTCTTTATGGTAAATAAGACTTGTCAATAATTCTTTGTGTCAAGACCCGTTGGGCATAGTCCATTACATCTTGCATCTGTTTGACTGTAAAGAAAAGAACCCCTGAGAACAGGCCTAATCACAGAAGAAGAAGGAAAAAAAAAAACACTTTAAGGTACATGGTTCCATCAGCACAAAGGTTAAGCACAGGAAAGAGAAAACAAAATACATTAGAAAAGGTAACTTTAAAATTCAGCATGGATACTCTGTTTTCTCCTCAAATCTGTAGATCTTTCAACCTTTACTAAAATTTAATATGGATTCAAGATTTATGTCAAGACTTTTAAGTCCATCTTAAAGGAGTCAAGTCTCTGTTGTCAGGCTTTCCTATTTACACATACTAAGTGCCTCAGATTTCAGATTTTCAGACAATACATTGTAAATCTAATTTTTTCCTTAGAAATCTAAATTCCCTTATGTAGGAAGAAGCCCCTTACACAAACATGCTAATTTCAATTCTTTATTTGGAGAGGAAAATTACAAATAAGACCAGAGATAGTTTAATTAAAATCTGAGACTTTCTGCACTACAATTTCCCAAAAGAAGAGAAACATAATTCAGTCACACATTTTAGAAAGCAGCTGCAGAAACAGGCTTCAATAATGAAGCCTCTTGATGGAGGACATTCATATAAAAAGACCAAATGAAATAGGAAGGTGACTAACAGAGGAAAAATAGAAAACTAGACCATTAGATCTTGCTTTCTATAGCTTATAGCATACAGTCCTTAAGAGTATCTCCACACTTACCTGTATTTAACACAATCAATCTTTGATATTGGAAGAAATAGTTTGGCTTTTGTTTCAGAAATCTTGTATTTTGTACATTTACACTGTGAGAACTGTTTACAGCACTACAGACACCAATTTTTTCAACTGTGAGTTAAGCACCTTCCAAAATTACTGTATTAAAAATACCCTGATATTACATAGCCACAAAATTATAGAAAGTTAAAGTTTCATGTATATGTGAAAAAATGATTAAAGGGTGTAGAAAGAGAATACATGTTTCTAGAGCAAGGAACATCATAAAATTTGAACAATACTATGTTTTACAAACAGCTTCAAATGAGATTTGGAAAGTTTACTGTGAGTGAAAAGTCTATACAAATCAAATTTAATAGCTATAATCCTATTTTATTCAATATCTGTTTAAAATAAGAAAGATGATCCATTATATATATATGCTCGAACAACTGACCTTGTGGTTCAAACTGAACTTGGAGGAGAGAGAGAGAGAGGGATGATTTTAAAAAATGAATGACGTTGTGTGTTAAGAGTCCAATAAAGAAGTGATCGTGATTTCTTTGGGGAAAGGATTTTGCGAATAAAAAATTGGTTAAAGTAATGAAGATAGCATTGAAACATTTAAATTTTGACCAAAAAGCTAAGTGCTTGATACTTAAACTAGTCCTGCACAAGCAAGAGAACACTACATACATTTAGAAACTTATTTCAGTTTCTAATATTTTTGACAAAATTAAGGGAATCCTGGTGTTGTGCTGTAGGATGAATGCTGGACTAAGAACCACAAGATCAGCAGTTCAAACCCACCACCTCTCCTTGAAAACCCTGTATAGGAACTCTAAGTCAGAACCGACTTGATGGCAGGAAGCAACAGCAATTGCTTAATTATATTGACTTTTCACTTAGCAAAATAAATAGTTTTGATTCAATAAACCATTCTTTAAACTGTGAAAAATGAAATTTAGTGTTGGAGATTTTTCTTCCTCTCCTTCACTCTTTCCTTAGGTCCTCCCATTTTGTTTCTACATAATGCTTTCACTTAGCAGCATCTGAGACTAATTCAAAGCATGTTTATTGAGGAATGGGATACTTCATCAACTATTCCCAGGACTCAGAATTTTTGAGATTATAATGTTTTTATATTTAACTTTAGAATTAAATTGAAGATAAAATGCTTCTTGTTGTTGTTCTTAAGTGCCGTTGAGTCAGTTCCGACCCATAGCGACCCTGTGTAGGGTTTCCAAGGAGCTGCTGGTGAGCTTGAACCACTGACTTTGCAGTTCAAACGGCTTTGCAGTCTGGCACATTAACCCACAGCACCATACCAGGACTCCTAAAATGCTCCTTAGGGATAGAAATTTAAAAAAAAATAATATAAAATATTAATTTGAATATTTGAATGAATTATACTAATGCTATATACCAGATAAAAACAAAAAGATAAACTTATTTCTGCAGACCTTGAAAGATGAGAGATGCCTTAAAATATTTTAGAAATTATTTTCTTTCATAACAGCCTCATTTCTCCCGCTTTGTATTTTCTTTGTAAATTGGAATTAGCCTGAATAATTTTTTTAAAAAAATCAATTGTTTCAAATTCTTTCCTAGACAGGGGTCAGACTACATTCTTGTTTGTAACTCCTACACCTGGAGTTCTGTCCGCTACATAATAGGTGCTCAACATTTTTTGTGTGTGTGTAATAAATGAATGAAGAGTAGAATTCATAAGACACATGAGTGGACCTTAACAAACTTTGATTATAAAGACACCAATAACTACAAAGCAATGATAAGATTTAGTTGGGAAAAGTCCAGAAAGTCAACATGATTATACTGAAAAGACAAAATTCAGTATTAGAAAATAGACCTCTCAAAAACAAAGCCACTGCCATTGAGTTGATTCTGATTAATAGTGACTCTATACAAGGTTGCTTGAGTCCTACCTAGTGTGGCACTGTGGGTTAACGAGCCAGACTGAAAAGTCGTTTGAATCACAAGGTCGATGGTTCAAGCTCACCAGTTTCTCCTTGAAAACCCTATACAGGGTTGCTATGGGTTGGAATCGACTTGGCGGCACTTAACAACAACATGGAAGGTTTCTTAGACTTCAAATCTTTACAGGATCAGACAGGCTTATCTTTCTCCCACAGAGTGTCTGGTGGATTTGAACTGCCAGTTTTGCAGTTAGCCCAATGCCTAACCAACAGCACCAACAGGGTTCTTTAATATAAGAACTAGACTATACAAAGCAGTTAACTTTCTTTTAAATAATGAAAATGAGATGCATCCTAAATCATGGATCTTTAGGTCAAATTCTCAATATCATTTTGTTCTTTGAGGGCCTGTGGATATAGTTCCTAGTTCATAGTTATATCCACTATGATAACCATCAGTTATCAAAATCTGGTATCAGATTTGATATGGAATAGAGTTCATTCTCTAAATAGTTTATTTCTAAATAATCAGTCATGCTAGAGACACTGAATTTTAAAATGCCTTGAATTGGGTGAGCATTTGCTAAATTAAATAAATTATATTTTAAAAAATATATATTGGGAATGTCTGCTGTGATCACTGCCTCTTACAGAATTTACTATATGGGACCAAGTTGTTAACAGCAATTAGAAAGGTTAGATAGGACGCTGCCTGGAAAGTGAGTTCATGTCAACAGGAGAGTGATAAATTAGAAAAGGAGGATGAGAATAGTTGCACAATTTAGAGAACGTAAACAATGGCACAGAATTGCACATGCAGAAACAAATGAATCAGTGTATATTTCCAACAACAAAAGTTAGGGTCAATAAAAGGTATTAGAAAGGGGGAGGGGGATGGAAGAACAAGGTAGATGGAGGAACATGGAAGCAGGTTTGCATGGCCTAAATGGAACAGAGTCGTGTATGCTCAACTTTGGCAAAACAGAGCTCAAGGCATAGACTGAATGGGTAAAAGAGGGGAAATAATGTTAAGATACTGACTTATGAATATTGGTTTCCTTTGTCTACTACTGTAAAATAGACACGTGGGATAGAAAGGAATATCAGGAAACATGATTATGGAAATCTTGTAAGGCTGTCTTCAGCCTATAACTGATTGGAATATATAAAAGGGGTTCTAGAATTTGCCCAGTGAAATAAGCTTCCTGGAGCCTTTGTAGTCTATAGAGCCATAGGTGGAATCCTGAGCCCCATCCAGGACTATCTGAGATGGGACATTACTACTTGAAATGACAAGCAGACCAGTCTGGAATAGCTAGAGGAATAGAAGATACTTCTTAAAAGAAAGATCAACAGGAAAAATCCAAAACAAAAATGGCAGTCTGATTGGCTACTACAAGCATGTTGTTTGCTGGGGAGCCATTAAGGCAAACAATCAAGTCCCCTCAGGACAAATCCATCTCCAAGACTGAAACTCAAAGGGAACACATGTGAAGGCATGTAAGCTTGCTGGTGACCATGTTGGTCTCCTGGTGAGTGGAAGAGGTAGAAAAGCAGCAATGAAGATATGGGCCTAGTTCGACCATGTTCCATAAATTCCTGTTGACCTGGAGATGAGAGTGAGAAGAGGAAAAGCTGGTTAGTCCAAAGTGTGGTGAGACCTGGGGACTTCTGAACCCATGGACAAGGATATAGTCTCAGAGGGCTGGAGTTGAAAGCAAAGAGGCAGCTGATGTGAAGTGAGAGGAGATGCACAAGAACACCCAAACTTGTAGATAGTACCCATTCAACCTGGCTTCAATGGATTAATTATCAAACTCAATCAGAGAAGATAAAAGACAAAGGACAAGTGTAAATTGCTACAATTTGATGAACTTGACCTATACTTATGGGTGTAGTATCTCAAATTACCAGCTGAGAGAGAAGGAGTCAGAGAAGGAGTCTTCACATCCAAAACCAATCCTATCCCCTCTGTATACAGGGTTGATAGGGACAGGCAACTTAGACATTGGCTACCTAAAATGGAAAGGGGTATAAAGGCATGAGGAGTCTTACTGTGGCACCATGGGTCAATGTGCCAGACTGCAAAGCAGTTTGAACTGCAAGGTCGGTGATTCAAGCTCACCAGCTGCTCCTCAGAAACCCTACACAGAGTCGCTATGGGTCAGAACCGACTTGATGGCACTCAGCTACAACAACTACTAGAGGCATAAAGTAATTGGCTTACAAGTTTTCAAGAGGGAGTTCAGTTTCAGAGTGTGTGGGGGAAGGTAGAATCCCATTGAATCATTTTTATCTTGTCTAGACAGGTCTGGTGAAAGGCTATGGGGATAAGATTGTTGTGATTCAATAGTGAATAATTGTAATCATGATTAATTGTGACTGTCACAACTATACAGGTAGAAGTTTTATAACAAAAAGAGGGGAGTAGTTAATCTTGCAGTCAGTCCAGGACCAGAGA
>NW_006408561.1:6521600-6523153 GCF_000296735.1 Chrysochloris asiatica | reverse complement strand
TCTCCTTTTTCGCTGACCTCTTCTTTTCCTAGCTTGATGTCCTGATGATATGTCTGAAGTATGAGAGATGAAGTCTGGCCATTTTAGCCTGTAAGGAACATTCTGATTGTACTTCTTCCAACACAGATTTGTTTGTTTTTCTGGTAGTCCATGTTACTTTTAATATTGGTCAATAATACCGCAACTCAAATGTATCAATTCTTCTGTGATCTTTCTTATTCTTCGTCCAGCTTTCATATGCATATGAAGCTATTGAAAATGCCATGACTTAAGTCTAACATATCTGAGTCCTCAAACAAGTATCTTTGCTCTCGAACACTTTAAAGAGGTCTTGTGCAGCAGGCTTGCCTAATGCTACTGCATCGCTTGATTTCTTGACTGCTGCTTCCATGTATCTTCTTGTTGAGTCTAAGCAAAATTAAGTCTTTGAGAACTTCAATCTTTTCTCCATGTGTCATGATGTTATTTATTGATCCAGGAATTTTTGCTTTCTTTATATTGAGATGCAATCCATACTGAAGGCTATGGTTTTTGATCTTCATCAGTAAGTATTATAAGTCCGCTTCATTTTCAGCAAGCAAGGTTGCATCATCTGCATATACTAGGCTGTTAATGTGTCTTCCTCCAGTGCTGAGGCCACTTTCTTCTTCACATAATCCAGCTCCTTAGATTATGTGCTAAGCATACAGTTGAATTAATATGATGAAAGTCTGCAACCCTGGTGCACACCTTTCTTGATTTTAAGCCATTCAGTGTCCCCTTGTGCTGTATGAATGACTGCTTCTTGGTCTATGAACAAATTCCTCATGAGCACAACTAAGTGTTTGGTAGTAGTCATTCTCTGAAACGTTGTCCATAGCTTGTTGTGATAAAAAAATATTTGTGTAGTCTGCAGCAGAGGTTAAATATTTCTCTGGTATTCTCTGCTTTCAGCACTGATAGTCCAGGTTCCATGTCTTCGGGGAATTTTGGCTTGAACCTCTGGCTGTTCCCTGTTAATATTCTGTTGCAGCTGTTTTTGAATTATCTGTTGCAAATTTTTGCTTTCATGTGATATTAACATTTATTGAGGATTTCCACATTCTTTTGAGACATCTATCTTTGGAATGGGCAAACACATGTATCCCTTATTTCAGTTCTCCAGGTACTGTCTTCCAAATTTCTTGGCATAGATGAATGAGTGCCTCCAGTGCTACATCAGTTTGTTGGCAGATTTCTGTTAGTATGATATGGAAATTTTACCCATCTCTTCCCCCAATATAGTCTATTTGATTCCTGTGCATTCCATTTAGTGAGGTCCATGTGTACAGTCACTTGTTTGGTATTTTAAAGGGTATTTGCAATTAATAAATCATTGCTCTTGCAAAATGCTGCCATGCAATCTCCAGCATCATTTCTATCACCAAGACTGGACTGCAAAGTTAGTTTGAACCACAAGGTCAGCAGTTCCATTTCACCAGTTGCTCCTTGGAAACTTTATACATGATCACTATGAATTGGAACCAGCTCAATGGCACTTAACTACAACAATAACCCTTATACCAGTAAATTAA
>NW_006408561.1:6519752-6521240 GCF_000296735.1 Chrysochloris asiatica | reverse complement strand
TATATACATACATACATATATATGTATATTCTGTCTATATTCCTATTAGCTTAATAAAAGTTGATCAAGAAAATAAACTTAAGCCTAAAATATAGAGAAAGCCCTGGTAGCACTAATCCCAATGTCTTTAGAGCAAGTCTACCAGCTACTCTGCAGAAGAGAAATGAGGTTTTCAGTTCCCATAAATATTTACAGCCTTGGAAACCATAAACAGTATCACTGTGAGTTTAAATTGGCTTTATAACAGTGTGTTTAGTATGGTACATACATATAAGCAGATTTTGTATAAATAGAGATGTTGAAGTTGATGGGATTACTTATAATTCTTTTTCTTGTCCAGTACCATCAAGTAGCTTCTGACTCTTAGTGACCCTGTGCTTCTGAGGAGTGACTGGTGAGTTTGAACCTTCAACCTTGCTGCTTAAACAAATTTTCCATCCCATGCTTATCCTACAGCACCATATCAGGACTCCATAATGAAATTGTTGTTGGTGGAGGTCTCTATTCATAGCGACCCTATACTGGGTATCCAAAGAGCAGCTGGTAAGTTTGAACTGCTGATCTTCTGGTTCAAACCAACCTTGTGGTTCAAGCCAACATTGCAGTTCAAACTGACCTTACAGTTCAGTGCATTATCCTGCTTAATTTCCTAAACTTAATTATTCCCGCTTGCAATTTTCA
Source organism: Chrysochloris asiatica (assembly GCF_000296735.1). Lineage (NCBI taxonomy): Eukaryota > Metazoa > Chordata > Mammalia > Afrosoricida > Chrysochloridae > Chrysochloris > Chrysochloris asiatica. The sequence goes on along the minus strand of NW_006408561.1, from coordinate 6,520,559 downwards.
ATCATATGCCCATTTTTAATTGCCACCTTTAATTTTCATTTACAGTATGTTTGCCAAATTTTCCACCACCCACCTGTCAGTTTGTCATAATGGAGTGGCTTGCATGTTGCTGTGATTCTTGAAACTGTGCCACAGGTACTTTAAATATCAGCAGGGTCACCCAGGGTGGACAGATTTTAGAAGAGCTTCAAGATGAACACAGACTAGGAAGAAGGAGTGACTGATTACTTCCAAATATTTAGTCACTGACCTTATGAATAACAGTGGAACACTGTCAGCACTAGAATATTGAATATGTAAACATGATGAAGAACACCAGACTATTGTCAGATATAGTGCCAGAATATGAACGCCTCAGGTTGGAAGACACACAATATATGAGTGGGAGGAACTGCCTCCTCAAAGTAGAATTGACCTTGATGACACAAATGAAGTAAAGCCTTTGGAACCTCCATTTCCTGATGGGGCATAACTCAAAATGAAGAGAAACTGATGTAAGCATCCATTAATAATTAGAACATGGAATGTAGCAAGTATGAGTCTAGGAAAATTGGAAGTGGTCAAAAACAAAATGCAACGAATAAACATTGATATCCTAGGCATTAGCGAGCTGAAATGGACTGGCATTAGCCATTTTGAATCTTACAATCACATGGCTTACTGTGCTGGGAATGACAAATTAAGGAGGAATGACACTGCATTCATCATCAAAAAGAACATATCAAGATCTGTCTTGAAGTATAAAGCTGTCTCTGATATGATAATATCCATACACCTATAAGGAAGACCACGGGAGAAAGATTAGGC
>NW_006408561.1:6510277-6519397 GCF_000296735.1 Chrysochloris asiatica | reverse complement strand
TAGAATTTTGCAAGACCAATGACTTTTTCATTGCAAATAACTTTGTTTTAAACAACATAAAAGATGACTATACACATGGACCTCACCCAATGAAATATATACAAACCAAACTGAATACATCTGTGGAAAGAGACTGTAGAAAAGTTCCATATCATCAGCCAAAATAAGGCCAGAGGCAGACTACGGAACAGACCATCTATTGCTCATATGCAAGTTCAGGTTGCAACTGAAGAAAATTAAAACAAGTCCAAAAGAGACAAAACATACCTTGAACATAACCCACCTGAGTTTAGAGATAATCTAAAGAACAGATTTGATGCATTAAACATGTAAGAATGAAGACCAAAAATATGTGGGATGACATCAAGAACGTCATACAAGAAGAAAGTAAAAGGTCATTAAAAAAACAAGAAAGAAGAAAAAGACAAAATGCATATCAGAAGAGATTCTGAAATTTGATTTCCAGTGTAGAGATGCTAAAGCAAATGGAAGAAATGAAGAGGTAAAAGATTTGAATAAAACATTTCAAAAGGCAGCTCAAGAAGACAAATTCAAATATTTTAACAAAATGTGCAAAGACGAAGTTAGAAAACCAAAAGGGAAAAACATGCTGAGCATTTCTCAGGCTGAAAAAATTGAACAAAATATTCAATCCTTGTCTTACAATATTGAAGGACTCTTTGGGCAAAATATTGAATAATGCAGAAAGAAAACATTCTTTCTATCAAAAGAAGGTGGAAGGAATGTACAGTCACTGTACTAAAAAGAAATGGTCGATGTTCAACCATTTCAAGAGGTAGCATATGATCAACAGTCAATGATCCTGAAGGAAGAATTTCAAGGTCCATTGAAGGCGTTGGTAAAAAAAAAAAAAAAAAAAAAAAAAGGCACCAGGAATTGATGAAATACAAATTGAAATCTCTCCACAAAGTGATGCGGCACTGGAAACACTATTCTATACCAAGAAATTTGAAAGATGATTACCTGGCCAACTGACTGGAAGAGATTCATATTTATGCCCATTCCAAAGAGAGGTGATCCAATGGAGTGAGGAAATCATTGCAAAATATCAGACTATCCCTTGCAAGCAAAATTTTTCTAAGGGTAATACAAAAATAGCTGCAACCATACATTGACAGGGAGCTTCCAGAGATTTAAGATGGATTCAGAAGAAGACCTGGAACAAAGGATATCATTGCTGACATAGATGGACGTTGGCTGAAAGCAGAGAATACCAGAAAGATGTTTACTTGTGCTTTATTGACTACACAATGGCTTTCACCTGCATTGATCATGACAAGTTATGGACAACATTGCAGAGAATGAAAATTGCTGAACACTTAACTGTGCTCTGAGGAAACTGCACATAGAAAATGAGGCAGTCTGAATAGAACAAGGTAACACTGTATGGTTTAAAATTAGGAAAGGTGTGAGACAGCATTGTATTCCTTCACCATACTTGTTCAAATGTATGCTGAGCAAATAATCTATGAAGCTGGATTATATGAAGAAAAACATGACATCAAGATTGGAGGAAGATTCATTAACAATCTACAATAGGCAGATGATACAATCTTTCTTGCTGAAAGGAAAGAGGACTTAATATACTTGCTGATGAATATCAAAGACCACAGCATTTCATTTGAGTTGCACATTAATGTAAAGAAAACGAAAATTCTCACCACTGGACCAAGAAAAAAACATATAAATGGAGAAAAGTTTGAAGTTGTCAAAGATTTAATTTTGCTCAGATCAACCATCAACACTCATGGAAACAGCAGTCAACAAATCAAATAGTATATTGCAATTGCCAGACTGCTGCACAGGATCTCTTTTAAATGTTGAAGAGTAGAGATGTCAATTTGAGGACTAAAGTGCACCTGAAACAAACTATGGTATTTTCAATAACCTCACATATATGAAAACATTGGACAGTGAATAAGGAAGACCATAGTAGAACTGATGCATTTGAGTTGTGGTGTTGGAGGAGTAAGATTGCCAAAAGAACTGCCAAAAGAACAAATAAATCTGTATTAGAAGAAGTACAACCAGAATGCTCCTTGGAAGCCAGGATGGCAGGACTTCGTCTCTCATACTTAGAACACATTATCAAGAGGGACTAGTTCCCTAGAGAAGGGTATCATGTTTGGTAAAGTGGAGGGTTGGAGCAAAAGAGGAAGACCCCCAATGAAATGTATTCACACAGTGGTGGCAGCAATGGGCTCAGGGGTGGCAGTGATTGGTTGGTACAGGACTGGGCCGTGTCTCATTTTGTTGTGCATATGTTCGCTGAATTGGTACCAACTCGATGGTACCTAACAACAATAAGATGTTGCTTAGAGCTGTCTTCCTAACATAATGGCATGGGTATGAGAAAGCGTAGACAAAAATGCAGAACACCAATGGAGGTTTTTGTATTTGTTTTGTTTTTCTCCATTTACAAAGTATATAATTAACAATACTGAACTTAATATTTCTCTTTTATAATATGGCTTATGTTCTGAATGTTTTATGTTTCTATAAATTCTGACACATTTAAGACATAATTTAAGCACTTTAACAAATGTGTTTAAATTGAGAAAAAATTTTTTATTAAAAATATATGAGGAGTATTTTTTAAATACTGAAAAAATACGAGAAATATGAAATATTAAGACCATCATACATTTGTTACTGTTGTTATCGTAAGTGCTGTGGAGTCAATCCTGACTTATAGCAACACTTTATATGGTTTCTGATTAACACCTGGTAGGTGTGAACCACAGATCTTGTAGTTAACAGTCCAGCGCTTGTCCTATAACACCACATTTTGTGGTGGTGGTGGTGGTGATGTGCTGGGGATTCAGTTCTGACTCATAGTGACAATTTATTCAGTTTCTGAGGTATGGCTGATGAGTGTGAACCACAGATCTTGTAGTTAACAGTCCAGCGCTTGTCCTATAACACCACATTTTGTGGTGGTGGTGGTGGTGATGTGCTGGGGATTCAGTTCTGACTCATAGTGACCCTGTGCAGGGTTTTCAATGCTGTAAATCATTTATGGGAGCAGAAAGCCTCGTCTTTCTTCTGCGGAACAGCTGGTAGTTTCAAACTGCTGACCCTGAGGTTAGCAGCCCGATTCTATGCTACTGGAACTCCTTAGCACCACATTTGTTGTTGTTGTTAGGTGTAATCGAGTCGGTACCGATCCATAGTGATCTTATGCGCAGCAGAACAAAACACTGCCCAATCCAGGGAAACCTCACTATTGTTGCCAAGCTTTAGTCCATTAATGCTGCCATTTGGCCAATTCATCTCACTGGGGGTCTTCCTCTTTTTCTCTGACCCTCCAACTTACCAAACATGATATTCTTCTCCAGTGACTGGTCCCTCCCGACAATATGTCCAAAGTATGAGAGAATGAGAGACAAAGTTTGACCATCTTGGCCTCCAAGGAGCACTCTGGCTGTACTTCTTCCAAAACAGATCTATTGGTTCTTTTGGCAGCCCATGGAAGCAATTTTAGTATTGTCCTCCAACACCATAACTCAAAAGCATCAATTCTTCTACGATCTTCCTTATTCACTGTCCAGCTTTCGCATGCATATGAGGTTACTGAAAATACCATGGCTTGGGTCAGGTGTACCTTAGTCCTCAAGCTGACATCTTTGCTCTTCAATACTTTAAAAAGGTCTTGTGCAGCAGATTTGCCTAATGAAATACATCATTTGATTTCTTGACTGTTGCTTCCATGAGAGTTGATAGTTGATCCAAGAAGAATGAAGTCCTTGACAACTTCAATCTTTTCTCCATTGATAAGAATGTTTTCTCCATCGATAAGAATGGTCCAGTGGTGAGGATTTTTGTTTTCTTTATATTGAGATATAATCCATACCAAAGGCTGTGCTCTTTGATGTTCATCAATAAATGTTTTAAGTCCTCTTGACTTTCAGCAAGCAATGTAGGTTGTATCATCTGCATATCGCAGGTTGAACCATATTTAGGTACGGCTAAACCAAACAGGTAGATATAATTTAGTTTCTATATGCTTTTAAAGTTCTTAAATATATAGCAACTAAATTCGGTGCATTAGTTTTATACTTTGCCTCTGATTTTAAAAAAAATAACAGCAGTATATAGACTATATCTTTAGATAGATGGATAGAAACCACTATATGGCTACAAGTCTGTCTGTTAACCTCAAGGTCAGCAGTCTGAAACTACCAGCGGTTCCACAGGAGAAAGATGAGGCCTGCTCCCATAAAGATTTACAACCTCAGAAACCTTATACGGAATTGCTATGCGTCAGAACTGGCTCCACAGTACATAAACAACCAAACAACCAAATACTCAATTAAGGGAGCATGATAACTGTACAATAAGCAACGGATTATAACCTATAATGTGGATGGTTAGAGCCCATCAGTTACTTTGTGGGCAAAAGATGAGCCTTTCTGTTCTCATAAATATATACAATCTTAGAAACCTTGTACAAGGTAACTATGAGTCAGAATGGACTCCATGGCATGTCACAACAACAGCATACCCAATTAAAAGGAGCCTTGGTGTAGTGGGTTATATAGTTATATGCTAACTACAAGGTCAACAGTTTGAATGCACAAGCTGCTCCTTGGAATAAAAAGGAGGTTTTCTGCTCCCATAAATAATTACAGCCTTGGAAACCCTATGTTTGAACACTATGAATCAGAATTGGCTGGATGACATTGGGTTAAGTATTTTGGTATACCAAATTAAAGTAACATGCTTTTAATGACATATTTTTTAAAGGATCCTTAGGCATTTTATCATGAGACATTTTGATAGTAGTGTAAACTGTCCATTATTTGAAAAACATAAAGATCTTGTGAATTTTAAAATAATTTTCTATAAATGTTGCTGACTGTGATTACAAATACTATCAAGGGTAATAAGTACAAAGAAAAAAAAAAAATCCTGAAATCAAGATGTGATTATTAGAATTCTAGAGTCCTTAAAAAGATAAAGTGTAATTCATTTGAATGTTCAAGGTTTGTGTGTACTTAGATTTTATAGTCCCCACCCACTCTTGGCCACCTCACTAAACCTAGCCCTGTAGGGACACAATCCTCTAGTGTTTGAATTTGTAGGTCTAAATGTATCCACAGCCATCTGTGTGATAGCCATCAGAGGAAAAGGATTCTGGACATGCTTAATTTAAGAGATAGGTTTCAGAGACATGTTTTTAACTATAATAACAAGTGTTTATCAGTGAGTTTTGAGGGGAAAGTTTGATTCCATCTGCACAGGTTACTACAATCATATAGGCATAATCTTATTAACCACTCCATTAAAAATTTATAAAAGAAAATTTCTTCACTTTCATTTGTAATTATATATATGTTTATGGATCCTATCAGCTTGTCTGCTTCTTTTCAAATGTTCTCCATCAAAATATAACCTCTCTCTATAGAGGCCAAACTATAGAATTTTAATTCCAACACATTTTCCCCAAAAGCCAAATGCATTTAAATTTTTCTAACCATGGCACTCAACTAACTGATCATTGTTGTCATCTAAATGCTATCTCTGGCTTCAGGTTTGTTTTTGGTTTTCTTTCTGTTAGTAAATTAGCTTTAATAATGAACATTTTAGCCCTAAGAGTTGAGATGGGACATATGGTAGGCAAAGGAAACAAAGAATTATAGCAGAATAACATCAATTTAATTCCTATGATTTGGTCAACAGCCTACCTTACCCAAATGAGACTCTTATGGCTACCACTGACCACAAGATAATCTGAGTAAAAGATCTTCTACTTAATAAATTTGCAACTAACGATATATTGCTAGGACATATGGTATGCAGGATTTGTGAACAATATGGAACAAGACTCAAGAACAAGTTGAAGATGGGCAGATTGGAGACTCAGTAACAAAGTTTTCTTGCTGCATGTTTAAACTCACAACTGAAATAGATGGGCCTTTAGTTTTGTCCGTTGCTAAGCTTTAGAATTCTAATTCCACATTTTGAGCTTAAAGGTATTAGAATTAATGATGCTATAAGAAGTCAACACATGGCCTTTATGAAATAAAAAGATGTTTATACATAAAAAGTAATGGGCTATGGTTGAACTGGCCAGACCACGCAATTCATCTCATTAAAAAACACACATGGGAATTTGGTCAGGAAGTCTAATTTGAAAAGATAAAACAGTGTGTTCCTCCCTTAAGCTACTAACTTTTCTTGCAATAATATCTTTTTATGGTTCTCAACATTTTATGGTATTGTTTATGTTTTATAAATAGTCTTGTTTTCAGTTTTTCAGACATGTATATACAAACACACCAAAATCAACTGTTGTTCAGTGAACTGTGGTAAACAGAACAGTAAACTGTTTCACTGTTTTGTTTTGGTACACAGGTGTTTGGGGACAGATTGAAAAGTTGACTTAACTAAAATGAAAATACCGTTAGTAAATTATAGAAGTATATGTGGTCAACAATCCACTACAGCAATATTTTTCACTCATCCTTTGAATACTTACTCAGTTAAATTCATGACCCATAAAGCACAGGGCAATGAAATCCATTTCTTATTGCTGTGTTGAATTAAAGTATTACTAATCATGCTTTAAAAATATCATCTTTTTGCATATACTTTGGAAGTCTCATTAGAGGAAAGACTATATTACTACAGACATTTTTATCCACTTTGACAGTCAATTGATGGAGGTAAAGCTTTTAATCTTCTTTTTAAATTCTTGAACTTAATTGATAAAAAGGGTTTTGGTCATCAGTCCTACAATCTGATTAAATGCAAAAATGTTTCCCAAACTCAACTCACTTATACCATTCCTGTGTAGTAGAGAAAAGTCATATTCTATTTAAAAGTAAAATGAAGAGGTTTATTAAAGATTTAATGCAATTGGGAAATATGTGGGCCATGAAAAGGAAACTATAAAGTCTGAAGCACAATAATTACACTAACATTTTTTTATGGTATTGTTGTTAAGCGCGGTCAAGTCGGTTCTGAATCATAGCAGCCCTTTATAGAGTTTCTGAGGAGCAGCTTGTGAGTTTGAACTGCATCCTTGAGGTTCAAACCAACTTTGAGGTCAAGAGCTTATTCTACAGCACCACACCTGAATGCAAACATTATTATTGTTGTAGCTGTTACTAAGTTATGTCAAGTGGACTCATAGTAAACCTGTATAAGGTTTTCGAGGAGTGGCTGGTGAGCCTGAACTGCCAACTTTGCGGTTCAAACTGACCATGCAGTCCAATGCATTAACCCAAGGACAACAGTATTTTGGTTGTTTTTCAGGCAATTTGGGAAGTTCGAGGTGGGCTTCCTAAAAAACAGAGGCAAGATGGTGATTGAGGGATAACATACATGTGGAACACAGTTATTGGCAATTTATCTTAGATTACAGATATAGATACGTTCAAGTAGAGGTGGTTGTTGTTGTTGTTATGCACCATGGAGTCGGTTCTGATTCATAGCGACCTTGCACAGGGTTTCCGAGGCCGCAAATCTTTACAGGAGAAGAAAGGCTCATCTTTCTCCCGCAGAACAGCTGGTAGTTTCAAACTGCTGACCTTGTAGTTCACAGCCCAGTTCATAACCACTACACTCCCAGAGCTCCTTTCAAGAAGAAGAGTACATGGGAAATCACAGGAAATGGCAGAACATATTGGTCTGGGATAAATGCTAATTTTAAATTAATTTCAATGTTCTAAATTTTGTCTTTGCAACTTTATATGAAAGCAAGGCTCCATACAATAAGCACAGGACTGCAAACCACAAGGTTGGGAGTTTAAGCCCACCAGCTGTTCCTTGGGAGAAAGAAAGGCTTTCTGTTCCCTCAAAGAAATAAAACCTCAGAAACCCTATACAGGGTCACTATGATTGGGAACAGACTTGAGGACACTTATAAAAAACAATTTTCTTTTGAAATAAACCATAAGCATAATTTTCTTTTTTTTTTTTACATTTTTATTGTGAATTGAGTGATAGTTTACATAGGAGAATGTCAGCTTTATACTCATAATATCTTATTTCGTTTCATTGCAATGATTATAATCCCCTCCATGCATCATCATTCAACAGTATTTGCTTCTATTCCCTCTGTTTATTTATTTATTTATTTTTCGGATGTACACAGAAGCACTCAGGAATATATAATCATTCATACAACCAAAGGGTATACCCTACAAGCCTGTCCCCTCCGCCAGCACACAGCCACTCTTCCTCCATGAGTCTAAAGTCCCCAGCCGCTCCATCACTCCATATCATGTCTCTGTCACCATCTTTGGCATTGCTGCTTCTCTGGATAGGGTCCCACACTCTGCTCTTCTCCCTTGATGGTCCCAGGGTCCTCCGCTCCTAGACTGAAAGATCAACCACTCCCCTCTTTTTGTTACAAAAGTCTACTTTTACATTTGCAACAATTGCAATCAGTCCTGATAACAATTATTCGCTATTGAACCACAAGTTTTATCCATATCTCCTTTCACCAGCCCCATCTAAACAGGTTGAAAACCACTTAGTGGAGATTCTACCTTCCCCCATACCCTCTGAAACTAAACTCCCTCTTGAAAGCTTTTAAGCCAGTCACTTCATATAGTCCCCCATTTTAGGTATTCTGTGTCTAAATTGCTCATCTCTGTCAACCCTGTGTACTGAGGGGGTGGGAATGATCCTTGCTGTAAAGATTAATTCCATCTTTTAAACTACTACATCCATAAGCATAGGTCAAGTTCATCAAATTGTAGCTGGTTACACTTTTTTTTCCTTCTTCTTTCTTCCTTGAGTTGAGTTCTGATCATCCAGCCATTGAAGCTTGGTCAAATGGGTACTATCTGCAAGTATGGGTATTCTTGTGCATCTCCCCTCACTCCAGTTCAGCTGGATGCTTCACTTTCTGCTCTAGCTCTCTCCATCAGCATACTTTTAAAATCACTTGTAAACACCACAGTGAGGCATTAGAGTCCTTGGTTTTTGTTTTCATAATTATCTCTAATGTAGACCAAAGACCAGAAGAATTGTGGGATGACATCAAGAATATCATACAGGAAGAAAGCAAAAAGTCTTTAAGAAGGCAAGAAAGAAGGAAAAGTTCAAAATGGATGTCAGAAGAGACACTAAAACTTGCTCTCCAGT
>NW_006408561.1:6506703-6508192 GCF_000296735.1 Chrysochloris asiatica | reverse complement strand
TTTTTTTTTTTTTTTTTTTTTTTTTTTGCAGTGACTCAAAAAGTATTGCTACAAAACCCGTAGAAACTTTTATTAAACAAAAAGATCAAAAGTAAATAGTAGTAGTAATATTATAAACTGACATGTATTGAGTCTTACTTTCCAGACACAGTTCAAAACCTTCATTGGCTCAGTTACTCCCCAAATCCTCTCCATAAAATGGTTATAACATTATATCTATTTTATAGGTAAAGAAAATGAGTCAGAAATTAGATAACTGACCACAGGACTCAAGACTAGTAAAGGAAAGGAGACAGGATACGATGAGATCATCCCAGTTTGTGCCTAAGCTATAATCTTTCTTTTTTGTTGCATAATTTATTATGAAATCAGTTTTTCACTTACACATTCTTGAAGTTAAAACTATAGCTTACAATGCACATAACTTTTCAAAATAAAGTGAGATGTTTTAACATGAGCATTTTTTTAAGAAGTAAAAAAAAATATTCTACACATTTCACCATCAAAAGCTGTCTGTGGCTTTTGTTTCTTTTGGGGGATAAATTTTCTATGCCTATTGATAGAAATACACTGTCAACTAATGTATCATTATTTCTAGTTTTATGACATTGGGTGTCGCATAGAGTTCAATTTATACTGCTCTTTGATGAAATAAAATTAGAATTTCTATTCAATCTTATGTTCTTAAAAACTGCATTTAGGGGGAAAAAACCTCTATGATCCTGGCAATATAACCTAATGAAATGAATATATGAAATATCAAAGTTACTATAAAAATACACATAGCTACATAAATTTTAACACACCCCATTTTTATTTCAAATGAAAAATTGGACCTTCCTTAAATTTTATAATCTATCATAATCCATGATATTTGAAACATAATGCTTATTTAAGATCTAATCACACAAGAAAAGGAGTTCTTTCCTACTTTTTTTAACAGCAAATATTGTAGTATTCTATACATACATCCCACTGCAAAAGAACAATGTGTTATTTCATTTGTGATAATTGAGCATTGTATTTAAATAAAATGAGTAAATACTTCACAACAATGAAAATATATACCTGTGTTTTAACAAACCACACTCATGTTAAATGAAATTTTAGTATTCTTATAGGTGGAGGTGATGATAAAAAATTGTAGATCAATCTTTAAAAAAAAAAAAAAAAAGACTGATATGTAAGACATGGAATTCAATTTAGATATCATCAATGTCTTCATCATCAACTCAAATGTCATCAAACTGGATTTCATCATCATCTCCAGGACTAAATGTATTGGTTTCACTGATTTTTAGCATGTTCTGGAAGTTCTCCATATGCTTTCAGACTTCTAGCTTAATCTGTACTATATTTTTGTTTTTAAATGTTTTATTGTGAATTATGTGATAATTTGCATGGGAGAACATTAGCTTTACATTCATCCTATCATATATCATATATAGTTTCATTGCCATGGTTACAATCCCCTCCATGCATCATCAAC
>NW_006408561.1:6503195-6503793 GCF_000296735.1 Chrysochloris asiatica | reverse complement strand
TCTCTTTCCTTTCCATATGAAATCTGTAATTGTTTTTTCCATCTCTTTGAAGAATGTCATTGGAATCTGGGTTGCGGATTGCATTACATGAGTAAATTGCTTTTGGCAGTGTTGACATTTTTGCAATGTTAAGTCTTCCTATCCAGGAGCATGGAACATTCTTCCATTTTTTTTAGATCTCTTTTGGTTTCTTGTAGTGGTGTTTTGTAGTTTTTTTGGATAGGTCTTTTGTTCTCTGGTAACCTTGATTCTTAAATATTTCATCCTTTGGGAGGCTACTTTAAAAGATATCGCTTTCCTAATGTCCTTTACAGTCCTGTCGTTTTTGGTATAGAGGAATCCAACTGATTTTTGTGTGTTGAGCTTATATCCTGCCACTCTGCTGAATCTTCCAATGAGGTCTAGTAGCTTTTTTTACTGAGTCTTTGGAGTTTTCTACATATAGGATCATGTCGTCTGTTCCCTTTTTACTCTTCTGGTGAAGTCTTTTGATGTACTTAAATTTTAATTTTTAGTATGTTCTACTCATCTATTTTTTCTATTGTTGTTTGTGTGGTTTTCAAAATGTTTTGTAGTCCATGTATTCCCATCATTAGTG
>NW_006408561.1:6493393-6499330 GCF_000296735.1 Chrysochloris asiatica | reverse complement strand
TCTCAGATATTTTATCTTTTTTCTGGACATGTGCTGATATGGTCATCTGCTTTTGCTTCTTGCACATGTTTAATGTTAATCTATGTCCCTAATACTTAACTGAGTATGTATTTTGGTAGTTTTTTATGTTATCTGATTGCTTCCAGGAAGATGTAGTCAGGATGTGGTCTTCCCTTTTCACTCTTCTTATTGCTTAATTCAGAGTATCTTTCACAGGTGTTGCCTGTTTCCTTGGTATATGACAGCATGGCAGCTGGTATTGGTTCTTGCCTGGGTTTTGGTGTTTTATAAAGTGTTATTGCAGCTAGGCTATTTGGCAGCAGTTGCTGACTCTTTTCGTGTAATGTAGGGAGACAAAGAGTCCTCCGATAGCAGAAGGGAGGCTTTGTGACAGCCAAACAACACCAGTCGTGTAGAAAACAAAACCAAAAGCAAAAGCAAAAGCAAAAGCAAAAGTAATAATGAGGGAAAAACAAAGCAAGACCAAAAAAAAAAAGTCTTACATTTGCCCAAAGGTTGTCTGTCTACCAGGCAGGGGCCTCCCCTGTGTGATACCACCCACACCTTCCCTGGACCCAGGTAATGTTTTGTTCTGTGATTGTTATGAGTCAGAACCAACTTGATAGCTCCTAACAACAACAACATTATATCTTGAGGAAACTCTGGATATATGGTTGAGAAACCTGCCCACCTAAATTCCAAGCACATTAAATCCCCCAAACCAATTGCTATAGAGTTGATTCTGACTCACAGGCACCCTATAGGACAGGGCAGAGCTTGTCCCAGTGGTTTTCTAAGGCTCTGTGGGTTAATGTGCTGGACTGCATCATCATTTGAACCACAAGGTCAGTGGTTCAAGCTCACCAGCCACTCCTTGGAAACCCTATACAGGATCGCTAAGGGTGAGAAACAACTCGACAGCACTTAACAACAACAACAACAACAACAACAACAACAATCTTTACAGAAATGGACTGTCACTCCTTTGTCCTTAGAGCAGTGGATGGGTTCAAACTTCCAACCTTTTGGTTAGGAGCAGAGTGCTTAACCACTATAGCCAGCTCATTAACTCATTCAAAAGAAATATAAACCTATTTTTAAAGAATATCACATATAAAAATTAAAACTTATAAGACAGCATCTTTTAAATTTAAATCTGCCCTTACCAACTGTTCTAATTATCTTATTTCTGGGTATTATCTAAAAAGAAATGAAAACTCATGCTCTCACAAAAACCTGTACATGGCTGCTTAGGGTAACTCTATTAATAAACAACAAAAACTGGAAATAATTCAAATATACTTCAAACGGTGATCAGTCAAAGCATATTTTTGTGTATGAATATACTGAAAGATTATACAACAATAAAAATTGAGTTCCTGGGTTAATACATTGTTCAATAGGTAGAACTTGTCTACAAAGATTTTGTAATTCATTGGCTGAACTCATTGCTAAGAGGCATGGGAGACATTTTACCCTGCTGCGTCACTGTCCTACAATATTCTGAAATACTTGGAAGGCAAAGACCTTATATATTATAATCCCTGTTCTTGTTACTGGTGCTGTTACTTGTTGGTTCTGACTCAGTGACCCTATATAAAGTTTCTAAAGCTATAAATCCTGTGAAGAGACTGGTAGATTTAAGCTACCAACCTTGTAGTTAGCAGCCTAGCTTGTAACCCATTTGTAACCAGGGCTCCTTATGCTGGATCCTGATGTATGCATTTCACATAGAAGGTGTTCAATAGCTATGGAATTTGAAGAGAGTGGTTAGCAGGCTTTATCTTATGATTTATTTTTCTCATTGAAAGCAAGCAATATGTTGTTGATATTTTACACTAACCTTGTCCAATAGTCTATGGAGCAATCTATGTATTTATTTTTGAGAGAAGTCACAAATTATAGAAACTAAATATTAGAAAACTGCCACTAATGAATTTCATAACTTCTCCAAATTGTTTTTGAAACTCTCTGGATGAGCATTTAGACCTGAATTAGTAAAGAGTAGGACAGTTGTTGTGTGCTGCCAAGTTGGTATCGAATCATAGTGACTCTATATGGGTTTTCCAAGGAGAGAGAGGCTGGTGAGTTTGAACCACTGACCTTGCAGTTATCAGTCAAGTAGTTATCTTACAGTGCCATACCAGGTCTCCAAAGAGTAGAATAGGTTTCTTCTTTTAAGTGTTTCAAAGTTCTACAAGTCTTGTGTACACAATTTTAATTTTTATCTTTAATCACCTCAAATTTGTTTGTAACCTTAAAAATCCAAAATCAAACCTACTACCCTTGAATTGCATTATGATTCACAATGACCCCGTAAGACAGAGTAGAATTGATCCACAAGATTGTCAAGACTGCAAATCTTTGCCGAAACTGACTACCACATCTTTCTTCTTTGAAGTTGCTAGTGGGCTTGGCTAGGTAGGGTCTGAGCACTTCACCACTGTGCCAAAAGGGCTCTTTTTCTTACCCTTAGTCTACAATTTTGTGTCAAAGATCATGGATGAACCTATCTTTTCCCCTTCTTCCCTCATTTTATTCTTCAACCTAAGTGACTCTGGTAGAAAATATTAGTTGTACTCCAATCCATAGAGAAGGGCTTCACTAAGAGATATTACAGTCAAGTCCCCCTGAATCTCTGGTTAAATGAAACCTAGATGACCAGTTTGAGTAAACAAACAAAATTCTTTTCTCAATTAGCATGTATTTTCTATGCAATATTGGCATCTCTTTAATACCCTCTACTTTTTTTTTTTTTTTTAAAGTCATCTAGCTGCAGCTCTCTCTTACTTGTTTCACCAAGTCTGAAAAATACATACATACACAAAACAGTGAATGAGAAGGCAGCAGGAATCCAAATTCTTTATTTTTTGGATGGAGAGGTAGCATTTACAGGTATGTCTGGTGCACTTTCAGAGCAAGCTTGAAAGAAAATAAAAGCCAATGAAATCCAGTATCATCATCTGACAGTAGCTGTGTCCTGTTTTATATTAAGGTCAATGATAGAGACTTTTATGCAGTTATTTTTGTCTCAGGTGAGAAAGTAACGTGGTCACAAATTTCCATTTAATTTTCTGTTGGGAATAAAAATGTGCATTAATGTGATTTTCAACAGAAATAGGTCTCCAATATTAGCTAATCTTTTTTGTTGTTGTTGTTTTGTTTTAGTAAGGGCATGCTTGCTTTCTCACCCTTCTAGCTCCCTAAGATTTAAAACAGCATTCATTAAGCTAGAAAGGCTTGGCTTCCTGTGGTTACATTAATCCACTTACTTCCTTTGGGCATAACAAGAAAAAAATCTGCTGGTTGACCCCATGATGTCTCTGACACTAACACCTCAAGGGAGCATAAATAGAAGGTAGCTCATTAACTGCCAGCAGAAGAGGATTGATGAATTGCACAAGAGGATGACAGATGGGTAACATGTCAGAGAGGCAATGTTTATAGTGGTTTTAAACTACAGTGGCTGAAAAATACTCTACTACCCTCTAATCTACATTGTTTTAATTCTAATTCACCAATCTTTACCTCTAACAAAATAAAAGTGCATACACCATAGCTAGCAATTTTACAGAAAGGACAATCCAGATCATAAAGTGCTTGGAAACAAACATCATGCAACTCCTGGTTCCTCCTCATTGTCTCCCAGGGTCTATCAGACCTCTGTAGCAATAGCTGTTGTCTAATGGTAGATGAGCTCTGGTAGTGTAGTGGTTACGAATCGGGCTGCAAGCCACAAGGTCAGCAGTTTGAAACTACCAGCTGTTCCGCCGGAGAAAGATGAGAGTTTACAGCCTCGGAAACCCTGTACAGGGTCGCTATGAGTCGGAACTGACTCCACGGCACAAAACAACAATGATAGATGAAGTTTGTTTGTTCTGCTTGTCACAGCTAGAGTAGCATGGTCTGACTGTGCTTTATAGAGGGAATGCTTTCAGTTTTTTCCATCATAAGATTTTGCTATTTGAGCAGTATGCAAATGAGCTCTCTTGCACAGAGCTGTTTGCTCTCAGCAGCAGGTACTGACTGACATTCTTCATAAGTTTACAGTAGTCAAATAGTTGCAAATAATGATTTTTATATGTTTAACTTGCTTAAAAGAAAGCTTGAGATAAGCATCCCTTATGGGTTATTCTATCATTGTTTGATACTTATTTCACATAATTTCCTATTTCTAATCTAAAGCTTGTACTTCTCCCATTTCTTTTCCTTATAATCCCCCAAAGATGATTTTAATTTAACTCTATTTCTAAATTTTCATTCATTTAACCACTCAGATCAGCCTAATTTAATTAACCAACACTTCTACTTCAATGAAATGCTTTGGTCAATTGGCATAAGACAGTTCATAGAGACAATGTTCTGTATCCTAGTTTGGTG
The DNA here is from genome assembly GCF_000296735.1 of Chrysochloris asiatica. Taxonomy (NCBI): domain Eukaryota; kingdom Metazoa; phylum Chordata; class Mammalia; order Afrosoricida; family Chrysochloridae; genus Chrysochloris; species Chrysochloris asiatica. Next base: position 6,494,950 of record NW_006408561.1, on the reverse strand, counting down.
AGTAGTATCTGGAGTCTTAAATGCTTGTATGTCAGATACAACAATTGATTTCTCATTGTATGGAGCAAATGAGCAAGAAGGAAACCAAAGAAGAAATCCATCATAGGACTAATAGCCTACAAAAACCTCTTCTAACCTTACATCAGAAGAAATAGATGGTGCCTGACTATAATTATTGACCATTATGAAAAGGGAAGCAATAAAAGGTCCCAGATAGGATAGAAGAAAAATGTACAACAAAATCCAAATTCCTAAAAAGGTCAGGCCACTTAGATTAATATAGATTGAGAAAGAAGCCCCAAAGCTATCATCCTAAATACCCTTTAAACTTATAACAGGCTATTTCTGAAACTTGAAACTGAAGTCTTTCTATCAAATAATGGTTTGACTTATAACACCCATGAATAAGTTTCTCCCTTAAACCAGAAACTACATGAGATCAGATGGTTAACATTTACCCCAGAGCAAAGTAGAGAAGGAAAGGGGGTAGAAGGAGGAGGAAGGGAATTAGATCAATGGAGAAAGTCTAAATGGAATGGGAATAATGAGAATACTGACATATTGTAAAGATTGTAACCAATGTCATGGTGCACTTTTCATAAACTTTTAAAATGTTAACCTAAGTTACTGTGAAAACATTCATCTAAAACGCAGTAAAAATATATTTTTAAATCCACTATGTTCATCATTGTGTTTTTGTTTTAACTGAAGCTCATCTGGTTTGTGTACTTTTATTACCTAACATGGACATTTCAATTTCTCAATGCGTGAAATCCTATCACTCATTTAGTCCTTCAACACATATGAATTGATATTAATATTATGTGTTAGGAAATGCACCACAGATACAAAGATAAGTATGATAAAGTTCATGCTCTTGAAAGAACTGGAGCACTGGAGAGAAATACCGATCATCATGATATACTATGATAAGGTATGTCAGAATGAATAATAAAAAAATAGCATTGTGGAAGAACTACACAGGAAGAAACTCACTCATTAATCAGTGAGACATTACAGAGAAAGAAGTGAGTCTGTGTCAGGTAAAGAAGAGCAGAAAGTTGTTCAGTGCAGAGAAGAATTAATTAAGAAGAAATGAAAATTTGAGTCACCATGGGATTAACCCAGAGTAATGAGGATTCTGGATTGCCTGTAGTAGATAGATAGGGTGAGCAAATGCAAAGCTGTTTAAATGACATATTGTTATTGTTGTTGTTGTGAGGTGCTGTTGACTCAGATCCAACTCACAGCAACTCTTTATAGTTTCCAAGGAGTGGCTGGTGGGTTTGAACTGCTGACATTGTGGTTAGCAGTCCAGTGCTTATCGTATAGCACCACTTCATGACTCCAAATAAGTGGTCTAAAATTGACTCTGTGATTATAAGAGATCAAAGCATGAGAGTGTTATAGCTATCTTTCCATTTTAGAATGATAATACTGTTGTCAAATTGGAGGCTTGGTTGGAAGAACAAAAGTAGTGATGTTGGCTGGTTTGTTGTTGTCGTTAGGTGCCATAGAGTTGGTACTAACCCCTAGTAACCTTATGCACAGCAGAAC
>NW_006408561.1:6490727-6492525 GCF_000296735.1 Chrysochloris asiatica | reverse complement strand
CTGTTTTAATTTTAAACCACTCAGTGTTCCCATGTTCTGTTCGAACAATGGCTTCTTCGTCTATGTACAGATTCTTCATGAGCACAATTAAGTGTTCATTCACAATGTTATCAATAGCCTGTCATGATCCACACAATCAAAAGCCTTTGCATAGTCAACAAAGCACAGGCAAAAATCTTTCTGATATTCTCTGCTTTCAGCCAAGATCCATCGGACATCAGCAATGATATCCTTTGTTCCACAGCCTCTTCTGAATCCGGCTTGAACCTCTGGAAGTTCTCTGTCAATGTATGTTTGCAACCATTTCTGTATTACCTTTAGTAAAACTTTACTCACATGGAATATCAACGAGATTGTCCAATGATTTCTGTATTCCATTGGGTTACCTCTCTTTGGAATGGGCACAGATATGGATCTCTTCCAATCAGTCGTCCAGATAGTTGTCTTCCAAATTTCTTGACAGAGATGATTGAGTGCCTCCTGTGTCGCCTCACTTTCTTGAAAAATTTCAATTTTCCTTCCATCAGTTCCTGATGCCATGTTCTTTGCCAATTCCTTCAGTGCATCCTGGACTTCTTCCTTCAGTATCATTGGCTCTTGATTATACGCTACCTCTTGAAATGATTGAACATTAACCATTTCCTTTTGGTACAGTGACTCTGTGCATTCCTTCCATCTTCTCTTGATGTTTTTTGCATCATTCAGTAATTTGCCCAGAGAATCTTTCAATAATGAAATTGTGGCTTGAATTTTTTTCTTCTTTTCCCCCAGCTTGAGAAATTCTGGGCATATTCTTCCTTTTTGGTTTTCTGATTCCAGATCTTTGCACATTTTATTGTAATATTTAGCTTTATCTTCTTGAGCTGATCTTTGAATGAAATTTTCTGTTTAGTTCTTGGACCTCTTCATTGGACCTCAAAGGGAACACATGAGCAGGCATGTAAGCTTGCCGATAACCATGTTGGTGGTGAATGCCAGAGGGGGAAAGGGAGCAATGAAGAAATGGGTGGAGTTGGACTGCATTCTATGGACTCCCATTGACCTGGAGACAAGAGAGAATAGAGGAAGGGCTGGTTGGTCCAAAGTGTGGTGAGACCTGGGGACACCTGAGCCCATAGACAAGGACATAGGCATGGAGGGCTAGAGCTAAGAGTGAAGCATCCAGCTCATATGAAGTGAGGGGAGATGCACAAGAACACCGAAACTTGCAGATTGAACCCATTTGACTTAGTCTCAAAGGCTTGATAGTCAGAACTAGACTAGAGGAAGATAGAAAGAAAACAGTTTTTGATAAAGGAAATGAGGGTAAATAACTACAATTTGATAAACTTGACCTATACTCATTGAGGTAGTTTCTATAAATACCAACAGAGTGGGAAAGAGTCTTCACATAACGTATCAATGCTATCACCTCTGTCCACAGGGTAAATAGGGATGGGCAACTTATACATTGGCTACCTAAAATGAGGGGACAATAAAGGCACCAAGTGACCAGCTTACAAGGTTTCAAGAGGGATTTTAGTTTAAGAGTGTGTGAAGGAAGCTAGAGTCCCATTGTATAGCTTTCATCTTGTCTAGATGGGTCTGGTTAAAAGAGATGGGGATAAGATTCTTATGATTCAATAGTGAGTAATTGATATCATGACTAATTGCATCTGTCACAATTGTAAAGTTAAAAGCTTTGTATAAAACATGGGGGAGTAGTTAATCTTACAGTCCAGAAACAGAAAACCCTAGGACCATCAAGGAAGAAGAGCACAAGTGGAATGTGGAACTTTATCCAGAGAAGCAGCGACAC
>NW_006408561.1:6485664-6490265 GCF_000296735.1 Chrysochloris asiatica | reverse complement strand
AAAAAAAAACAGAGTCAATCAAAGAAAGAACAGTATTTAGCATTGGAAGTAAGAAGAGATAAGTCTAGTGGGCCTCCAATGGCTCTCACACAGATAACTGCAGATACACTAATGAGATAGGGAATAAAGAAAACTCAGTTCACAAAGTCCATGTTTTCTTAAAGAACAGGATATAGTAACTAAAAGAAAATAATAAATTACAATTATGTTTAAGTATACGATACAGGTCAAAACATTTTGGAAAGTAATACAAAAATGAAATAATTTTAGAAAATAATATGGACTGTACCTTCAATTTTTATACAAAGATTTATTAAAATTGTTTTTCAAATTTGATTTGTAATAAAAGATAAAGCCCATGTTCACTAGCTATTCTGAAATACTTATGGGTCAGATCCCATTTCTAAAGTCAGACTTACATTTTTCCCTATTCATATTTCAATAATAAAAACTGAGTCACATTTATTCCACACCATTTCACTAACACCTTCTTCTACTCAGCTACTCTTTTAAAAAGTGATATTCAGAGGTAAAATTGATGCTCACATAAACAAAATAATTTTCAGTCACTATTAATATTGGTAGCGTAGTGGTTACGAATCGGGCTGCGGACCTTAAGGTCAGCGGTTCGAAACTACCAGCTGCTCCGCGGGAGAAAGATGAGGCTTTCTGCTCCCGTAAAGATTTACAGCCTTGGAAACCCTGTACAGGGTCGCTATGGGTCGGACCCGACTCAACGGCACTTAACAACAACAACAACAACATTAATATTGCACATAGCACTAATGTACCAATTTAGTGATCTAAATGCCTATTTTATAATAAAATTTAGAATAAATTACAGATTGAATACAGTTCATATATCGTATATGCAAAATAAAATACACAAAAATTCATTGCTTAATATTTGCTATGCATCATTTTTTACTCTAAGAAGCTCTGAAAAACAAACTACAACCTCTGCAACAAACATTATAAACCATCCCTCCCACAGCACTCTATTCAGCTGAGTTCAACGATTCATTGTAATAGCCACACAGAACACAAGCACCATAGTCAAAGTTAGGGGGATTTATTAGGGAAGCTAACAGGTTATATAATACAGTATCAGAAAATGCTCCAGACACAGTTCTTTCAGTCAGTACAGCCTCTCTTCAACTATGCCCACAGACATACCTCTCTCAGGCCATTGGCCCCTTGGCCTGGGCTCAGTCCTACTCAGTAAGATTACAAAGCTATTTTAGGGTTGCTGATAACTGCCCAAAGGGCTCTTTACTCCCTATACACCTCATCCCAAAGACACTCAGTTCTAGTTCTGTGGGTCAACAAAACTAGCTCCACAATTAAGTGCCTGGAGGCACCCAACACCACAAATGAGTTTCTGCCCAAAAGCACACAACTGTACTTGCTCCATGTGCTGGGAAGCCCACTGCTGTGCCATCTGCTCTGACTCTAGATTCTGCTGCTTTTGTTTCTCTGCAATGCCTCTGCTACTCCTTTCAGTGTCACTGCTTTCTGTCCCTGAGTCAATGTTCAGTGTACAGGTGTCTTGGGATCCAAAGGACATGTTCTGCTCCTGACTCTTTGTCTTTGATGATAGTGATATTTCCCTTCCTTCTGGTTCTGAGTTGACTCATTAAAAACCTAGCATTACATCAAAAATTGACCAATAACAATTAGTCTTGTTAATAATAACTCACAACTGAATCATACAATCTATTAGCGTCTTTCTCCACTTTTTCTTACCCATCAGGAAAGAGTAGTTTTGTGGGAATTAAAAAAGACTATGGGCAGAAGCTATAGTTGGAGAAGAATATTGAAAGTACAATATACTTCCAGAAGAACAAACAAATATTTTTGCAAGAAGTACAGCCAGAATGTGCCTTAGAAACCAGAATAGCAAGCCATCATCTGTCATACTTGGGACATGTTATCATGAAGGACCAGTACTTGGAGAAGAACCACATACCTGTAAAGCAGAAGGTCAGCACAAAAGAGGAAGACCTCCAAGGAGATGCACTGGAACTGTTGCAGCAGCAATGGACTCACGTGTTACAACTGTTCTTAGGATGGCGCAGGATCAGGTAGTGTTTCATTCTGTTGTGCATAGGGCTACTATGAAACAGTATCAACTTGATGGCACCTGCCAACAACATGGCTAGAAGACACCACTCATATGTAAGTTTCACATACTGTGGTGGTTTGCTTGTTACTGTAATGCTAGAAGCTATACCACCTGTATTTCAAATACTAGCAAGATCACCAGTGGAGAACAGATTTCAGTGAAGCTTCTAGCCTGAGACAGATTAGGAAGAAGAAGAGAAAAACAACATCTGAATGTTTAGCCATGGAAAACCTTATGAAGACCAGTGGAACACTGTTAGATATAGTGCCAGAAGATGAGAACATTATAAATAGCAACAGATCATTGCCTGATATACTGTCAGAAGATGAACCTCTCAGGCAAAAAGCAGTCAAAATATGACTGGGAGAATAATACCTCCTAAGATAGAGATAATTATAATGACATAATTTCAGCAAAGCTCTCAGGTCCTATACTGGCTGATGGAGGAGACCCAAAAATGAGTTGAAACAGCTACAAATATCCATTAATAATCAGAACATAGAATGTACAAATAATGAATCTAGGAAAATTGGAAATTATCAAAAATGAAAAAGAACACATAAAGATTGATATCCTAGGTATTAGTGAGCTGAAAAGGACTGGTATCAGTCATTTTAAGTCAGATAATCATATGGTTTACTATGACAAGCATGACAAATTCAAAATGAATGATGTCATATTCATCATTTAAAATAACATTTTAAAATCTATCTTAAAGTGTAATGCTGTCTGTGATAAGATCATATCCATACACCTAGAAGAAGAGGAGTTAATATAACTATTATTCAGATTTACACACAGATCACTAAAGCCAGAGATGATGAAATTGAAAAATTTTACCAACTTCATCAATCTGAAATTGATCACACATGTAATCAAGATGAATTAGCTGGTGATTGGAAGATGAAGGTTGGAAACAAAGAGAAAGAATTGGTAGTTGGGAAATATGGCCTTGGTGATAGAAATGACACGAGATTTTCTGATAGAATTTTATAAGACCAACCAATTATTCACTGCAAATATCATTTTTAAATAATATAAAAGGTGACTATACACATGGACTTTACCAGGTGGAATACATAGGAAACAAATTGTGGTAAAAGTAGAAAAGCCCATTATAATCAGTCTAAACAAGGCCATGGACCAACTGTGGAATGGACTATCAATTGTTCATATGTAAGTTCATGCTGAAACTGAGCAAAATTAAAACAAGTCCATGAGAGTCAAAATATGACCTTCAAATTACAGACCATCAAGAACAGATCTCATACAATAGACACTTAATTTTTTTAAGTCCATGATCAACAATGATGGAAGCAGCAGTTAAGAAATCAAATGCTGTATTACATTAAGCTAATCTGGTACATAGGACCTCTTTAATTTGTTAAAGAACAAAGAACTAAGAGCAGTTTGAGGACTAAAGTGTACTTGACCAAAGACATGGTATTATCGGTTACCCAATATACAAATGTTAAATTTGTACAATGAATAAAGAAGACTGGAGAAGAATTGATGCATTTTAATTAATGATCTGGGGAAAGAATATTGAAAGTGCCAAGGACTGCCAGAAGAATAAACAAATCTGTGTTGGAAGAAATACAGCCAGAATGTTTCCTAGAAACTAGGTTGGTGAGACTTCTTTTTCACACTTCAGACGTTTTATCAGGAAGAACTAGACCGTGAAGAAGGGCATCATTCTTGATAGTGGAGGGACATTGGGAAAGAGGAACACACCCATTAAGATGGATTGACAGATTGACGATTGAGGATGATTCAGGCACTGTCTTGTTCTGTGGTGTATAGGGTCACTATGAATTGGAACCAACTCGATGGCATCTAGAAAGAAGACCTAGAGCTAGACGAGACATTAAGTAATTCCCTGCATCTAAATCTGAATCACAATTGATAAGAAGGCTTTGTAGCACTGTGGTTAAATGTGTGGCTACTAACTCAAAGTCAGTTGTTTGAACATACTAAGTCATTCCAAAGGGAAAGATATGGTAGTCTACCTCTAAAAAGATTACAGATGTGGGAACCCAATGGGTCAGTTCTAATCTAGTCACTAAGAGTCATAATTGATTCCATGGTTTTGGGGTTTTTTTGGTTTTGTTTTACCAGCTATGACATAATAACTATTAAGTTGTTGTTAAGTGTCATGGAGTTAGTTCTGACTCATAGTGACTCTGCATAGGGTTTCAGAAAATTGGCTTGTGCATTTGATCTGCATACCTTGTGGAGAAAGGAGCTCTGGTAGCGTAGTGGTTATGAATCGGGCTGCGAACCGGAAGGTCAGCAGTTCGAAACTACCAGCTGCTCTGCGGGAGTAAGATGAGGCGATCTGCTCCCGTAAAGATTTACAGCCTCGGAAACCCTATTCAGGGTCGCTATGGGTCGAAACTGACTCGACGGCACTTAACAACAACAACAACCTTGTGGAGAAGAATCCAGTGCTTATCTTACAGTGCGAAACCAGCTT
>NW_006408561.1:6461745-6472285 GCF_000296735.1 Chrysochloris asiatica | reverse complement strand
TCAGCTTCAACTTGAATTTTCATATGAACAAGTGATATTCTGTTCCACACTTGATACCTGACCTTGTTGTGAATATGAATGATATTGAGCCTTCTCAGTGGTGTCTTTCCACATGTGTGATCAAATTGATTCCTGTGTATTCCATCCAAGAAAGTATATATTTATCTATTGTTGAAAATAAAATACGTTCCATAAGTAAGTCTTTGGTCTTACAAAATTCTATCATGCAATTTCTGGTGTTGTTTCTATCACCAAGTTCATATTTATCAAGTACTGCTCCATCTGGTTTCTAACTGTGGCATTAAATCATCAGTCATTAACAATGCATTTTGTTGCATATTTGATAAATCTGGGAGTACAGAAATTAGTAAAAATCTTCAATATCTTAATCTTTGGCTTTACTTTGTTGTTAAGTGCCATCGAGTCAATTCTGACCCTAGCAACCCTGTACAGGGTTTCCAAGGAGCAGCTGGTGAGCTTGAACCACTGACCTTGCAGTTTAAACAATTTTACAGTCTGACGCATTATCCGTAAGTTTGAATAGCAATTGTATTGCTTTGTAGGACTGTTTTGTATGTATATAAATATTATTCTACCACTGACAGCATTGTATGTCAGGAAAGATCTTGAAAAGTTCTTTGAGACAATGAATGTGAAGCTGTTTCTCTTCAATTTGTCATTGCCAGCACATTGTTGTTCAGATTCATGTTGTTAAGTCAGTCCATCTCATAGTAACACTATATAGGGTTTCCAAGGAGTGACTGGTGACTTTGTACCGCTGACCCTGCAGTTCTAATGAACCTTGAGGTTTAGTGCTTTATGTTACAGTACCACATCAGGTATCCAGTATAGGTGACCATATTATTGTATGATTCCAAATAGTCAATATCAGTACATTTCAGCTCACTGATGCCTAGAACATAGATATTTATGCATTCAATTTTGTTTTTTATAATTTCTATATTTATACTTTGTACATTTCACATTCTGATAATTAATGGATATTTGTAGCTGCGTATTTTCATTTTAAGTTATGCTACAGCATAAAATGAACATCCTGAAATCTTTATTCCATGCATATCATTGTTGTTGACTAATTTAAGGCAGTAACTCTGCCTCAGTCATATGTTTTTAGTGCTTTCCAATCAGAGCAACTCATCTTTCTGCACTATATCAGACAATATTCTGCAATTATTCATGATATTTTTACTGATTAATTAACTTTTTTTTTTTAGAAGTAGACCATTAAACCCAGCAATCCCACTCCAGAGTATTTACTTTATAAAAATGAAAGGGTACATCTTCACAAAGCACATAATTATACATCAATGTTTATATCAACTCTATGTATAGTCCTGGGGTGGCCCTTTTGGGTATGCACTAAACTGCTAAACATGAGGTTGGTAGTTCAAACCCAACATCCACTCCTAGGAAACCCTATATAGGGTCACTATGAGTCAGAAGTGGCTCAATGGCACTTAACCAAGATTATAATGTAACTAATATTCAAAGTGTGAATGGAAAAATACACTGTGGTACATCCATACAAAAGAATATTGTTTAGTAATAAAAATGACTGAACTATTGACATATGCAATGATTTAGATAATTTTCAAATGCATTTTGCTTAGTGAAAGAAGTCTGTCTCTAAAGGTTACATGCTTAGTAGCTCAGAGAAGGGAATGAATCTTCAACAGTGAGGATCATTCCCTGCTCCTCGTCAGTACACAGGGCCTCCAAGGATCACTCTGGCTGCACTTCTTCCAAAACAAATCTATTGGTTCTTTTGGCAGCCCTATTCTATGGTCTTCCTTATTCCACCCACCATATAGCCCCAATATTGCCCCTTAAGGTTCTTTGTGTTTCCCAAACTCAAAAGGCATTTAAAGTGAACACAAATTGAGTCTGTCAAGGATGCCAAAACTAGAGTTTGAATATGATGTAAATTGAAGATCACAGAATTGTTCAGGGAAGGATTAGAGCGATGTAACACCATCTCCAAACATGTATAGACCTAGATGGAGGTATATGTTGAGAGCTTCACATTTAAAAATTTTTGTTTAATAAAGTTTTTTATAACTGTGTAGTGATATTTTTAACTTACCCTTCTATGCTAAATCCATAAAATTGTATAGCAAAATATAAATGTTGCTGAATGTTAATTTTTTAAATTAAATTTTAAAAGGAGAGAGAAAAATATTTGGTCCCTGTATTAATCTGACCAGGGAGTCCTTGTGTGGCACTGTGGGTTAATGCGCCAGACTGCAAAGCCGTTTGAACTGTAAGGTTGTCAGTTCAAGCTCACCAGCTGCTCCTTGGAACCTTATACAGGGTTGCTATGGGTCGACATCGACTCGACGGCACTTAACAACAACAATTTATCTGAAAAACAATTAAAATCTCTTTGTAGCCATTCTTTCAAGGAAAGTGATCATAATACTAATAGAGGTGGAAGGCTGTTTAAATCTATCTTATGCTTATATAACTATATAAAATCCATGTTTTATCATTTCCAAGCAGCCCGGATGACACGAGGACTAGACTGCTAAACGAAGTTAACGATTCAAACTCCCCCCAGCAGCTTTACAAAAGAAAAGGCCTTGTGGTATGCCCCTGTAAGGAACTTAACCTAAAAAGTACTATAGGGCAGTTTTATTGAGCGTCCTGGTGTGGCCCTGTGGGTTAATGTGCTGAACTGCAAACTCAGTTTGAACAACAACAAAAACAGTGAATCTTAATTTTCTTTAAAAAAAAAAATAATGTTAGATTTTAATTCTCTCAAATAAAGCATTTGCAAATTTTTCTGCTCCTGTAAATATTTACAGCCTTGGAAACCCTATACAGGGTCGCTATGGGTCAGAATCAACTCGACGGCACTTAAAACAACAATTATCATTATATTATTAATTACAGTTACCTACAAAAATGGTCCCATAAGAGGCAGATATTTTTTTTATATAATCTAGGAAAGATAAACCCTGCTTACAATGTCTACAACATTTTAAGTAATAGCACTGGATTTCTGTCCACGTGGGTTTTTAGAGTTATGGTATCCGTGCAGACACTTTATATGCAAATATTTTTCCCAAATCAATCTTCTGTCTCACAGATTATAAACTGTCATATCACTCAATTTGAATCTGGCATATGTTAAAGTATTCCCTGTCGTGCTTTTATCATCACCAACAGTAAACTATTCAAAGCTCAGAGGAATGGAACTAACAGCATGTTTATGGAGTTTCATCAAAAGAGAGAGAATACAAATTAGTTAATTCGTCAATTTCATTTGTCTGGGTAATTGACTCTGCTTTTGGAGCTACAACCATAAGATTTTGAGATTCTAAATTCAATGGTTTGGGACAATATGTGATACAAGATAAGTCCATTTCCCTTCATTGTTAAGTGATAATGGTGACAGATTAGGCATAATAATTTTGTCTCTAAAACTTTGTTTCACTGAAAAGATGAGTTGCTTTTTTTTTCCATTTTAGTTAAATTCAGGTAGTGATAAAAAGAAAAATGCTACTTTGAATCTCTCTCACTTTTTGTTTAATCTATCTGCCTAGTAAGTGAAGGGATGTTGCTGTTTGTTAGGTGCCATAGAGTTAGTTTTGAATCATAGTGACACAATCAACAACAGAACAAAATGCTCCCCATACTCACAATTTTTATGTTGGTGCCATTGATGATGCCACTGTGTCAATCCATCACATTGGGGTTATTCCACTTTTCACTGATCCTCCACTTTTCTAAGCAAGATGCTCTTTTCCAGGGACAATTTCTTCCTAACAACATGTCCAAAATACAAGGGATGAAGTTTTGTCATCCTCTAAGGTGCATACTGGATATATTTCTTCCCAGATAGTTGTTGGTTCTTCTGGCAGTCCATGCTGCTTTCAATATTATTCTCCAGGGCCATAATTCAAATGCATTAATTCGTCTCAGTCTTCCTTACTCATTGCCCAACTCTCACATGAATATAAGGTAGCTGAAAATATCATGGCTTGGGTCTGGTGCACCTTAATCCTCAAAATGTTATCTTTGCTCTTGAACACTTAAAAGAAGTCTCTTACAACAGATTTGCCTAGAGAAATATGTCATTTGATTTCTTCACTACTGTTCCATAGCATCAATTGTGGACAATAGCAAAATGAAGTCTTTGACAACTTCAATCTTATCTCCATTTTATCACGATGCTATTTATTGGTCCAGTTGTGAGGACTTTCCTTTTCTTTGTAATGAGGTGAAATCTATACCAAAGACTGTGGTCTTGGATCTTCATCAGTGAATATTTCAAGCCCTCTTCACTTCCAGCAAGCGTGGTTGTGTCTTCTGTAACGTTGCTAACCTTTCTCCAATCCTGAAGCCATGTTCTCCTTCATAAAATCCAGTTTCTCGAATTATTTGCTCAGCATACATATTGAATAAGTATGGTGAAAGATGCATCACTTTCCTGATTTTAAACCATTGTAAGGCCCCAAAAACGGACCCTATCCTGGTGAGAGACCCCTAAAAAGATCAACAGGATTCGAGTTCGATGCAATAGCAAGAGGTTTATTTTTCCAACGCGTTGGGGTCTACCTTCATAAAGTCTCTCCGCAGGGAGGTGAAGGTGACCCTGGCTTGTTAGTTTTCCTGCCTTTTATAGGATTTTATTGGCTGCAGTGCATCATCAGCTGCAGTGTGTATAAACGGATTGGCTTTTGCTATTGCAGTGATTGATTGCATATGAGGGGAAACTGGGGCAATTCCAACTATTCTGAGGGTGGTCTGACCTAACTGTTTTTCTTTAAAATTTCCTGGCAGCTGGGCCTAGTCACGTTTTTGATAAGCTAAGGCCTAGGTGTTTTTAGATGGATCCCAAAACCAGGCTAAAGTTTGGTCAAGAAAGTTTCTTTCCTTACACCATTTGATATCCTTTTGTTCTGTTTGAATGACTGCCTCATGATCTAAGCACAGGTTCCTCATGAGTACAATTAAGTGTTCTGGAATACTCATTATTCACAATATTATCCTTAGTTTGTTATGACCCACACAGTTGAATGTCTTTACATAGTTAATAAAGCACAAGTAAACATTTTTATGGTACTCCCTGCTTTCAGTCAAAATCCATCTGATGCTAGTAATGATACCCCTCATTCCACATCCTTGTCTGAATCTGACATGAATTTCATTGAGCTGTCAATATGATGCTTTTGATTATCTTTAACAAAATTGTACTTGCATGTATTGTTAATGATATTGTTCAATAATTTCTACATTAAGTTGTGTCACCTTTCTTTGGAATGGGAACAAATATGAATCTTTTCCAGTCAGTTGGCCAGGTACCTGTCTTCCAAATTTCTTGGCACTGATACGTTAGGACCTCAAGTACTGCATCGGTTTGTTGAAATATTTCAGTGTATATTCTGTCAATTTCTGGAGTCTTGATTTTTGCCAATGCTTTCAGTGAAGCTTGGATTCTTCGATTCTTCCTTCAACACCGTCATGGTTAGTCATATGGTACCACTTGAACATAAACCAATTATTTTTGGTATAATGACTCTGTGTAGGCTTTTCTTCTTTTGATTCTTCCTGCAGTATTTAATATTTTTTCATAGAATTTTTTAATATTGCAATCTAGGATTTGATGTGTTTCTTCAGTTCTTTCAGCTTCAGAAGTGCAGAGCGTCTTCCATTTTGGTTCATCACTCTAGGTCTTTGCATATTTCATTGTAATACTTGACTTTGTCTTCTCAATCTGTACTTTGAAGTTTTCTTCATCTTTTCTTCCAGTATCTTTAGCTTCTCTATTCTCAAGAGCAAGTTTTTGTCTTTTCTGTTATCCATTTTTGTCTTTTCCTCGTTCCCGACATTTTAATGATCTTTACTTAATTCATGTATGATGTTCAGGATGTTATCCCACAACTTTTCTGGTCTTTGTTCAATAGTGTCTAATGTATCAAATTTGTTCTTGAAGATGATCCCTAAATTTAGGTGGGATATACTCAAGGTCACATTTTAGCTCTCATGGACTTGTTTCCATTTTTTTTTAAGCTTCAGCCTGAACTTGCATATGAGCAATTGATAGTTTCTTACACAGTTGACATTTTGTCTTGTTTTGGATGATATTGTTGAGCTTAATAATTATTTCTTTGCACAGATATTGTCAATTTTATTACATCCTATGTATGTAGCCAATGTGTATTCCATATTCCATATGATGCGCTCTATATGTATAGACACCCTTTATGTTGCAAAAAAGGTATTTGAATAAATCATTGGTCTTAAAATATTTTATGATGCAATCTCTAGCACCCTTTCTATAACCAAGGCCATATTTTCCAACTACCAATCATTCTTCTTTGTTTCCAACTTTCATATTCCAAACACCAGTAATTATTAATACATCTTGATTGCATGTTAGATCATTTTCAGACTGAAGAAGTTGGTAGAATTCTTTAAAACCAGAATCACTGGTTTTAGGAATTGGTGCTTAATTTGAATCATAATGGTGTTAACTGGTTTTTATTTTGTTGTTGCTGTTGTTAAGTGCTGTTGAGTCAGTTCTGACTCATGGTGACACTGTATAGGGTTTCTGAGGAGTGGCTGATTAGTTTGAACTACCCACCATGTGATTCAAACTGACCTATCTGTCCTGTGCTTATCCTACAGAGCCACACAGGAACTCAGGTTTTCTGTTAGGCATATGGATATTATCCTATCAAAAAAAAGCATTATACTTCCATGTAAATCTTGAAATGCTCTTAGTGACAATGAATGTGGCACCAATGCTATTCAGTTTGTTGTGCTTGCCATTATAAGCCAGATGATTGTTCGATTCATAATGGCCAAATTGAGTCCATTTCGGTTCACTAATGCCTAAGACATAAGCCTTTATGCATTCTATCTCACTTTGGACAAATTCAAATTTTCCTAGATTCATGCTTCATAAATTCCATATTCCAATCATTAATGGATGTTTGTACTAGAATACAAAGTGCTGGAATGAAGGGATGTTGCTGTTGTTGTTTAGTGCTGTCAAGTCGGCTCCGACCCATTGTGACCCTAAATAGGGTCTCCAAGGAGCGACTGGTGACCTTGAACTGCTAAGCTTGCAGTTCAACCGACTTTGCAGTCTGGCACATTAACCCACAGTGCCACACCAGGACTCTGGAATGAAGAGGTAGGTTGATTAAAATTAATTGTGCCTGATTCTGTCAGTAGTTACTTTATAGAATTGAAAAACTATATCTTAACTACTGTGTCTTAGTTATTCATAAAAATCTAATTGAACTATTTGTGCATCGAATGAGATTTTCCTCTGTATTTGGTGTTTATGGATATATAAATAAAACATTTTAATAATAAGCATAATGTACAAGTGTGTAAGGCAATTAGTTGACTTCGAAACATAATAACAAATAAGAAACTTTGCATAGGAAATTAAAACCGTCTTTAGGACATAGAAGGTTACCCATAAAAATGCTATGGTTATACCCTTGCTTCATTTAAAATATCTTATCAATAGGAGAAGAAAAGCAATCTGAAACTTTACCTAGTGCAAACCAGGGAAAGCTCCAGAGGGTATATGTTATACCTACTTTGTTCAGCAATCTGTTGTAACTGTCTAGTAGCTGTATGAGGCATGTAAAAACGAAGCATCTCATTTTACAAATGAAGAAAACTAACACCAATAAAATTAAGCAACTAGACCAGGTTATAGTAGAATGTGTTTATAAAAATGTTCACAATATTTGATTCCACATGCTCACTTGCAATGTGACCTTGCCAGTTATTCAGAAAGAAGTGGAATCTATTTCATCTGCCCTTGGTCCTAGATTGACCTTACAATTTGTTTTGACTATTAGAATGCAACCAAAATGATGCTGTGCAACTTCGGTGTCTAGGCTTAAGGAGATCCAAAGCTTCTCTCTTTCCTGCATTGAATGTTTGCTCCTCAGACCTAGTTATCAAGTAAATAGCCCCAAACAGGCCACATGGAAAGAGCTCATATACAGACTGAAAGATAATCCTAAACTTCTGGCCATCAGTGCCAAAGTAGCAGACACGCGAGTGAAGCTGTGCTGGATGTTGTAGCCCCAGCTCCATCTTACAATCTCCTAACAAATTTAAGTAGTATGATACACAATAAAAAGAATCTAAGATGTTAGACACACTTTGTATATCTGTTGTTTTTATTCGGTGCCATTAACTTGGTATCAACTCATAGTAACCCTGTGCACAACAGAACGAAACACTGTCCAGTCCTGGACCAACTTCACAATTGTTGCTATGCCTGACCCCATTGCTGCTGACACTGTGCCAATGCATCTCACTGGGGGGTCCTCCTCTTTTTCTCTGACCCTCCACTTTATCAAACATGACATCTTTCAGCAATGACTGTTCCTTCTTGAAAATTTGAATAATAGTGGTATTAACTGGTTTTCCTTACAGGTGTATGAATATTATCCTATCCCAGATTTTATACTTCAAGATAGATGTTAATATGTTCTTTTTGTTGATGAATGTGATGTCATTCCTCTTTAATTTCTCTCTCCTGTCAGAGTAAACCATAAGATTGACATATTCATAAGGTGAATACCAGTGAATTTCAGTTCACTTTTGCCTAGGATATTTATGTTTATGTGTTCCATTTTATTTTTGACAATTTCCAATTTTCCTAGATTCACACTTCCTACATTCCATATTCTGATTATTAATGAATGTTTACAGCTGTTCCTCTTCATTTTGAGTTGTACCTCATCAGCAAATGAAGGTACTAAGAGGATTACTTCTTATCCGTCATCATGGTCAACTCGGCTTTGAAGAGGCAGCTCTTCCCTAGTCACATTTTCAGTGCCTTCTAACCTGAGGGACTCTTTCCCAGGTGCTGTAACTGAAAGTATTCTGTTGCTCTTCATCATATTTCCATATTTAATATTCTGGTGCTGACAGTCTTCCACTGCTATTCATAAGGATCTCAGTAACTAAATATTTGGAAGTTATCTGTCTCACCTTCTTCCTAGTCTGTCTTTTTCTGGAAGATCAACTGAAACCTGTTTACCATGGGTGACCCAATTGGTATTTAAAATACCCACGGCATAGCTACAGAATGTAAACACCACACAATCCACCAGAGTACAACAAACTGACAGATTAGTGGTATATCTAGTTGTGGTGAAGCCCTCAGAGAAACTGATTTTTTTTTTTTAAAGTTCCTCTCCAAATTTAATAGGTAAAGTATTCTAATATTTGCTTTTCACTATATAATCTGTATTTATAGTCATAATTTTAAAATAAGAGCTAGAATACAATACTGATAGTTACTTTATTTCTATAGTTAGTCTCATATGTCTGTGGTTTATAAAGAAAAAAAAAGTTCAAATGAAACTCTCTGAAAATTTAAGAAGATGTGATGCTTGAATAATTAGCACCTGTATGCACAATGAAAAAGTATCCTAAAAGTAGATTGGAAACAAGTACATTTCTATTTTTTTGCACATATAAAATAGGAATATGGGAAAAGTGCCTGAAGCATTGCCTCTGGATAAAGAAAGGGGACTGCCAATTCCAGGAAATTTCAAATAGGTAGAAATCCAAGCTACCGAGCTAAATTAATGTCCTTCAGTTCAAAATCATTTTTAAAGCAGGCCACTGTTAGTCTATGCTGTTGTTGTTTAGTGGCATTGAGTTGCTTTTGCTTGATAGTGACTGTTTATAGGGTTTATTAGGCGTGGTTGGTAGGTTTTAATTGCTGACCTTTCTGCTAATAGTCTAGTGCTTATCCTACAATGCCACAATAGGACTCAAAAAAATTTAAGGTGTCATTTTTTGGTTCTATTCCTTTCTCATTTGCTGTATTCAATCATTTAGAAAACAAAAGGATGTGCAGTCCTACACCATCTTCAAGATTATTTGTCTATTTGACTCCATCATTTGCAGCTATTATGTAGTGCCTCATAATAAAAGGGACTTATTTTCCCAGCAATTTGTGGCTGTTCCACCACTAGTATGTCAGTTTGTTGTACTTTGGTGGCTTGTGTGTTACTTGCATTCTGTAACTATGCCACAGGAATTTTAAATACCTGCAGGGTCACACACACTGGATAGGATTCAGATGAGCTTCTAGATGAAGACAGACTGGGAAGAAGGAGAGATGGACTACTTCCGAATATTTAGTCACTGAAAACTTGATGATACAGTGACTGAAAATGAGCACCTCAGGTTAGAGGGCACTCAAAATACAATTGAGGAAGAGTGGCCTCCTCAAAGTGTAGTCAACTGCGATGACTCGAATACAGTAAAGCCCTTTGGAGCTTTATTTGCTGATGGGGCCCAACTCAAAATGAAAAGAAACAGCTGTAAACATCCACTATTAATGGGAACATTGAATGTACAAAGTATGAATCTATGAAAATTGGAAATGGTAAAAAATGAAAGGGAATGTATAAACATCAACATCCTAGGCATTGTTGTTGTTGCTATGTGCCATCGAGTCGGTACCGACTCAGAGCGAATTTAAGCACAGCAGAAGAAATACTACCCAATCCTGGGCCAC
>NW_006408561.1:6457626-6460880 GCF_000296735.1 Chrysochloris asiatica | reverse complement strand
GGCAAAAACCAATACCAACTGCCATATACCAGGGAGGCAAACAACAGCTGTGAAAGTTACTGAGTTAAGCAATAAGAAGAGTGAAAAGGGAAGCCCGCATCCTGATCACATCTATCTGGAAGCAATCATAAAGCATTAAAAAAAATACCAAAACATATACTTAATTAGGTATTAAGGCCACAGATAAACACTAAACATGTCCAAAAAGCAAAAGCAGATGACCATATCAGCACATGTCCAGAAATGAAATAAAATAAAATGTCTGAGACAAATGACCTAGAGATATACCTGGACTACATTCTGGAAGAAGGGCAGGTCTTAGAAATGCCTGAAAAGGAATTCAGACAGAGGTAAACAGTGATGTGTGCACAACCTTGGAACAACAGGGCTCTGGGATACAGGGATTGAGACATGGTTGGAATAGGTAAAAGGGGGGAAATGATGTTAAGATGCTTGGCTGTCTTTTGAATCTTGATTTCCCTGGCATATCATTATAAAATAGACCCTTTAGGGGAAGAGAAAGGAATAACCAGAAATATCATCATAGAAAGCTTATAAGTCCATCTTCTGCCTATAACTGATTGGAATACCTAAAATGGGGCTACAACATGCCTAGTGAAGGAGACTTCCTGTGGAGCCTCTGCATTACATAAGACTATGGGTGGAATCCTGAACAGCATCCAGAATCTTCTGAGGTGGGAAATTGCTACTTGAAAGGATGAACAGACCAGCCTGGAGTGGTAGAGGAACAGAAGATACTTCTTGAAAGAAAGACCGACAGGAAAAATACAAAACAATATAGGCAGTCCGACTGATTACTAAAAGAACAAACAAGTTGCTCACCCAGGAGACATCAAGGCAAGTGGTCAGATCCCCTCAAGGCAAACCCCCTTTTAAGACTAAGACTCAATGGGAATACACATTCTGATTGGTGACCACGTTCATCACCAATAAGGGGAAGTGAGGAAAACACAGCAATGAAGCTGTGAGCTAAGCCCTGCAACATTCAATAGACTCCTGTGAACCTGGGTGGAGACATGGCTGGCCAGCAATGTGGCAAGGCTTGGGGACTTTTGGGCCCAGAGTCAGTGACATAGCCACAGAGTTCTAGAATGAAAAATGAAGTGGCCAACTGATAAGAAGAGAATGCATATGTATGAAAACACCCATACTTACAGATATTACCCATTTGACCTGGCTTCAATGACTGGATGATCAGAATTCAACTAGAAGAAGAAAGAAGAGGGAAAATGAGTAATCTGATACAATTTGATGAACTTGACCTATATTTATGGATGTAGTAGCTCAAAATACCAACTGAGAGAGACGTCGTCACATCAAGGATCAAACATATCCCCTCTGTACATAGGGTTGATAGGGAGGGGCAACTTAGCCATTGGCTACCTAAAATGGGGAGGCTACAAAGGCAGGAAGTGACTGGCTTACAAGCTTCCAAGAGGGAGCCTAGATCCAGAGGGCGTGGAGGAAGGTAGAATCTCCACTGAGTTGGACCCAATCATGTTTGGTTAGTGTAGGGTTGGAGAAAAAGAGGACAACCCCCAATGAGATTCATTGGCACAGTGATGGGGTCAAGCATAGCAATGACCGTGATGTTGGAGTGTGTTGTTCTGTTGTGCATAGGGTTGCTTTGAGTCTGTACTCACTCGATGGCACCTAACAAGAACATGACTCAGAATCGACTCATGGCAACCCTGTATTGGGTTTCTGAGGAGCCACTGGTGGGTTTGAACTTCCGACCTAACAGTTAGCAGTCTAGTGCTTATCTTACAGCAGTACACTAGGATGCCTATATAGGCTGCATTAAAACAGTAAACACTAAAGAAAGTGGCTCTTAATCTTGTTTTCAACTTTATCCATTACTGGGTTCTATTGTTGGAATTTGCAACAGCTTCTGGATTTTTTAACCTCATTTGTACACTATAGATCTCATCTTGTCGATGCTTTGTTAATCAAGTGTCCCTGAAAATAGCTTTGCATTATCAAAGGTAAACACAAATTTTTATCAGTCATGTATGAAAAGGAATACAAGCTCTCAGATCCCTGTGTCCCTCAGGATTGTATGCCTAGCTCCTTTGCTTTTTATTCTTAACCATCTTACTGAGTGACTTTTTCTTTTTTTTTTTCTTCTCATTTCCATGCTGGTAATATACAAATCTACATATGCATACCAAACTTATGTTTTAAGACTCAGACCTGTATATTCAATAGTGACTTTACATGACCACTTTCTAGCCACAATTATGACCAGCTGCCAAGGAATGACTATGACTCATGGATATACCATATATGTCATAGCAGAATCGTGCCCCAAAGAGTTTTTCATGACTAATATTTCAGAAGTAGATCACCAGCCTTTTCTTCCAAGCACCTCTGAGTGGCCTTGAACTTCCAAACTTTAAGTAACTGAATGCCTATACTGTTTACACCACCCAGGGACTTCTCTAGCCCCAATCAAAGCCAAAAACCAAACCCGGTACCATTGAGTGTATTTGAGCTCATAGTCACCCTACAGGACACACTAGAACTATAAGGTTTCCAAGGCTGTCATCTTTACGGAAGCCAACTACCACAGCTTCCTCCCAAAGACTGATTGGAGGATTCAAATGACTGGCCTTTTGGTTAGCAGTCTAGTACTTGACCACTGTATCTCTGAGTCTCATACCCCAAGCAAAACCCATTGCATTTCAGTTGATTCTTTCTCTTGCTACCCTGTATTGTGAAACAGTAAATCTTTGTGGGAGAAGACAGCCTCATCTTTCTCCTGTAAAGTGGTTGGTGGCCTCTAAATCAACATTTATGAAACAGAATTTATTATATCCATCATTCAAATCAAACAGTGTGTCATCCTATTTATCTTGTCTTGGCTAATGCATCACCTCGTTGTCTCATCAGAAAACTCTAGGTATCATTTTTCATTTCTTCTTTTCTCTCATTTGCTATATACAATCATTTACAAAATAGTATCTACTGTGTCTAAAAAAGAAATGGTCTTTATGGTAAGTATCCTTCTCTACTATCCCTCTAACAATCTGAGGGCTCATGGAATTTCTCACCAACCCCACTAAAACAGATCTTTAATTTTATCCCCTGCTTTATATTTCTTTTATCTTCAATCCTAGTCTTACTGTTTTTTTTGTTATTGTTGTTAAGTACCAAAGAGTTGGTTCTAATTCATATCAATCCTGCATAGGGTTTCAGAGGAGCAGCTGGTGGCTAGAACCTCTGCCCTTGTG
>NW_006408561.1:6449179-6456621 GCF_000296735.1 Chrysochloris asiatica | reverse complement strand
TTTCGCATGCATATGAGGTTATTGAAAATACCATGGCTTGGGTCAGGCACACCTTAATCCTCAAGCTGACATCTTTGCTCTTCAACACTTTAAGAAGGTCTTATACAGCAGATTTGCCTAATCTAATCCAACATTTGATTTCTTGACTGCTGTTGCGAATGGCCAGTCCTAATGTAAGGACATAATGTTTGTTAAAGTAGAGGGTCAAGGAAAAAGATGAAAACCCTCAACAAGATGTATTAACACAGGGACAGCAATAATGAGCTAAAATATAACAATAATTGTGAGGATGGCATAGGACTGAGCAAATTTTCTGTTGTATATATGGTTCTTATGAGCCAGAATCAATTTAACGGCACTTAACAACAACAATAACAACATTTGTTGTTGTTGCTGTTAAGTATAGTGGAGTCAGTGCCAACTCATAGTGACCCTGCATAGAGTTTCCGAGGCTGTAACAGAAAGCCTCATCTTCCTCCCGCAGAACAGTTGGTAGTTTCGAACTGCTGACCTTGAGGTTAGCAGCCTGATTCAGTGCTCCCATAAAGATTTACAGCCTCTGAAACCCTGTACAGGGACGCTATGAGTCGATTCCGACTCCATGGCACATAACCACCACTATGCTACCAGAGCTCCTTGGAGGAACCATATGTACCTACTAAAGGGAAGATTTTAAATAACTCTGTTGTTGTTGTTAAATACCATTGAGTTGGTTCCGACCCATAGCAATCCTGTACAGGGTTTCCGAGGAGCGGTTGGTGAACTTGAACTTCCGGCCTTGCAGTTCAAACCAACCTTGCAGTCCAGCGTATTCACTCACAGCGCCACACCAGGAGGCCAAAAATCACTTGATGGATGGTACCAGTTATCATTATAAAATTATTTCAAAATGATTTGCTACAAAATTGGTCATTGAAAGAAATAACCAGATATTCAGTTTCTAATTATAAGCATATTTTAAGTGACTTGCCAATTCTGAGATACTTTATTACAATTCAGTAGTGACTATATTTATTGACATTTCATTCTAATGCACAAAAACGGCTTTTAATAGCTTTGTCACAATCTTTCATGCTCCATGTCCTGTAGTACTAAGAACATCCATTGAAACTCAAGTTAAAGCATAATTTCTTACAATTCCTTTCATTTGACATTTGTTCAATGTTTTCATACTTTGGTTATATTGTATGGCTCCCTAGAATGTTTTTTCTATCTCTACTTTGAAAATTCCTATTAATTCTCCAAGAAACAGTGCAAATGCCACCTCCTTCATGAAGCTTTTCTTAACCATACAGGTCAGATTGACTAGTTCTTTTTCATTAGAACACAATAGATCCTTTTTACTCCTAGTGTTTATCACACAGTATTGCTATGGCTATCATTTTGTCCTCTTGGTTAATATAATTGGATATTGGGAGGTGATTTAAGATATTGTTCATCTGAGTGATGCTAGCAGGATATTGAAATGTGATTAGAGATATTGTTTATTGTTTAGCATCTGGGAGGTTGTTTATAGCCACTGAGCAAAGCTTAGGGTGTCCCTCATCACTGAAAAACAGTCTAGGGTGTCTCTGATCAGTAGGGCTAGCAGTTCTTCATTCCTGCAAAACAAACTCAGTAAAACAGGTAAAGATAATGTAGGAGTTTAAACACTACAGTTGAGTCCTTAAAATGTTTACCATGAAAGGGACAAACATACAAGATCAGAAGGGCAATATTTACTTAAGGACAAAGTTCATAAAAGGATGGGAAGGAAGGTGGAATGAAAATGGGAACCAAAGGGAGGAAGTGGAAAACTATTTTTGCATGGAGCAAATTGCAATCATTGAGGTGAAACAAAATGTAGGAATTTTTAATATTAATGTAAAACTTATGACTTTCTCTGTAGACCTTCACTCAATACTTAAGAAAAAGTTTCAAAAAATTACGCATTAACTGTTGCTGTTGTTGTTAAGTGCTGTCCAGTCGATTCCGACCCATAACGAAACGACCCATGACGACCCTGTATAGGGTTTCTGAGTAGCAGCTGGTGAGCTTGACTGCTGGCTTTGCAGTCTGCCATATTAACCCACAGCACCTTACCAGGACTCCTTAATAGCTGGTGGTTATGTGCTGTGGAGTAGGTTCGTACTCATAGTGATCCTGTACAGGGTTTACGAGGCTGTAAATCTTTATGAGAGCAGAAAGCCTCATCCTTCTCCCGCGGAACAGTTGGTAATTTCGAACTGCTGACCCTGAGGGTAGAAGCCTGATTCGTAACCATTACGCTACCAGAGCTCCTTAATAGCTAGGTAGTTGTAAAAGAAAACAACAACCAAACAAACCAAATAAAACATACGCTCAATTACTGCTAATAGAAATATAAGGTTCTGGAAAATTATTTGACTATATATATCAAAGCATTTTGTAAAATTACTTTATTTCCACCAGCAAATACTGCTTCTGGCAACATTTTCTAAGGTTGAAAATGGAAACATTTTCAATCAAACAGATTGAAGCAAATAAGTAATATATATCCAAATGATGAACTGTGTAATCACTAAATTTTTGGTTATTAAAAATTGTGTAATAAAATAGGAAAACAAAAGACTGTCTTTTAGGCTTTTTTTATTGAAGGCAATGGAGAACATCTGAGTTATTTTGGCCATGTTATTTATATTGTCCACATCCATCATTGGGTATAATAATTGTTATTATACATTTGTTCTGATAAAAATGTAAAACACACAGAACAGTGATTACCACAAAATAAATGATCAAGAATATACAATCTATTTACCAACGACAATAATGATGATGATGAAAGTGGTTCATTGGAAACAAAATGGGAGTTGTTTTAGCATAAATGCCTAAGATCACAGATACGGAGTTCAATCTTTAAATAGCTCAACTGCTAGAATGGAATTTTACAGCAAACTGAAGATTAAGAGACTTAGTGGATAACTTCAATATTTTCTTTATAAACATTTTTGTTGAAAAATACAGAGTTCTATCTTTAGTTTTCATTATGTTTGTAGTATTAGATGTCATAGGTTTCATTCTTAGGATTGATATTTTAGAATTCCTTTTTAGATATTTAAAAATACTTTATTTTTGACAAGATAATTTTGTTACCTTGCTAAGTAATCATCTCAGAGCCTACACAATTGTTTACATTCTGCCATTAATGGCCTGTTTCTTTTTTAGAGTTCAGGCAATCATTGTGACAGTATCAAGTCAGGGTTTTATGATTATTTGAGCTGCTGGTCTCCTTTGTTCTTCCTTAAAAGAGATGTCACTCAAATCCCCATCTGATTGGTACTTACGTAGGAACAAGGAGGAAAATTTGCACTTGTCATGAAGTCATTTATAAAGATGTAAGAAAAGGCTTGAAACATTTATAAATTTCTTTAGAGATGCTTGCTATGCAAATGTGCTGAGTGGGATGTTTTAAAAGAAACTTCTTTACAATCATATCGGCTTGAAAATCATTTCAATACCCAAATTAATTGGAGGTGGGTGTTAGGTGTCATGTGATAATAGCAAATAATTTTAGAGTGATTGCTTCATATCAATCATTTTTGTGCCAAAATATTTACTTTGATTGTATTTAGCCTGTAATTACCCATCTAGTTAAAACTGTAACCTTAAAGGAAATAAAGATTAAGTCAATACAAGGGTAAGTGAAAAAGTATTGCTGTTAGTGTTCGAGTATATACATACATGTGCTTAGCAGAGGTTATGGCAAGCCTGGACTCCAAAAGGTAATCTTGATCATCTCAAAGGACACAGAACAATCATGGGATTTACCAGGAAGAAGTTTTGAGAAAACAGAAAACTGCATAGATGAGAGGAAATTCTAGAAAGTTGTGCAAAGGAATTTGTTTCCATCACAGCAATGCACTTGCTCAGTTTTCCACGTAGGAAGCCCTGTCCTAGGAGAATTTCCTTGGGAAATCTTATCTTGTCCACCCTACAACACTGATATTTCCTTTTCAGAACTGTTTTGCTACCAAAACTCAAAAAATGTTTAAAAGGAACACTATCTGAGTTTCTCGAGGAATGCTTACAATGCCATTCTGAATGGAATTCATCAAGAAAAAGTTAGATAAATGAAAACACCACCTTCACAGGTGTATATATCTAGCTAGAAGATGTGCCGAGAAAAAATAGCTTCATATATGATACTGTTGTTTTATAAAGGAGCCACTCCGGAAACCCTATACAGTGTTGCTGTGAGTTGGAACCGACTCAATGGCACTTAACAACAATAACATTTTTAGTAAAACTTGTTGCTTTCATTGTCTGTTTGTGTGTGTATGTGTTTAATGTGGAAGGTTAATAGATACTCTCCAGTTAAGTACAGTGGAGAAAAAAGTTTCTTTGTGACTCAAATATGTAGTGGTTGAACCTACAAAGTATGATCCTGGTTCTTCACCAGGTGTAATAACAACTTTTAACCTGAAAACTGTTCAAATTGGCATGCAAAGGACTTCTTTTTGTAAGTTCATATGACCTGCCCAACTTTCCCAGGCATGTGGATAGAGACTTAAATAACATTATAAAAATTGGTCTCATTCCAGCCCATAGTGGCTAGAGGAACAGAAGATGCATCCTGAAAGAAACACCAGCAGGAAAACAAAAACTGCAGTCTGTTTGGCTATCACAAAAACAAGCAAGCTGTTTGCCACGGAGCCATCAAAGCAAGCAGTCAAGTCCCTTCAAGACAAATCCCGCTCCAAGACTGAAACTCAAAGGGAACACAGGAGCAGGCATGTAAGCTTGCTAGCAACCACATTGGTTGTCATGTGAATGGAAGTGGGGAAAAGTCATTAATGAAGATATGGGCTGAGTTTGACCACGTTCCATAGACTCATGTTGACCTTGAAATAAGAGAGAAGAAGAAGGGCTAGTTGGTCTCAAATCTGGGAAGACTTTGGGACTCCTGAGCTCATGGCCACTAACCTAGCCACAGAGGGATAGAGCTGAGAGTCCAACTGATATAAAGTGAGGGGAGACACACAAGAATGCCTATACTTGCAGATAGGACCCATTTGACCTAGCTTCAATTGTTTGATGACCAGAGCTAGACTAGAGGAAGGCAAAGAAATTTGGTAAAGGAAGCAATTATAAATTGCTAGAGTTTGATGAACGTGACCTATAAATACATATGTAGTAGCTCAAAATACCAACAGAGAGGGAAGGAGTCTTCACATCAAGGATCAAGCCTTTCCCCTCAGTATACAGGTTGATAGGGATGGGCAACTTAGATATTGGCTACCTAAAATGGGGGTGTGGAGGGCTATAAAGGCATGAAGTGGTTGACTTACAAGTTTTCAAGAAAGAGTTTAGTTTCAGAGTGTGCAGGGGAAGGTAGAATCCTCAATGAATAATTTTCATCTTATCTAGATGGGTCTGGTGAAAGGAGATGGGGATAGGATTCTTTTGATTCAATAGTGAGTATTTATTATCATGACTAATTGCAATGGTCACAACTCTAAAGGTAGAAGTTTTATAACATAAAAGGGGGAATAGTTGACCTTACACTCCAGGAACAGAGACCCCTAGGACCATCAAGAGAGAAGAGCATGAGTGGAACATGGGACCCTAACCAGAGAAGCAGTGACACCAGAGATGGAGGCACAGGTGATGGCATGGAGAGATAGAGCAAATAAGGACTCTAGACTCATGGAAAGGGAAAGGCTGTGTGCTAGTGGCCTGGAGGCTGGCTTACAGATTGTACCCTTTGATTGTTGAAATGGTTTCCTATTCCTGATTCTTCTTGTATACACCAAAAAATAGATAAATAACAGAGAAAATAGAAGAAAATATTGTTAAATGATGATGCAGGGAGGGGATTATAATCTGTGCAATGAAACAAAATATGATAAATTGAGTGCAAACCCAATGTTCTCCCATGTGAACCATCACTCAATTCACAATAAAAGCTTTAAAAAAAATTAGTCTCAAGTATTCAAAATATATAAGAAAATTTCCCAATTTTATATAAACCGGATAAACTTGAGTGAGTCACTTACTCTGAGAGTTACAAAATGATAGTGTTGGGCTGTTATCCAAAATGCTTTTAGCTAGTCTAAGGTCTTCAATGGCACCAACGACCTCTCAGGAATAAATGTGGATCTCACCAATATACACTACATGTGGAATATCTGTGTATACCTGACTTTGATGGCATCTTAAAAAGGATGAAATAATTTGGATCTGGTCTGAGATATGATGCAAGTTTTGGCATTATGCAAAGGTGAAGAGGATTTCTGAAAAACACAGAAGACTGAGAAGAAAGAAAGTAAATTAAGTGAGGTCATTTTATTGTAGTCAACTGTAAAGCACTATGATCAATGGAAATAGAGTTTAGACAATGAATGAAATAATGAGCAAATGGATGAGTGTATAAGGCTATTAGAACTGACAGTAGCCAAAGTGGTAAGGAAATGTAATTTTGAGTAAAAGGTAAAAGCAAAAGCAATAATACAAAAATAAATTTGAACAATGATAACAAAAAGTTTTTTTTAACATTTAACTTCTGTTATCATAATTGATATTTTAAACAGTAACTTGAGTTTAAGATTAGAATATAAACATTAAATAAGAATTCTGGCAATATAAATTAACACAAATAATAATAATAAGCAATTATTAAGTGCCTACTACATTCTTGGCACTGCCTTAAGATTGAACATATAATTATCTTAAACTGATGATATGAGTATAGATATTTCCCCAACCATTCCTAGTCTGACTAAAATGAACAAAAGAATATAAAAAGATAAATCAGTCTTAATCCCTGTTAGGAAGTATAGTTTTTGCCTGGAAAATCATAACATCTTTGCTACATATTATGGATTATATATGTATATATTTTAATTAAACTTTTTATTTTGAGATATTTGCTGATTCCCAAGCACATGTAATACAGAGGCATTCAGAGCACCCTTCACCCATTTTTTCCCAATGGTAGTATTTGCAAAACTATAGTATAACATCACAACAAATATATTGAAATTTCACTGTTACATTGAGGTTTGGTATCTTGGAAATGACCAACATAGGATATGAAACCACAATTCTCAAGACATGAAAAGATATCTCAGACAATGTTGTTGTTTTTGTTTTCCCTTTTGTTCTCATCCAACTGCGACCCCCTAGGTTTGTATGTTGTTGTGGTGGTTGTTAAGTGCCTTCGAGTCAATTCTGATCCATTGCAACCCTGTATAGGGTTTTAAGGAGCAACTAGTGAGCTTGAACCACTGACCTTGCAGTTCAAATTGACTTTTCAGTCCAGCATATTAACCCACAGTGCCACACCAGGATTCCTAGGTTTGTATAGGCCACCTATATGTGCTTTAGCTGTTGTTGTTGTTGTCAGGTGCCATCGAGTCGGAACCGACACATAGTGACCCCATGCACAGCAGAACGAAACAATGTCCGATCCTGGGCCAACC
>NW_006408561.1:6440857-6448849 GCF_000296735.1 Chrysochloris asiatica | reverse complement strand
AAGCTGACATCTCTGCTCTTCAACACTTTAAAAAGTTCCTGTGCTGCAGATTTGCCCAGTGCAATACGTCGTCTGATCTCTTGACTGCTGCTTCCGCGAATGTTGATAGTTGATCCAAGAAGAATGAAGTCCTTGACAACTTCAGTCTCTTCTCCATTGATAAGATATGAGCTTTAGTAGTGCAGTGTAATGGTTTTTTGTAACAGTCAGCTAACTCCATGTTCTGTCTCAGCTTCCCTTTGCAACTATAACCTGTAGAGAACAAATTTTTGACTCACAGCTCAATACTGTTTCTATGGTATCAGGCAAAGTACCCAGAACCTTGAGTGAATAGAAGAATTTTGTATGGGTGACACTATCTATCTGCACGGCTGACTGTGTTTCCAGGACATAGGTCAAAGAAAACCAGAAGTTAGTAGTGATGCTTCTGAAAACCAATGTCCGTAAGACGTCTGCTTCTCTGAACACACGTCTTCTTTATAAGAGTTCCACCATTCATAACAACAAACATACATCTGTGCTATAACAGTTAGAATAAGTTCTTCTTCTTCAAATAATCCAAATCTGAGTGAAATATCAATCAGCCAACTACTGAAATGTCTTGAAATCAAGGCTGAAATAACAATTTATGCCAGAATAGCCCACTGGTACCACCACGACTCCTTGTATTTTTTTGTTTTGTTTTCTATGAGTTCTGACTCATAGAAACCCTATGTATACAACAGAAGCAAACACTTCTCACTCCTGCGCTGTCCTCACAATTGCTAGTTTGTTTAAGACCATTGCTGCAGTCATTATGCCAGTCCATCTTGTTGATGGTCTTCCTCTTTTCCATTGACCCTCCACTTTACCAAGCATGATATCTTTTTTAGGGACTGGTTCCTGTTGATAACAAGTCCAAAAAACATGAAATGATGTCTTGCCAGCATAGCTTCTAAGCAGTTTTCTGGCAGACTTGATTGTTCTTCTGGCAGTCCATGGTAATTTCAATATTATTCACCAACACCATAATTTGCATGCATCATTTCCTCTCTAGTAAGAGAGAACACAGTATATTTTAAATAATTTTTAGTCAATAACAAAACATGATTTATTTTGGAGACCAAATCAAGAAAAAGACAAGGATTTATATACTCACCATTGCTATTCAGTATTGTACTGGATGTGGATGTCTTAGCCAGAGCAATTAGACAAGCAAATTAAAATAAAGTCCTTCAAATTAAAAATGAAAAAGTTGTCTTTGTTAATAAATGACATGATCTCATGTGCTGAAAACTCTGAAGAATTCACAGAAAACTATAGGAGTTAATAAATGAATTCATTGTTTTTTCATGGCCCAAGATCAACCCCAAAAATTTGTTTGTGTTTCTATATAACTGTAATGAAATATCTTAAAAGAGCACTGACTAAAACGAATAAAAACTATTTCATTTACAATAGCATTTAAAAAATAAAATAGCTAGAATAAATTTTGTCAATAAAGTGAAAACTTTATAAATTGAAAACTATAAAATATTGCATAAGAAATTAAAGTAGTCCTAAAGACTCTGGCAGCGTAGTGGTTACAAATTGGGCTGCTAACCTTAAGGTCAGTAGTTCGAAACTACCAGCGGTTTCGTGGGAGAAAGATGAGGCGTTCTGCTCCCGTAAAGATTTACAGCCTTTGAAACCCTGTACAGGGTCGCTATGAGTCAGAACCGACTCCACAGTACTTAACAACAACAACAAAGACTTCTACTATCAGTTGCTATTGCTAAAGGCTGTTGAGTCAATTCTAATTCATAGTGACCTGTATAAGGCTTCTGAGGAGACTATGGTAGGCTTGAACCACCAATATGTGGTTAAAAATCCAATGATTATCATACAGTGCTATACCATAACTCCATTTTATCTGTTAATATGGCAATACTACCCAAAGTGAACTAAAGATTCAACACAATCCCTCTGAAAATTACAATATTCTTCCTTGCAGAAATGGAAAAACCAATCTTCAGAGTTATGTGCTCCAAATTGACAAAAAGATATTGAGGGTAAGGGGGGAAGAGTAGGATAACACAAACTTCTAATTTCAAAAATACTATAAAATTATAATAATCAAAATAGGGAGCTACTGCTAAAAGAATAGACATATAGGTCAATGAAATAGAAGCGAATGTTAAAAAAATAAGCCAGCATACAAATACAGTGAATTGATTTTTGACAAGGGTGCCAAATACACAAGCACATCCTGCAAATGATGCCGGTACAGTAGGATTTCAACATGCAAAAGAATGAAGTTGGATCCTGCTTCACACCATGCATAAAAAAATAACTCAAAATGTGTCAGTGTCCTAAATATAAGAGGCAGTAGACACCTAAAAGGATACTAATGGTATTAGTTATTATTGTTGTTATTGTTAGAAGTCATCCAGCTGATTCTGACTCATAGTGACCCTATGTACAACAGAATGAAACACATCCCTGTCCTTTGCTATCCTCACAATTATTGCTCATCTGAACCCATTGTTCTTGCAACTGTGTCAT
The DNA here is from genome assembly GCF_000296735.1 of Chrysochloris asiatica. Classification (NCBI taxonomy): domain Eukaryota; kingdom Metazoa; phylum Chordata; class Mammalia; order Afrosoricida; family Chrysochloridae; genus Chrysochloris; species Chrysochloris asiatica. The sequence goes on along the minus strand of NW_006408561.1, from coordinate 6,446,326 downwards.
TCCATCTCTCTAGAGGTCTCCCTGTTTTTTCCTTATCCTCCATTTTACTCAGTTTGATGTCCTTATCCTGGGACTGTTCTCTCAGATAACATATACAAAGCATTGTAGATAATGTTCCCCATTCTTGTTTCTAAGTAGCCTCTGGCTGTACTTCTTCCAAGACAGATTTGTTTGTTCTTCTGGCAGTCTATGGAAATTTCAATATTCTTCTCCAACATCATATTTCAAAAGCATCAATTGTTCTGCTGTTTTCCATATTAATTATTCACAATAAAAGTTCACATGAATATGTGGCAATTGAAAATATGGTTTGGGTCAGGTGCACTTTAGTCCTCAAACTAATTAATATCTTTGCTCTTTAACACATGAAGTCTTTTGCAGAAGCCTATTTGTCTAATATTGCATATCGCTGGTCATCTGGACTGCTGCTTCCATGAGTGTTGATTGTGGATTCAAATAAAATGAAGTCTTTAACAACATGAGGGTTTTTTTTCTCCCATTAATCATGATATTATTTATTGGTCCAGTTGCGAGGATTTTTGCTTCTTTATATTGAGGTGCAATCCATACTGAAGGATGCAGCTTTTGATATTCATCAGTAAATATTTTAAGTACCTTTTCCTTCCAGCAAGCAAGGCTATGTTTTCTGTATACTGCATGTTGTTATTGAGTATTCCAACAATCCTGATACCACATTCTTCATATAATGCAGTTTCTCAGGTTATTTGTTCAGCATACAGATTGAATAAATATGGTGGAAGGATACAACCCTGGCACACACCCTTCCTGATTTTGAACCATTCAGTATTCCCTTGTTCTGTTTGAACTAGTGCTTCTTAGTCTATGTACAAATTCTTCATGAGTACAAGTTAGTGTTCTGGAATACTTATTCTTCACAATGTCGTCTATACTTTGCCATGATCCCATAGTCAAAAGCAATTTCATAACCAATAAAGCACAAATAAACATCTTTCTGGTATTCTTTGCTTTCAGTCAACAGCTGATGTCAGCAAAAATATCTCTAGCTCTAGGTCCTCTTCTGAATCTGGCTTCATTTTCTAGCAGTTCTCTGTTGATGTACTGTTTCAACAATTTTTAAATTATCTATAGCAAAAATTTACTTGCATTCTGGTACTAATTATGTTGTTTGATGATTTCTGAATTTCATTGTGTGACCTCTCTTCAGAATAGACACAGATATGAATCTCTTGCAATTAGTCACCCATATATTTGCCTTTCAAATATCTTCACAAAGACATGTGAGTACTTCTAGTGTTGTATCTATTTATTGTGAGATTTCAACTTGTATTCCACAAATTCCTGGACCTTATTTTATGCCAATAACTTCAATACAGTTTGGACTTCTTCCTTGATCATATACAACCCCTTGAAATAGTTGAACATCCATCATTTCTTTTTGGTAGTATATTTCTTCCATCCTATTTTGATGTTTTCTGTACTGTTTATATTTTCCCACACTGATGTTGTTAAGTGCATTGAGTTGGCTCAAAATAGCAAACCTATAGGGTTTTTCAGGATCAGCTGGTGGGCTTGAACCACCACATTGTGGTTCAAAATGATCTTGTGGCCCACTGCTTATCCTGCAACACTACAGCAGAACTCCATTTTGCCCGTTGAATGATTACTGTAATATTGGATGACAAGGCTTGATTTTTTCTGAAGTTCTTTCAGTTTGAGAAATGCTCAATATTCTTCCCTTTTGTTTTTCTAACTCCAGGTCTTTGCACATTTCATTATACTACTTGATTTTGTCTTCCTGAGCTGCTCTTCGAAATTTTCTCTTCATTTCTTTTATCTCCTTATTTATTTCATTCACTGTAGTTTCTCTACAATGAATAAATTTCAGAGTCTCTTCTAACATTCATTTTGCTCTTTTCTTTCTTTCCTGAATTTTTGATGATTTTTGCTTTCTTCTTGTATGATGTTCTTGATGACATTCCACAATTCTTTTGAGCTTCTGTCCTTAACGTCTAATACATCAAATCTATTCTTGAGATGGTATGGAAATACAGGTGGCATATATTCAAGATCATATTTTGGCTGTCATGTAATTATTTTCTTCTGCTTTAATCTGAAATTATAGATGAGCAATTTATGGTCTGTTTTACAATCTGCTCCTGGCCTCATTTTAACTTACCAACTATTCATATTTTCCTTTTATTTAAGTAAAAGTCATCTTTATAGGTCTGATATGGTATACTATGGTTTTGATTTGACTTTCCAAAACAACGAATACTAACAATTCTCTGTCAGTTCATTGTACTGTGGGGGCTTGGATGCCACTGTGTTGCTGACAGTTATACTGGCATTTTAAATGCTATCAGAGTTACCCATAGTGGACATGTTTCAATGGAGCCTCCAGACTCAGACAGACTGGAAAGAAGGAACGGCGGGATACTTCTGAATGGTTAGCAACTGAAACTCTTAGCAGTGGAACATTTTCAGATATAGTCATATAGACCAGCCAAACAGAATGAATTATCAAGAGGAGCTCCTAATTTGGAAGACATTCAAAATGTGACTGGGGAAAAGCAGCCTTCTCAAAGAAAATAAGGTGAATAAAGTAAAACTTTCGGGAATTTAATTTGATGATGGGGCATGGCTCAAAAGGAGAAGAAAGAGTTGTAAACATTCATCAACAATCTGAACATGGAATGTAAGAAGTATGAATCTAGGAAAATTGCAGACCCTGATGAAATTCAGTGCACAATTATCAATATCCTAAACATTAATGAACTGAAATGAACTGGGATTAGCCATTTTGAACCATGCAGTCATTTTCTTTACTAAGTTGGGAATGACAAATTCAAGAGGAATGGCATGACATTGGTTGTCAAAAAGAAAATATCAAGATCTATCTTGAAGTACAGTACTATGTATAATAGGATAATATCCATACACCTACAAGGAAAACTAATTAAAACCATTATCATGTAAATTTAGATACCTACCACTAAAGCCTATGATAATAAAACTAAAGAATTCTAACAACTTCTTCATTCTGAAGTTGGTCAAACATGCAATTAAGATTAGTTGCTAATTATTGGTGATTGGAATGAGAAAGTTAAAAAATAAATAAATAAAGAGGAAGAATCAGTCACTAGAAAATATGGACTTGGTAAAAGAAATTATGATGGAAATCACATGATATAAATTTCCAAAACCAATGACTTATTCATTGCAAATACTTTTTTCAACAAAATAAAAGGAAACTATACAGCTGGACCACACCAGATGGAATACACAGGAATCAAATTGACTGCATACGTAGGAAGAAACAATGGAAAAGCTCCATATCATCAGTCAAAACAAGACTGGTGATCAACTCTGAACAAATCCAGAGGAGCCAAAATATGACACTGAGCATATCCCACCTAAATTAACTGACCATCTCAAGAACATATTTGATGCATGAGACAAGAATGACCAAAAACCAAAGGAGATGTGGAATGACATCAAGAACACCAGACAGGAAGATGTCATTGAAAAGACAGGTTAGAAAGAAAAGACCAAAATGGATTTCAGAAGAGACTCTGAAAGTTGCTCTTGAATGTAAAGAAGCTAAAACTGCTAGAAGAAATGATGAAGTGAAAAATCTGAACAGATAATTCCAAAGGGAAGCTCAAGAAGAAAAACCATTATAATGATTTTCCAAAGACCTGTAATTAGAAAAGCAAAAGAGAAAGACATGCTCAGCATTTCTCAGCTAAAAAAAATTGAAGTAAAAAATTCAAACCTCAAGTTGAAATATTGAAGGATTCTATGGGAATAATAATGATTGACCATCACAAGAAGATGGAAGGAGCACACAGAGTCACTGTGCCAAAAAGACTTATTCAATATTCAACCATTTCAAAAGGTAGCATATAATCAAGAATTAGTGGTTCTGAAAGAGAAGTTCCATGTTATACTGAGGACATTGGCACAAAACAAGGTTCCATGAACTGACAACACAAACTGAAATGTTTCAACAAACTGGTGCAGCACTAGAGGCACTCAGTCAACTATGCCATACCTTTGGAAGATAGTTACCTTGCCAAACGATTGGAAGAGATCCATATTTATGCCTATTCCAAAGAAATGTGACCCCATGGAATGTTGAAATCATTGAACAGTATCATCAATAATGCCTGCGAGTAAAATTTTGCTGAAGATAATTAAAAAAGAGTTGGAGCAGTAAATTGATAGGAGCTGCCAGAAATTCAAGCTTGATTCAGAAGAAGATGTGGAACTACGGATATCACTGCTGACATCAGATGGATATTGGCTAACAGCAGAGAGTACCAGGAAGATGTTTACTTTAATTTTTTGACTATGCAAAGTCTTTCTAACTAGATCTATCAAATTATGGATAATGTTGAGAAGAATGAGAATGATAAAACACTTCACTGTGCTTGTGACCTCATTTTAAACCATTTGGTATCCTCCTGTTCTGTTCTAATGACCAGGGATACTGAATGGTTTAAAATTAGGAAATGTATGTGTAAGGATTGTATCCTTTCACCATACTTATTAAAGCTGTATGATGAGCAAATAATCCAAGAGTTGGATTATATGAAGAAGAACATTAAATCAGGATTGGAGGAAGACTCATTAACAACCTACAATATGCAAAAGATAATACGTTGCTTGCTGAAAGGGATGATGACTTGAAATACTTACTGATGAAAATCAAAGACCATAGCCTTCAGTAAGGACAATATCTCAATGTAAGGAAACAAAATCCACACAAATTGGAACAATAAATAACATTATGATAAACAGAGAAAAGACTGAAGTTGCCAAAGACTTCATTTGTTTTGCATCCACAATCAATGTTCATGGAAGCAGCAGTCAAAAAACATAAATACTTACTGCATTAGGCAAATCTGCACAATAAAAAAAAAATCTTTAAAGACTGAAGAGAAGGATATTATTTTAAGGAAAAAGATGCACTGATGCAAATCATGGTATTTTTAATAGCTGTCTATGCATATGAGAGTTGGACAGTGAACAAGGAAGACTGGAGAAGAACCAATGCATTTGAGTATGGTGCTCACAAAAAATATTGAAAGCACCGTGGATTGCCCAAAGAGCAAACAAATCTGTTTTAGAAGTACATTCTGAATGCTCCTTAGAATCAAGGATGGCAAGGCTTCATTTCTTGTATTTTGTACATGTTTTAAGGAAGGACCTGTCCCTAGAGAAGGACATCATGCTTGGTAAAATGGAGGGTCAATGTAAAGAGGAAGACCCTGAAGAGATGGATTGCCATGATGGCAACAACAATTGGAGTCAAACATAATAATTTTGAGGATGGGTCTGGATGGGGCAATGATTTGTTCTATTGTGATAGGTTCACTATGAGTCAGAACAAACTTGAGGGCAAGTAACAATAACAACAATTTCCTTAGAAGAAATTAAAGATTGTAAAAGAGTACCCCTAACACACTAGGGAGAGTGGTGGCA
>NW_006408561.1:6429305-6439716 GCF_000296735.1 Chrysochloris asiatica | reverse complement strand
AGTTTCTTAGATTATTTGCTCAGCAAATGATTGAATACATATGGTGAAAAAAATACAACCCTGGCTCAAATATTTCCTAATTTTAAACCATTCGGTGTTCCCTTGGTCTGTTCAGAGTTATGTAACACTCCAGATCAAAAGATCAGCAGTAAATTCTACCAACACAAGGATTTGGAAAAGGAAATATATTCTCTCTGCTGGTATAAATCAGACCTTCAAATCCATGGGGTCAAATTATCTGTCTCTAACTCTATCTCAAGAAATCAGTTCTTTCACAGTTGTTTTTAGGGAATCCTTCCATTTAGTTAAGTCATAAGTAGGATAATTTTCTTATACCTCTTTGAAAATCTGCTTTTGACTTCCTCCAAGTTAGTATTTGCCAATAACTTGTTTCCTGGTTCCTTTAACTTTTCGTCTGTCAGAGATTTCTTCTATTTTTTAATTAAAGGTTCATCATCAGAACTATCCTCAGATTCATTTTCTTTTTTGGAACAGTTCTGATTCTCCTTGGTGTACTGCTATCTGCCTTCTTAACATTGGCACTTTTTACAGAATTTTTATTTTTACAAGTGGCCTTTGGTTTTATTTTTAGAAGTGGCTTTTAGATGAAAAGGGAAAACTCTTCTTCACTTTCTTTATCTTTGTCATATGAGACTTCTCCTGGTTTTTCTTTTCATCCTCATTGCTACTAGATTTTTCTGACAGAATTTCAGGACATTTAGTTAGCTTAGCTTTCCTTGCCTTTCTAGAACTGTTCCATTCCTTTTTGCTGCCTTTGCTAGCACTTTTTTTGGATTTGGGCCATGGCTTATCAGAAGGCTTTAGATGCATTAAGAAATTCAAGATCTGCTTTACCAGTTCAGTATTTACACCTGATGTCTCCAAATCAATAACCTCACAAATGCTTTTTAGCATGGCATTTGTGAATGTTTTCAACATTTCTTCCTTTTTATATTGGACACGTCCTTTTTCAAATGTAAAGCCACTGAATTGACCCACCTTCTTCTTTAATGAGGACACTGTGCCTGGTCTGTTATAGTTTGTGTAGATTTCTAAGTTCATTCGTTTTCTTCTTACATAGAAAGAAATACATCCTTTCAGTTTCACAAAGTTTCTGTCCTTTTCCTAGTGCAATTGTAAACGGTTTTCTCTGTGAAGAAGAGACTTACTCTTCTTCTTTACTTTTTTAAAGGAACCAGGAAACAACCTCTCTAGTTTATTCTTTTCCTTCTGGCCTTCCACAATGAGACTTTTTTCTTTTTCTTCCTTTTCACTCTCCTCCTCTTTGTCCTCCTCTTCACTCTCCTCTCTCGTGCGGGTCATCTGGTGTATCTTCTCAGACTTGGACTAGACAGGGTTTCCTCACCCTCTGAAGCAGGGACCAAGGAGGACATTTGTCATCGACCTGTGGGCCGGGGGCATGCAAGTGGGTTTGGTCCTGGAGCCACCCTCGGGTGGACCCTCGCCAGCTGGCGGGAGGCGAGGAGGGCTATGACACCGGCCAGCGATAAACCAATCTTCAAAGTTTCCACCATCCACTTTCCATAGTGGTAAAGATGTACACTCTGTCCTACAGAAGTTCTGTTCGTCAGAATCAACTCGACAGCAATGCATATGTCCACCATCGAATCTAAAGCTATAAATTATTTTAATTTCTAGATGATTGCTGTTGTTAGGTGTTGATTACAACTCATAGCAACCCTGTGCACAACAGAACATAACACTGCCTGGTCCTGTGCCATCTTTTCACAATTGTTATGATTGAGCCTACTGTTGTTGACACTGTGTCCATCTGTGTCATTGGGGGTTTCCTCTATTTCACTGACCCTCAACTTTACCAAATATGATGTTCTTCTCCAGGGATTGGACCCTCCTTGGAGTTATGGTGTGGTGCTGTGGGTTAATGTGCTTGACTACAAAGTCAGTTTGAACCACAAGGCTGGTAGTTCAAGCTCACCAGCTGCTCCTTGGAAACCCTATACGGGGTAGCCATGGGTCGGAACTGACTTGACGGCACTTAACAACAACAACAACTACATGTCCAAAGTACACGAGATGTCTCACCATTCTAGCTTCTAAGGAGCATTCTGGCTGTATTTCTTCTGAGACAGAATTGTTTGTTCCTCTGGAAGTCCATGGTACTTTGAATATTATTTGGCCACACCATAATTCAAATGCATTCATTCTTCTCTAGTTTTCTTATTCTTACTCCAATTTTCATATATATGTGAAGCGATTGAACATACCATGGCTTGGATCAGGCATAAATTAATCTTCAAAGTGACATCTTTCCTCTTTAACACTTTGAATTTTTTTTTTTTTTTTTTGGCAGCAGAAACAGATTTAGCAAATATAGTACAACCTTTAATTTTTGACAGTGGCTTACATGAGCACTGATTGTGGATCCAAGAAAAAAATCTTTGATAACATTAACCTTTTGTCCATTTATCATGTTATTCATTGTTTCAGTTTTGAGGATTTTTCTATTCTTTACATTGAGAAGCAATCCACAGTGAAGGTGCTACTTTCTGATATTCATCATAATTTCAGGTCCTCTTGGCTTCCATTAAGCAATATTGTATCATCTGCATATTGTTGTTGTTGATAAGAACCATCAAATCAGTTCTGACTCATAACAACCCTGTATGGAGTATTAAAGGAGCAGCTGGTGAGTTTGGACTGTGATTCCAGTGATGTTGTGGTCCAGTGTTTTTTATACATAGCCACGTCAGGACTCCATCTACTGCATGTTGTTGTTGTTATCAAGTGCCATTGAGTAGGTTCCGACCCATAGCGACCCTATACAGGGTTTCTGAGGCTGTAAATCTTTACGGGAGCAGAACGCCTCATCTTTCTCCCTTGGAGTGGCTGGTAGTTTCGAACTGCTGGCATTAAGGTTCGCAGCCTGATTCTTAACCATTTCGCTGCCAGAGCTCCTTTGCATAGTGAACACAAAAAGCAGAGTTTTTGTCATTTTTTTGTTTGTTTGTTTGAAGTAATAGTAGTTACACAAAATCTGGTCAGATTACATTTTGTCTTGTAATGATCACTACAAATTTACACAGAGGTGCAATTCATACTTACATTACTAGTGCAGAGAGGAAATGAGTTCATTTCAATCAGAGAACATAGTTTTACAAAGTCCACATTCAGAAAGTAAAATCTGTCATACATTCTTAACATAACAATTTAATCCAAGCAATTATATTCTAAGGTTTTCTCAAATAAAAGTGCCAGCAGTTGAGAACAGATGGTTAATACCTGAGCTTTGACATCAATTCTGCCCTTGTAAGTTCTGGAGGATGACCACCTGGAGACAAATGAGAGCCAAGTCCTCAGGTTAGGGGATGTCTGAGGGCAAGTGGTGCTCCTTGCTCATTCCTGTGGTGCAGAGATGCTGAGACTCAGCAGGAATGGGAAGAGAGAAAAGACAATCCTGAGATGAAGACCACACGGAAATAATTAACTAGATGGGAAGCTGTGGAACAGCTAGGAATCAAAAAGTGCAATAGGAAACTGAAAATATAATACAACTTTTAAAATATTTAAATGAATCTGATATAAGTTTAAATTGAGATCTCAGCTATCAAGGAAACACAGAAATGAAAAGATTATACAATCAACTAGAAAATTGTGGGCACTGGATCAATGAAGCAGGGCCATTTGGAGACAGTCACCTAAAAATTCTCTTTTAACCTATGAAAACCTTCCTCTGTGCCCAGTATCTCATTTGAGTTCTGTTACATGATATTCCTCAAGGGATAACTCTGATTTGCCAAAAGTCACCTCGACACAGACCAAATAGTCTATTTGTTCTATTCTCATCCCTTTTACTTTTTCTAGTGCTATGTAAAACAAAACAGAAAAGAAAATAAGGAGTGAGGATGGGAAGAGAAGACAGACAGGGCAGGGGGAGGCAAATGAAAAATTAAATTGAAAAACTAAACTCTTGAAGACAATTTCTTCCATGTGGAATAAGTGATAGAAATTTCTCATACAATTGAGACTTGCAAAATCTAACCCTAAAAAGAAGTTACATTATGTTTCAGATACTGGCTCTGAAGTTGTACTGTTGGTAAATACAGAAAATATTAAAGTTGTCAATGATTTCATACAATACAATTGTTTGACTTGGATAAACATAGAAACAGCAGGCAAAAAAATCAAACAATATATTGCATTGGGCAAATCTACTGCATAAAAGACCTCTTTAAAGTGTTTAAAAATAAATATGTCACTTTGAAGATTTAGATGTATATTACCCAAACCATGGTATTTTCAATTGCCTCATATACATGAGCTGGACAATGAACAAGGAAGACTTAAGAATAATTAATCCATGGAATTAAGTTCAAGAAGAATATTGAATATACCATAGACTGCTAGAAAGACACATATATATCTGCTTGTACAGCCAGACTTATCCTTAGAAGTAAGGAGGATTACACAATTTTCTCTCATATACTTCGTACATGTTAATAGGACAGACAATCCCCAGAACAAGACATCATGCTTGGTAAAGACGAAGGTAAAGGAAAAAGAGCAAGAGCCTCAACATGATGAATTAGCAGTGACTGCAACAATGGGATCAAGCATAGCAACAAGCTGAGGATGGTGCAGTACAGGGCAGTCTTTTGTTCTGCTAAACACAGGGTCACTGTCAGTCAGAACTGACAAGTAAGCACCTAAGAGTAATCAATCACAACACGTTTTATGGAAGCAGGTAACCAGGTCTTTTCTCTAGTACTGCAACTTGTGAGTTTGAACCCCTGACCTTTTTGTTTGCAACTGAGCACTCGACGACCATTGTGTCACTAAGCTCCTTGGAAGTCACACTCTCTAGTTATAAATTCTGTTTCTCCCAAACCTTGTAACAATGACTTATCCTCTCTGATCTTCAGTTTTCTTATCTGTAAAACAAGGGTGGCAAAACAGTAACTTATTATAATAGGATTATTGTTATAAAAATTGAGCAAATACATATAAAACACTTAACATAGTACCTGGTAAATTGTTGTTGTTGTTAAGTACCTTGGAGTTGGTTCTGACCCATAGCAACCCTGTATAGGGTTTTTGAGGAGCAGTTGGTGAGCTTCAAGCACCAAACATAGGGATCAAACTGACCTTGCAGTCCAACTCATTAACCCAGAGTACCACACTAGGACTCCAGAATCTCAAAAGCCTAAATGACTGATAGTAATCAGAAGGAATTTTGAAAAGACAACAAAATGGGGTTTTTTTTTTGTTTTTACAGAAAGCATTTTAATCGTTTTTCTTAGAAAAAAAAATTTTCAGTTCACATTTCAGCAAAGTACTGGTTGAGAGCAGTTTCCAGGAGATGGGGAATTGGAGAGTTAATAGGAAATGTTGATATCGTGCTTCACTACAAATGCATGGCATAGTCACAAATGGAGATTCTAGGCTGCTAAGCCAATACCAGAACCCAACAGAATTGACACTTGTTCCTCTAAAGTTTAGCTTCCTTCCTGTAATCTCCCCATATCCCAAATAAATGCCATGTGCAATGCCCAGTAGCAGCTAACTTAAGCTCCAAGTCTTCCCCTTGAGTAGGAAAGGGGATGAAGAGAGGGTCACTCCTGAGTCGCCATGCTTTCCTCTTCCTCTCTTTGAGGTGGTTCTTCTGTGTTCTTCTTTTTCTTCTCCTTCCTTTTACTCTGGTGACTTCTCATAAGCTTTCTCTGAAGGTGTCACTATGACTCCATCCCAGGTAGATATTTCAGAAGCAGATAGCTGGCATCACCCTCTTGGCTAAGATGTTCCTGAAGCTTCATGTGAAAGGACTTGAACCAGAGTCTGAGCTGTGTAACAGACTATATCCTGAGGTCGAGTGCTTACCTATATCTGTTCATTTAGTTTACTTTTGCCTTGATGAGGATATAAACTGATAACATAACAAATTTAAAGCAAAGTATTCCTGTATCCTTCCAAATAATGCATTTAGTTTTCTCTCATTTTACCTATGTAAGCAGCCTCTCTTTTTGCTTACCAACTCAGGTACATAACTCTTGTTTTTAATGTGTCTTCTAATACAATCCAGTCACAAAAGTGCATTAGTGAGAAGCATGCATTTTACTGAAAACATATAAGGAATTACATTTATTTCATACTACTCACGAAGTATATTATCAGTAAGTATAAGTAAGAATCTTCTTTCCTTCCAGCAAGCAAGGTTGTGCCATCTATTATGAATATACTTTATGAATAGTATTATTCATAAAGAACACTTATTTCATACTGTTCGTAACAAACTAATGAAAAATTACACAAGAAATAGTTCTAATTGCTAAAGGTCCTCTTTGCACATGCTGGAATTGTATGGTTTTGTTTTTCTCTGACCCTTCTTTGCCCTTAGCTCTATCTTCTGATGCATTCTTTGAATTTCTTTATCTTCTAATATGTAAAGCAATTTGGCTATGCTTTAGCTTCTACTCCCAAATTATATGTTCAATTTAAATTGCAAGTACAGCAAAACAAAGGAATGTTCCATTAAGAAAATAATGTGGTGTCCACTTCTTTTATTACATGGACATAGCTTTTAGAGTCTTCTCTCCCTCACTTACACTGTTAAATTCCCAAAATAAATCTGAAAGAATAAGATACAAATCAATGTACATCAGTTAATATAACTGCAAAGACCTGGACTTAGAAAAACAAAAGGGAATGCAAAAATAAGTGAGGCACCAACCGTTCCTCCCATAACCCTCTCTACTCCTCATTTGGGTCCAATTATCCATTGCAATGGCCACACAGGACTCAAATTCCACACTCACAGGCATGGGGTTTATTAGGGACGTTAACAGGTTACCATTCAGGGTCAGAAATGCTGATATCATGCAGTTTTTCAGTCAGCTGCTGGTACATGGCCATAGACAATACCACTCCACAATAAACCTCTATGTGAAGGCACTTGTCTCCAGTTTTATGGGTCAGCAAGCTTAGCTCTCATCCTTACATGCCTGGAAGCACCCCAGTCTATAAGCAAGCTTCCTGCTTAAAGTCACTCCACTTCACTTGCTTCATGGGCTGAGAAGTCCAGTGCTCTAGCTCATGATCTAGTTCTTGGTTCTGCTGCTGCTATTTCTCTAGTGTCACAGCTTTCGATCCCTGGGTTGAGCAGGTTCAATGCACAGTGATCTCAAGGTCCAGAGGATGATGCTCTATTCCTGTCTCTTCTTCTGTGATGGTAGTGAGATCCCATCCATCCCCTTCTGCTTCTGAGATATGTCAATATCTCATTTTAAACCCATTCTGGAGTTTCAAGTTTTTACAATTACAATTAACTTTGCTAACAGGCACAGCTGAATCATGTTATTCTATTAGTATCTATCTTCTCCCACCTTCTTATACCCAGAGTCAACAAGGCAGTAATGTTATTTGGTGGGAGTGACAGACTATGGCTAAAAGAGATATTACATATTTCACGACACCACAGGAGAGAACATACTAGATACTTCTCAAGGTGAAATAACAGAGGAAAAAAAAGAAAAATCCAGCAGGCTAAAAGATAGACTATTCAATTTGTTTCATAAATTAATTACATAAAAAGAAAATAAAATCAGCTTTGTTCCTAAATTAACGCATTTCCTTGATTATTTTTGCTATTGGTTTTCAGTTTAATTATGGTTAAACTAGATCATCTGCAAATTAAATCTAAGACCAGTTAGAACAGATCTGTGTTGAAAGAAGTGCAGCCAGCGTGCTCCATGGAGGACAGGATGGCCAAACTTTTTCTCTATATATGCTATACAGATTTTCAGTCCTAAATTCAGAATTAGTCATTTAGCTGAATTCTCATATGCTGTAGAGACTTTCAGTCCTAAGTTCAGAATTAATCATTTAGCTGAATTTTCATATCTATATAGACTTTCTTTAATTTCTTGAGTGTTAGTTAATATTTCCTATTTACATGTATGTTCACAATTAATTACACTACATCTCTTTAAATGTCTCTGAAAATTTTGTTTAAAATAAAAAAGAAGAAAAATCCAGCAGGCTAAAAGATAAAATATACAATTTGTTTCATAAATTAATTACATAAAAAGAAAATAAAATCAGCTTTGTTCCTAAATTAACAAGTTTCCTTGATTATTTTTGCTATTGATTTTCAGTTTAATTATGGTTAAACTAGATCGTCTGCAAATTAAATCTAAGACCAATTAGAACTTCCAATTCTAGTTATGTGGAAAAATACTCCTTTCTTGCCAAAAGCATTGAAAAAAAGAAATGATGTGAAGGCATACATTTTAGTATTGTTTTTACCTCTAATTAAAGCCATTAAATTGATAATTCTCATTAAAATCAACCATTAATATAACAGTTTACTGGTTATTTTGTTTTCCTCAAAAATCCCATTTAAATCTTGGAACTCAAGTCATCAAGACTATTACTTTAGCTAGAAAATTTTCTATTTTCAATGTCAATCTGCTATAGTTGTGTAAATCTCTAAAGCTGTATGTAACAGTTTACATCAGAGCTATGATTTTCTAACATTTTGGTAAGGGAAATTTTTTCAACAAAATCTTGTGCAGAATTCTAGCATAAAGAGCTGAGTAAGGTTATTGTTCAATGTATTGCATTAGGCAAATCTGTTGCACAAGACCTTTTTAATATGTTGAAGAACAAAGATGTCAGCTTGAAGACTAAGGTGTGTCTGACCCAAGCCATGGTATTTTCTATAACCTCATATGCATGCGAAAGCTGGACAGTGAATACGGAAGACCGTAGAAGAATTGATGCCTTTGAGTTATGGTGTTGGAGGAGAATATTGAAAGTGCCATGGGCTGCCCATAGAACCAACAGATCTGTGTTGGAAGAAATACAGCCAAAGTGCTCCTTGGTGGCCAAGATGGACACACTTTGTGTCTCATACTTCAGACATATTGTCAGAAGGGACCAGTCGCTGGAGAGGGATATCATGTTTGGTAAGGTAGAGGGTCAGAGAAAAAGAGGAAGACCCTCTAAGAGATGGATTGGCCAAATGACAGCATCAATGGACTCAAGGGTGGCAACAGTAGTGAGGTTGGCCCAGGATTGGGCAGTGTTTCCTTCTGCTGTGCATAAGGTCGTTATGAGTCGGTACCAACGTGTTGGCACCTAACAAGAACAACAAAATTGTTGTTAAGTGCTGTTGAGTAGCTCTGATCCATAGTCACCCTGTATAGGGTTTCCAAGGAGTGGCTGGTGAGCTTGAACCGCCAACTTTGTGTTAAATTGACTTGCAGTCTACCGCATTAAGCTACAGCGTCACACCAGGACTCCTTGGTAAGGAAGTGCTGCTCTTTTTGAAAAAATGTATGTGGAGGGGCTCCACCTATAAAGTTCTGTAATATCCCCTCCCAGATCCCAAACCAAACCCACTGTCACTGAGTAGATTCTGACCCATAGGGACCCTATAGGACAGAGTAGAACTGCTGCTTAAGGTTTGGTTTTGGCAGTTAAGTGCCATGGAGTAGGTTGCAACTCATAATGATCCTGTAAAGAATTTCTGAAGAGCAGCTGGTGAGTTTGAACTGCTGACCTTGTGGTGCAAACCAACCTTGCAGTCCAGGGCTTATCCTACAGCGCCACATCAGGACCCCTCAAGGTTTATAAGGATGTAAATTATTTCATATGGTAACAATTTCATTTTTCTCCCACAGGGAGCCTACTGAATTTGAATAATTCACTAAGCAGATAGTAACTCCATGTTAACCCCACTATGCTATTAGGGTTCCTTCCAGTACCCAAGGTAACCCTAAAGAATCTTTGAGAATAAAATGAGTGCACTGAAGTCAAGATATACAGGTTCTGTATATCTCTGTATTCCCAGAAGTGGAAGATTTCCTAGTTACAGAAGAGAGAAAATCTTCCCCTTATCCACCTAAAAGAAGAAATGAATAGCATATCTATATTTAAAATGTATTACTTACTGAAAAGAATAAACATGAATTTTAACTTTCCAATTATGGAGTGGCTATGATATGAGTAAGTGTAAATTTAATCTAATTCTTTCTGGAGGTGGAAAAGTGGGGAGTTGGAGAAAATAATTATAGATAGCAAAAAAGATAAAAATAAAACATTTTCTGTTTGTGACAAGTATACTGGCTAGAGATTTGTCAAGAGAAGAATACAACTATTAACTGACTACCCCAAGTAAGGATGAACATAGTAACAGTCTTGCTAACTATGCTCTTAAACCGAGGTCCATTTATTGAGATGTATTGATCAAATCAGGAAACATCATTAATGGAATTCTATCCAGGTGTGGCACTGTTGGTTAATGTGCCAGACAGCAAAGCTGTTTGAACTGTAAAGTAGGCAGCTCAAGCTCACCAGCTGCTCCTCAGAAACCGTATCCTGGGTCATTATGGGTCATAATTGACTCAACGGCACTTAACAACAACAATACGAA
>NW_006408561.1:6420173-6429120 GCF_000296735.1 Chrysochloris asiatica | reverse complement strand
AAAAAAAAAAAAGGTTCCATAAAATAAAGTAATAGAATTCTCTAATTTGGGAGCAGGGTAAGGTGACACTTGAATACAATTTGTTGTTATCAAATCAAGTTGTTGTTGTCATAGCAACCTTGTATAGAATTTCCAAGGAGTGACCATCAACTTTTCAGTTGGTGCTTATTATTTTCAGTACAGTACTTATTCTACAGCACCACACCATGTCTCCATGTAATAATGTGACATTCTTGGTAGGCCCAGAGTGTAGTTATAGTATGAGACTTTCTTCCTTGGGTGTGTCTATGTTTGGGGAGTAAGGGTAGCCAGAGTAGAATTGTGTCAGATATCCTGAAGATGGCTACATTAAGTTCAGAGTGTACTAGTAGGTTATGAGAATAGTATCGAAATTTTGAGCTACTCTCAGAGATTAGTGACAAAAGGTAGAGTCAAGAGACCTTCAGAGTTCTCATGGCTAGAGCAAGAGAGGATTGTGTGTGAGAGAAAGTTGCTTAGAAATCATCCAATCTGAGATTGTATAGGAAAAGGTCCATTTCAGCTAATATTGACATAGCAATGTGAGTACCCTCAATTATATGGGATGAGTTACAGCACACTAAGAAATTATATGTACAGCAGCTGACAAAGGACCAAATATTGTTCTTCCAATAAAACAACAGCACGTTTGCCTCTACTGAACCCAGATGCCACTGGGGGAGAGAAGGTAGAAGAAGCCTGAACATGGGCTCAAATAATTTCAACAAATTCATTTAAATAATTAAGTGATGTCATGGATTGAACTGTACTTCCCTAAAATAAGTGTCAGCTTGGCAAAACCATGATGCTCAGTGATTTGGAAGTTATGAATGCTGTAATGTAGCAGCTATGTGATGAGTCCCATGATGCAACCTGATGTGTTACATCAATAAAAATATTAAGGGTGAGTTGTGATATCCTTAATCCCATCACAACACTGGTCCAATGTAAGGGAGTATCTCAAGGGTATGATCTGAAAAACCTTTTATGTTACAAGAAACAAAAGAAGTGAGAAGAAAACTCAGGACTTACTTTCAACAAAGAAGAACAGACAGGTGTGCATCCTTTCGATCTGGTTACCTGCATAGTGAAGCTCATGGATCCAGGAGACGATCTCCCAGGAATGCTAGAGTCACAGATATGAAAAGGAATCAAGGATTTTTCTGTACAGCCAGTCCTCTGAATTTTGATTTCTATACTCCTAAACTGTGAATTCCTCCTCAATTTGTCATTCCCAGACAAATTGAGAAAGAAGGACATTTCCTTCATCATCAAAAAGAACATATCAAGATCTGTCTTGAAGTACAAAGCTGTCTGTGATAGGATAATATCTATACACCTACAAGGAAGACCAGTGAATGAAACTATTATTCCAATTTATTCACTAACCAATAAAGCCAGGGATTATGAAATTGAAGAATTATACCAAATTCTTCAGTCTGAAATTAATTAAATTTGCCATCAAGATTTATTGTTAATTACTAGAGATTGGACTGAAAGGGTTGGAAACAAAGAGGAAGGATCAATAGTTGGAAATATGGCCTTGGTAATAGAAATGATGCAGGGTATCACATGATAGAATTTTGCAAGACCAATGACTTCTTCATTGCAAATATCACTTTTATACAACATAAAAGATGACCGTACACATGTACATCACCAGATGAAACACACAGAAATCAAATTGACTGCATCTGTGAAAAGAGAGGGTGGAAAAACTTCATACCGTTAGCCAAAACAAGGACAGGAGCAGATTGTGGAACAGACCAAAAAATGCTCATATGTAAATTCAGACTGAAGCTGAAGAAAATGAAAGTGAGTCCACAAGAGTCAAAATATGACCTTGAGTATAATCCACCTGAATTTGGAGATCATCTGAAGTACAGATTTGATGCATTAGACACTAAATACCAAAAACCAAAAGAGTTCTGGGACAACATCAAGAACATTTTATAGAGGAAGAAAGCAAAAGGTCATTAAGAAGCAAGAAAGAAGGAAAAGAACAAAATGGATTTCAAAAGAAACTCTGAAATCTGCACTTCAACATAGAGAAGATAAAGCAAATGAAAGAAACGAGGAGATAAAAGAACTAAACAGAATATTTCAAAAGGCAGCTCAAGAAAACAAAGTCAAATATTTTAACTGTGCAAAGACCTCGAGTTAGAAAATTAAAAAGGAAGAACACACTCAGCATTTCTCAAGCTGAGAAAATAAGAAAAAATTCAAACCTCAACCTGCAGTTTTAAAGGTTTCTATGGGGAAAATATTGAATGATTCAGAAAGCATCAAAAGAAAATGGAAGGAATAACACAGAGTCACTGTACTAAAAAGAAATGGTTGATGTTCAACCATTTCAAGAGTTAGCATATGACCAAGAGTCAATGATACCGAAGGAAGAAGTCCAAGTTGCATTAAAGGCATTGGCAAAGAACAAGGCTCTGGATATTGATGGAATACAAATTGAAATATTTCAACAAAGTGATGAGGCACTGGAGTCACTCACTCATCTATGCCAAGAAATTTGGAATAGAGGTACCTAGCCAACTAATTGGCAGAGATTCATGTTTGTGCCTATACCAAAGGGAGATCACCCAATGGAATGCAGAAATCATTAGACCATATCACTAATATCCTAGGCAAGCAGCATTTTGTTAAAATTAATATTAAAACACCTGCAACCCTCAATGTAAAGAAAACAAAAATTCCCAACACTGGACCAATAAATATCATGATAAATGGAGAAAAGTTTGAAGTCCTCAAATATTTCATTTTTCTTGGATTAACCATCAACACTCATGGAAGCAGCACTCAAGAATATTGTATTAGGCAAATTTGCTGCAAAAGAACTCTTTAAAGTGTTGAAGAGCAAAGATGTCAGCTTGAGGATTAAGGTGCACCTAACCCACACCATGGTATTTTCAGTAACCTCATATGCATGCAAAAGTTGAAGAGTGAGTAAGGAAGAATGTAGAGGAATTGCTGCATTTAAGCTATGGTGTTGTAGGAGATTTTAACAGCACCGTTGACTGCCAAAAGAAGAAACCAATCTATGTTGGAAGAAATACAAACAGAATGATCCTTGGAAGCCAGGATGTCCAGATTTAGTTTCTCAAACTTCAGACATATTATGAGGAGGGACCAGTCTTTCGACAAGGATATCATGTTTTCGACAAGGTAAAATGGAGTGTTACAAAGAATGAGAAAGACCCCAATGAGATGGATTGGCATGGTGGCAGCAGCGATGGGCTCAAATGTAGCAATGATTGTGAGGTTGGTGCAGGACTGGGTAGTACATAGGGTCTGTTGTGCATAGGATTACCAAGAGTTGATACCAACTCGTTGGCACCTAACAACAACAATGAACTCTGAAACAATAAATTTCTATTTGCTAAAGCCATCCGTTCATGTATTTCTGTTATAGCAACACTAAGTAACCAAGACAAGAGGTAACACAAAGTTTCCTATATTAAGGTAATGGAGACTCAAAATAAAAATTAGTTTATGTTATAAGGAAAAATCCACCATTCTTCTGTGATGGTTTGGGTTTTATTGTGATGTTGGAAGATTTACCATCATTAATTTAAATACCAGTAGGATCACCAATAGTTAATAGGTTTTAACTGAACTTCAACACTAAAGCAGACTACTACTTCTGAATGTTTAGCCACTGAAAACCTTATGAATAGCAGTGGAACATTGTCAGATAAGTGCCTGAAGATTAAAACATTATGAATAACAATCGAAGATTGTCAGATACTATGCTAGGAGTTAAGCTCCTAAGTTTGGAAGGCACTCAAAATATAAATAGGAAAGAGCAGTATCTTCAAATATGGTTTTACAGAATGGCATGAATGGAGCAACAAAGCTATCAGAAACTTCATTTGCTGGTGGAACACAATTCAAAGTAAAGAGAAAAAACTTCAAACAACCATTCAGAATTGCAACATGGAATATACACTATAAATGTAGGAAAATTGAAAGTTGTCAAAAATGAAATGACATGCATGAAGATCGGTATGATAGGCACTAGGAACTGGAATGGACTGCTCTTGGCCATTTTGAATCCAACACTCACAGAGTTAACTATGCAGTAAAAAATAAATTCAAGAAAAATGGTGTCCGATTCACAGTCAAAATAAATATTTAAAGATGAGTCTTAGTGTGGTATTGCAGGATAATGTACTAACCATAAGTTTGGTTTGAATGGCAAGATGGGTGGTTCAAACCCACCAGCTATGCCTCTGAAACCTTTTACAGGTCTGTTAAGAGTTGGAACTGACTCAAGGGCACTTAACAACAACAATCTTGAAGTACAATTCTGTCCTTGACAGGATAACATCTATATGCCTACAAAGGAAAACCTGTTAATACCACTAGTATTCAAATTTACCCAATAACCACTAACTTCTCTGATGATGAAATTAAAGAATTCTACCAACTTCATCCATTTGAAATTAATCAAACATGTAATATAGGTACATTGAAAATTACTGGTGATTAGAATGTAATAAAAACAACATTAGAAATTATATGATAGAATTTTGCAAGACCAACAACTTATTCATTGCTAATACTCTTTTTGTTGTTGTTAAGTGTCTTTGAGTCTATTCCAACCCATAGCGACCCAGCATAGGGTTCCCAAGGCTGTAAATCTTTACAGGAGAAAGCCTCATCTTTCTCCCATGGAACTGCCGGTAGTTTTGAACTGCTGACCTTGAGATTAGCAGCCCAATTTGTAACCACTACGCTACCAATTAATGATCAAGAAAAAATACCCTTTTTGGTATAAAATTTTGGTATTTTTTCTTCCAAAACCATGTTGGAATAAAACATACCCTTTTTAAACGATGTTAAAGATGACTATACACATAACCCTCACCACATGGAATACACAGGAACCAAATTTAGTACATCTATAGAAAGAAACAATGGAGAAGCTCAATATCATCAGTCAATACAAGACCAGAGGAAGACTGTGTAATAGATCACTAACAGCTCATAAGGAAGTTCAAGCTGAAGCTGAAGAAAACTAAAATAAATCCACAGAGTTAAAATATGACCTTGAACATATCCCACCTGAATTTAGAGACCATCTGAGAAACAAATTTGATGCATCAGACACTAAAGACCAAAGATCAGAAGAGTTGTTGACATCACAAACATCATGATTAAAGATTTTTGCACATTTAAGTTTATGGCAGTAAATTTTGCATATCTTAATGGTTTTTTGTTTGTTTGTTTGTTTGTTTGTTTTTTATTGTTTCCACCACCACCCACTACCATCAAGTTGATTCCGGCTAGGACAGTGACCTATAGGGCAGAGTAGAACTGTTATTTAGCATTTCTGAGACTATAAATCTTTCTGGGAGAAGAGAGATTCGCTTTTCTCCTTTGGAGTCACAGGTGAGTTGGAAACACAGACCTTTTGTTAGTAAGTCAATGTTTAACCCACAGCACTAACAGGGTTCCTTAAATAGCTTCCAACTCATGATAATTCCATGTGTCATAGTAGAATTGCCCCTAAGAGTTTGGGGTTTCCTTGGTATAAAATCTTAATTAAGCAGATTGTCAAGCCTTTTCTTCCATGGTACTGCTAGATGGGCTTGAATTGCCAACATTTAGGTTGTTGTTGTTATGTGCCGTGGAGTCAGTTCCGACTCATAGTGACCCTGCACAGGGTTTCCGAGGCTGTTAATCTTTACTGGAGCAGAATGCCTCATCTTTCTCCCGCGGAGCAGCTGGTAGTTTCGAACTGCTGACCTTGCGGTTCACAGCCCAATTAGTAACCACTACACTACCAGAGCTCCTAACATTTATGTTAGTAACCCATATAAAACTCTAGGGATCTTGACCTCATTATATTCATCTCTACTCTGGTCTAAGAAACATAATGGAGTTCAGTTCTGGACCATGGTGATGCATACAATTGCAACAGAAACACAATGAGATCAAAGTAAACAATGTTTTGTTCTTTCTTTTTGTTTTTGCTTCTCACACAAAAATTTCTGGTCAACCACATTGTTTTTTTGTCCACAGAAAGCAGCTGAGAGTTGAGTCTGAGTCAGAAAATATCTTTCCCAGATTTTGCACTCACCTGGAGTCCTGTGGGCAAATGCGCCAGACTGCAAAGCCGTATGAACTGCGAGGTCGGCAGTTCAAGCTCACCAGCTGCTCCTCAGAAACCCTATACAAGGTCACTATGGGTTGGAACCGACTCGACAGCACTTAACAACAACAACACACTTGCACTGCATGTAAGGTGTCAAGAAGGTGATTTTTGACCTCAGAGATGAGGACATTCTAAAATCAGAAACTTACCGGCTTTTTTACAGGCAAAATTTGGGGAATAGTCCCCAACAATCAGTTCAAACATCCTCCTAGTCTTTACAATTTAAAATTTATTATGTTACTCTTTTTTTATTATTATTAACAAAAATTGTTCCCTCCCATTAATCTTCATAGTTGATCATGAGAATCTCTGAATTTTGTTGTTGTTTTATATTGTTTTGGTTTTGCCCTTTTGCAAATATTTATACAATACAGGATTCTCATCTTATTTAGCTTACATGAAGTCATTGGAATATAGCAGAAATGCAAGATCAAAGCTAAAACAAAAGTAAGATTTTCCAATATTCTATAAGGAGCTCTGGTAGCGTAGTGGTTATGAATTGAGCTGCGAACCTTAAGCAGCAGTTTGAAACTACCAGCTGTTCTTCGGGAGAAAGATGGGGCTTTCTGCTCCCATAAAGATTTACAGCCTCGGAAACCCTGTACGGGGTCACTATGAGTTCACTGCACATAACCACCACCACCACCCTAAGACAGCAGACATGTAAAACAGGCTTCTTTAAGAAGGAAAAATAATTGCTTTAGCATTTTTATCTGTCTCAATTAACATATCCAAGAAGTTTATCAGGTGATCTTTATCAGAATTTAATATAAGATATCCCTAACAAAGACAAAGAAGTGAAGAAAGCACAAACAACTCCTTTAAAATTATAATACAGAAAAAAAAATGCAACAGAAATCTCAAAATAAACTAAGAGTGGGTCCCTCTCTCCCCTAAAAACGATTTAAATGTAAATCACCCAAGACTGTCACTGCAGCATGTCACTTCCCAACACTAGGCTTCCATCCTTAGATCCAAGATGACTGTTCCACATAGCAGTACTTCTTAACTGTTGTTGTTGTTGTTAAGTGCCATTGAGTAGGTTCCAACTCATAGAGACCCTGTATAGGTTTCTGGCTAGTGAGCTTGAACAAAAGACCTTGTGTTTCAAACCAACTTTGCAGTGCAATGCTTTAACTCATAGCGCCACACCAGCACTCTATAACTAGTGAGGAGGAAAAAAAGAGACAGGTGGCTTCTTCTAAAAGAGCTTAATACAGAAGTTTCACAAATCATTATCACTCACATCTCCTCAGCCCAAATGTAGCCACACACATCCATTTTCTCATAGCTGCAAGTAGTGCTAAAAAAATGTGTTTAGTTTGTTGTCATACACTCAACTAAAAGAAGGTGAATTATTATTATTGTATTATTTCAAAAGAAGGTGAGTTTGGATCTTATGAGACAACCGGCAGTCTCTCAATCTCTTCTTTCCTTCCCTCTCTTCCCCAACACTTTTCTCTCTCTTACACACTTACTGCCTAAACGGGCAGTACAAATAAAATTCCCAGTATTTGTGAATATGTAATAGGGTGACCAACTCATATTAGTATAAGGGATTTTCTTACTTTTAAAACTGAAAATCACCTGTACTAGGAACCCCATCTGTTTCAGGTAAACCAGGACAGATGAACATTTTAGCAACATAACTGATGACCTCTAGAAAACAAAACAAAATAAAAGCAATATGAACAGTTATCAAGTTTTAGTATTTTCCTTGAATGTATTTCAGGGTGTTTAGAGTTTCAAACTTTTTCAACTAGAAAATAAAAAAACACTAATACAATTTAGGAGCTTTGGTAGCATAGTGGTTATGAGTTGAGTTGCTAAACTAAAGGTCAGCAGTTCGAAACTACCAGAGGTTTTGCAGGAGAAAGATGAGGCTTTCTGCTTCCGTAAAGATTTACAGCTTTGGAAACCCTATACAGGGTCACTATGAGTTGGAACCGACTCCACACACACAACCACCACGACAACCACCAAACTAATTTTCTTATTTACTGCTGAAGAGCTCAAATCTCTGCTACAGATAGTAGAATCAGAGAAATGCAAATCCCCATTGTTCACCAGTGTCTTAAATTGGGGTTACCTACTATGCAGTTATCTCCTGAAATAACCACTTGAAATAATTGGCACACCAATGAGAGAATACACAGGAAAGATTATTTTTTTAATTTGAAGGTCAGATCTCCTGAAAGCTATGTTGTTAAGTGCTGTTGAGTCAGCTCTGACTCAAAATGACCTTGTATAGGATGTCCAAGGAGTGGCTCATGAATTTGAACCACCAACCTTGCAGTTCAAACCTATCTTGAAGTTGAGTGCTTAGCCTATGGCTCCACCCCAGGACTCCCTGGTGGCTATATAGCTGTGAACTATCACATGCATTACCTGAATAAAAGCCATCACAGAACTGTAAATTCACATTATGCTTTTGACTTTATCAAAGATCCATAAAAAAAAAAATGCTTGTAAACAAATATGGTCATTCTTCTGAGCCTCACTGGGTCGATATTGCACTTATTAAGTGGTTTCCCAGTGTTCAATATTTCACCCTTGTCTCTTTTAACCCAAATTTTCTAAATTTCTATGATGGTTTTGACTCCTAATATCCTGTTGACATGTACATCATTATCCAAAATGGGGCACACACCATAAGATCAAAGTTCATATATCCATTTGTTCAATGACATGTTGCTCTTGCTAACTGCTCTCATGTCATTTTTGACTCGTTGTTGTTGTTAGGTACCCTCGAGTCAGTAC
>NW_006408561.1:6416568-6419593 GCF_000296735.1 Chrysochloris asiatica | reverse complement strand
TTTTTTTTTTTTTTTTTCCTGACTACTCCGTACATATCTCAAGATTCAGTGTTTTCACATTACTTATTTTCCTATATTACTACATTGTTTGGCATAAATTCATTTTCATAAGTTTTTACTTTCCCATAGCTTTCATAACTTGCTATCTGTTACTCTGTCCTCTGATACCTCTGAAATTCTTCTTCTGCATCCATCATTGATGACTGAGTTCAGGTCTTCTTCATCTTCCAATTTGGTCAAAAAATTTTAGTGAAATATACAAAAGAGTCATGTGAGGCGTTTACTAATTATGTAATTCCTCAATTAGTGTGGTGTTATGGATTGAATAGTGTACCCTCAAAATATATGTCAACTTGGCTAGGCCATGAATATCAGAATTATGCAGTTATCCTCCATTTTGTGATTTGATGCAATTATCTTACGTGCTACCAACACTAACCTCTATAGTGTTACTGAGGCAGGATTGGGTGCTTTTATGTTAATAATGCAGGATACAATCTATAGGATTAGGTTGGATCTTGAGTTAATCTCTTTTGAGATATAAAAGATACTAAACAAGTAAGCAGAGAAGAAGGAATCTGGCTACCACCAAGAAGTAAGAGGAGATAATACAGCACATCCTTTGGAACCAGGGTCCCTGGATTGAAAACTTCTTAGATCCAGCAAAGACGGAAACCAAGACACATGTAGATCTCCACATAATGTCAGGTCCACAAATTTTGAAAGGACACAAAAGAGAGAGAAAGCCTGTCCCTAGAGTCAACAATCTGAGGTCAGACTTCTAGCCTCCTAAAAAGTGAGAGCATAACATTTCTTTTCGTTAAAGCTATCCACATGTATTTTTTTCTGTTATAGCAGCACTATATAACAAAGACAGGTGGGCACTATGTAAACTGCCTTAATTGCAGACAATTTTTAGGCAGGCACCTGTGTTCCATATTTGGAGCAATAGCAGCATAAACTTTGTAATAGCTTGTTAACTAACTTTTATCCAGCATTTCCTTCATACATTGTCAGAGTGGATTGTATTTTAATAATTTAATTCTAAACATGCTTCTTACTAGTTTAAAACTTTCCACATTTCCACAAGTAATTGTCACCTGCACAAAGAGTAGCGTCTAAACTAATTATAAGGCATTTTATTGAACCTGTCATCTGTGGACCTCTCATTTTCCCTCAATCTTCCCTCCTATCCCTTTAACTTTTAATAGAACAAAACCCTCATAGGTCTTTAAATATATCATATAGTTTGATATTTCCTTATCTTTGTATGCCTTGTTCCTCCTACTTGCCATGCCTCTCGTCTGCACAGTTCTTGGCTGGGAATGCTTAGATTTTTGTTCTTTTGAATCCCATCGCTCACCTTCAGAAACAACATGAATCATTTAATCTCAGAACCTTGCTCATATTTGTTCATTTTAGCACACCAATATTTATTTCCATTCATATCTGATACCCCTATAAAACTGTGAGCACTCTAGGGCAAGATATTTTAAATATATTTTCTTTTTCCCAACAGGTAACTGTAAAAATGAATTTCAAAAAAATGTGCTAAATTCAATCAAATAAAAAATTTACATGAAACTGCTCAAAACCAGTTTATTATGAGCAAATTTGCTTCTGAAAATCTAATATAAAGCATTCCTCTTTAAGGTCAGACTGATCAAATACTTTGCGTGTCCTGATAGTTTAGTTGTCTTATTTTATTAGATAATGAGATCCACATAGCCAATAGTGGTTTTCTTTTCTTTTCACATTTGCTATCAAAAACCAGGAATTGAATTTTGTGCTGACTGACACTAATCTTCACTATCTCAACTCTTACTTTAATTTTGTTTGTACACCATTTAATGTAAGGCATATCAAATTTAATGTGCAAGTAAGTATTAGATAAAGAATATACAAATGTAAATTCACACATGTTTCTTTGCAACTGTTTGATTCACAATATTCAGAGCATAATAATTCTTCATTTATGTTAAGGCCACCTAAAACTCGAAATACTTTAAATTGTATATATATAGAAATTTAAAATATTTGGAGTTTTAGATTACCTTGAAATTATATATACATGGGATTGGAGTGCTGGTGTGGTGCTTCAAGTTAATGTGCTGGACTGCAAGGTCAGTTTGAACTACAAGGTCAACAGTTCAAGCTTACCAGCTGCTGTTCGGAAACCCCATACAGGGTCACTATGAGTTGGAACCAACTAGACAGCACTTAATAACAACAAAAACATACTTAAGAATAGCAAAAGTGTTGCACTTTTGAGTTATAATGGATACAGTATATACTTTATGGACATGTTGCTGTTGTTAGTGCCATCGAGTCAATTCTGACCCATAGCCACCCTGTATAGGGTTTCCAAGGAGCAGCTGGTGAGTTTGAACCACCCACCTTGCAGTTCAAATGGCTCTGCAGTCTGAAGCTTTAGCTCACAGTGCCACAACAGGACTCCTTTATATACATATTGGTCTTTAAAATATCTATGACTCTTAGTTTTAAACCTTAATGTAGAGCGTTTAAAATCTTCCATATTAAATAATTTAAAATAGATAATATGAAATAGAATATATGAAATATTAAAGCTCTGAATTTCCAAAGATTCACCATAGTATGTTGAATATTTGTGGACATCCATGTGATAAGTACCAGACTATGAACTACAAGGTGCACAGTTCAAGGATGCCAGTCACTTCTCAGGAGAAAGATGAGGCTTTCTACTCCTGTGAAGAATTAAAGCCTCAGAAACCTTATAAAAGGTTGTTATGAGTCAGAGTCAACTCAATGGCACTTAACAACAATATACTAATCATCAGAACATTATTATTAATTTTTTTTTTTAATTCTTACCTTCTGTCAGTTGCTTTCTTCTTCCTTTAAGATAATAGTGTTTTTATGTATCTATGTTGTTGTTGTTGTTATGTGCCATGGAGTCAGTTCTGTCTCATAGCGACCCTGTATATGGTTTCCGAGGCTGTAAATCTTTATGGGAGCAGAAAGCCTCATCTACAGTATGTATATA
>NW_006408561.1:6410292-6416063 GCF_000296735.1 Chrysochloris asiatica | reverse complement strand
TTGGACTTCCTCCTTCAGTATCATTGACTGTTGATCATATGGTACCTCTTGAAATGCTTGAACATCAACCATTTCCTTTCAGTACAGTGACTCTGTGTATTTGACCAAATACAACAGGCTAATTTCTAAATTGTTAATTTTGTGTGGCCTGCAAATGATGTTATAAATATTCGAGCCCATGACAGAAAAAAGGTTCCCCAGTGTAGTGGTTACAAAGCGAGCTGCTAACCTCAAGGTCAGCAGTTCGAAACAACCAGCTGTTCTGTCAGAAAAAAATGAGGCTTTCTGCTCCCATAAAAAATTTACAGCCTCAGAAACCCTATGCAGGGTCGTTATGTGTAGGAACCGACTCCACAGCATAAAACAACAACAACATGTCTGATGGGGAGTCCTGGAGTGGTGCTGTGGGGTAATACGTCAGACTGCAAAGTCTTTTGAACTGCAAAGTCAATGGTTCAAGCTCACCAGCTGCTCCTTGGAAAACCTATACAGGGTCTCTATGGGCCAGAATAGACTCAACGGCACTTAACAACAACAACAACAACAACAATTGAATAGCAGTCCTGGTGTGGTGCTGTGGGTTAATGGGTTGGACTGCAAAGTTGGTTTGAACTGCAAGGTCAGTGGTTCAAGCTCACTAAATGCTCCTCAGAGACCGTATACAGGGTTGCTATGGGTGGAAACCAACTTGACAACACATAACAACAACTTGACTGATTGATATTTGGCATCTTGGTGTGGCCCTGCAGGATAATGCACTGGACTGCAAGGTCAGTTTGAGCTGCAAGGTCAGCAGTTCAAAACCACCAGTTGCTCCTCCAAAACCCTCTACATGTTTGCTGAGTTGTAACTGATTCTATGGCACTTAACAACAACAACAACATGATTGATTGGTATTTGACATCCTGATGTGGCCCTGCAGGATAGTGCATTGGATTGTAAGGTTAGTTTGAGCTACAAGGTTGTCAGTTCAAACCCACCAACTGCTCCTTTGACACCCTGTATAGGGCCCATATGAGTTAGAACTGATTAATGGCACTTAACAACAATAATTGATATTTACTATAAAATATTAATCAATGATATAATTCTTTAAGGTAATACAGTTAATGTGTATTATTTTTCCAATAAGCTATCATATTTCAAGCCATATTTCCAAATGAAGTCTCTGATTGCTTTACTCTTGAATGATAATTTTCATTTTCACACAAAGATTATGATTAGTATATTTTACTGCATTTTTTTCATTGAGCTTACATTTGTCTATGATTAAGCAGCCAAAAGACTCTAAAGAAATTCAAATAAGATAAGATTATTATGTTGTTGTTGTTGTTGTTATGTGCCTGGAGTCGGTTCCGACTCATAGCGACCCTCCACAGGGTTTCTGAGGCTGTTCATCTTTATGGGAGCAGAATGCCTCATCTTTCTCCCGCAGAGCAGCTGGTAGTTTCGAACTGCTGACCTTGCGTAATAAGCATCTTACTTGACCTTGTTTGAAGAAGGTTTAAAATAGACATCTAGAAATAGATTTTTAATACACATACTTTATGAAGTATAAATTTGATATATTTATTAAGAAAACTGTATTTTGAAAATCAAAACAATAAGGGAACTATTGAATTAGAATTAGGGAGGGAAATTTATCTTTTTGCAAATAGATAAGAGTGATTTTCAAATTTGAAACTAGTAAGTGGCTCCATATGATAAGCCTTGGCCTGTGAAACACGGTTCCAACCTGCTGGCTGCTCCATGGAAGAAAGAGAGGTTTTCTGCTCCCAAAAAGATTCAAAAGCCTCGGAAACCCTACTTATAGTCACTATGGTTAGGAACCAACTTGATAGCACTTAACAACAATAAAAACAATGTGACTCAAAATAGGAATAAATGGAAAATCCATTTCTTAAAATACTGAAATCTAATTGAGAAGGTTGAATTGAACCGTATTAATAGTCTGAGATTAAGTAAAGATATGGATTCAGGCTTGCAGAACTATAAGCAAACTAATATAAGATCTCCTTTTCACTTAAGATCCTCATTTCTTAAACTTCCTGCACTGTCTCTCTACTCAGATCTCTTTGTAGCAGAAGTCTGGTGATGCTATTTCTCAATGTCTCAAAAAAAAAAAGTGAATAGCACAGCACATGCAGTCCCTGGGTGTTGTAAATGGTAAATGTGCTTAGCTGCTAATCAAAAGATTAGCGGTTTGAATTCACCTTGAGTAGACTTGGAAGAAAGGTATGGATATCTACTTTCAAAAAGTCAGCTCTTAAAAACCCTAGTCTGAAACATACGGGGTAACCTGGAGTTGGCAACTGGCCTTGCTGAGATATTGTACTAGCAGGGAAAATATTCAGTGGAAGAACATGGAACTAGAGATGGCTTTTAGACTTTTGGATAGGCAGAGGTCTGCCTTGGAGTTTATTATATTATTGTACTTTATCATTTGTTTGGAGAATTTAGAATCATGCAACATTAGAACTGGATGTAATCTTTCAATGATGGATCTATTGGGGAAATAATGAAACTATGAATAATAGTTCCATTTATCATTTCATTAGGAAAATTCCTGAGATTATGGGTGTAAACAAATTTATGCACAATCTTTTATAGGTTTTTCAGAGACTCTGTAAAACACAATCACAGACTACAAATTAAGTCTTCACAATAATCTTACCAAAATGCATAACAGCGTCCACTTTTTCATTAATCTAACCTAACTCACAATTTATTCCTGTGTCTAACCACGTACTAACATTATTCAAAATAATGATGACAAAGCATAGAGAAAAATACCAAATTCAAAATTTTAACCATCTGTTAAGGGAGGCATAGAGTCAAAAAATATTTATAATGGAATAGTGAAGACTGAAGCTGAAACTGACAATACTTCAAGAACAGTTTGTACAGAAGCTACAGGAACAGAGATGTAAGATCAGCTTCATCCCACTTGTGACGGAATTCCCTGAAGTAATCAGGGGAGATTTGATAGAGAAAGATGATTTTAGACTGAGTCTTGAGGATGTTGTTGTTGTTGTCAAATGCTGCCGAGTCGATTCTGACCCATAATGATCCTATATAGGGTTTCCAAGGAGCTGCTGGTGAGCTTGAACCACCGACCTTGCAGTTCTAACAACTTTGCAGTCTGATGCGTTAGCCCACAGAGCCACACCAGAAAAAAAAAAAAAAAAAAAATTTACTCAAGTACATCATGGAAAGTCATTATAATGAAAGGAAACAGCAAGTGACTACAGGAATGGCAGGTAAATCCATTGATTACATGTAAGATGATAACTTGCTGCATATGGGGAACAATACATCAATCGCCTGTCAGTTTGTCATAGTGTGGTTGCTTTCGTGTTGATATGACTATGAAAGCTATGCTGTGGATATTTTAAACACCAACAGGGTCACCCACAGTAGACAGGTTTCAGCTGAGCTTCCAAAGACAGACTAGGAAGAAGGAAAGACAGACTACATCCATATATTTAGTCACTGAAAACCTTATGAGTA
Source organism: Chrysochloris asiatica (assembly GCF_000296735.1). Lineage (NCBI taxonomy): Eukaryota > Metazoa > Chordata > Mammalia > Afrosoricida > Chrysochloridae > Chrysochloris > Chrysochloris asiatica. The sequence goes on along the minus strand of NW_006408561.1, from coordinate 6,412,553 downwards.
GCAGTGGAACGCTGTCAGCACCAGAATATTCTCAGATATAGTTCCAGAAGATGAATCCCTCAGGTTGGAAGGCCCTCAAAATAAGACTGGGGAAGAACTGCCTCCTCAAAGTACAGTTGTCCATGATGATGTTAATAAAGACTTGGAGACTCTCATTTGCTGATGGGGCACAGCTCAAAATCAAGAGAACCAACTGTAAGCATCTATTAATAGTCATAACATGGAATGTATGCAGTATGATCTAGGAAAAATGGATATTGTCAAAAATGAAATGGAACCCATAAACATCAATATCCTAGGCATTAGTGAGCTGAAATGTTCTGGTATTGGTCGTTTTGAATCTGACAATCAGATGATTTACTATGACAGGAATGAATGGCATCGCATTCATCATCAAAAGGAGTCAAAATATGACCTTGAAAATATCCCACTTGGATTTAGAGATCATCTGAAGAATAGATTTGATGCATTAGATACTAAAGTCTGAAGACCAGAAGATAGGTCAATGGGATGACATCAAGAGCATCATAAAGGAAGAAAGCAAAAAGACAAGAGAGAAGAAAAAGAACAAAATTGATGTCAGATGAGACTCTGAAACTTGTTCTACAGTGTAGAGATGCTAAAGCAAATGGAAGAAATGAGGAGTAAAAAGAGCTGAGTAGAAAATTTCAAAGAGCAAAGAGCAGCTTAAGAAGACAAAGTCAAATATAATGAAATATGCAAAGACCTGGAGTTAGAAAACCAAAAGGGAAACACAGGTTCAGCATTTCTTTTTTCTTTTTTTTTTTTTTAATGTTTTATTGTGAATTATGTGATAGTATACATGAGAGAACATTAGCTTTACATTCATCCTATCATATATCATTACATTGCCATGGTTACAATCCCCTCCATGCATCATCAACCAACTAAATGGTATACCCTGCAAGCCTGCCCCTTGGTCATCAGCACACAACTTCTCTCCCTCTCTGGGTCTAGAGTTCCCAGCCACTGCATCTCTCCATGTCATTGTCTCTGCCTCCATCTCTAGCATAACTGTGTCTCTGGGTAGGGTCCCACACTCCTCTCTTCTCCCTTTATTCAGCATTTCTTAAGCTGAGGAAACTGAACAAAATTTCAAGACTCAACCTGAAATACTGAAGGACTCTCTGGGCAAAATATTGAATGATTCAGAAAGCATTAAAAAAAGATGGAATAAATACACAGTCACTGAACCAAAAAGGAATGGTCAATGTTCAACCATTTCAAGTGTTGTCATATGATCAAGAGCCAATTGTACTGAAAGATTTTCAAGTTGCATTGAAGGCATTGGCAAAGAGCAAGGCACTGGGAATTGATGGAATACAAATTGAAATATTTTAACAAAACGATGCAGCACTGTAGGCACTCACTTATCTATGCAAAGAAGTTTGAAAGACAACTACCTAGACAACTGACTGGAAGAGATCCATATTTGTGCCCATTCCAAAGCAAGGTTACCCAACCGGAAATCATTGGATAATATCATCAATATCACATGCAAATAAAATTTTGCTAAGACAATACAAAAATAGCTGCAAACAGAGAACCTCTAGAGGTTTAAGTAAGATTCAGAAAAGGACAAGGTCTGAGGGATATCATTGCTGACGTCAGATGGATCTTGGCTGAAAGCAGAGAATACAAGAAACACTACTCAAAGGCTTTTGATTGTGTGGACCATGACAAGCTATGGACAAAATTGCAGAACACTAGTATTCTGGAACTCTTATTTGTGCTCAAGAGATAGTTGTTTAAACAGAACAAGGGAACACCAAAAGGTTTAAAATTAGGCAAGTGTGTGTGATAGTTGTATTCTTTCACCATAGTTATTCAGTTTGGATGCTGGGTAAATAATTTGAGAAGGTGGATTATTTGAAGTAAAAACATGTCATCAGGATAGGAGGATGACTCATCAACAGCCTGAGATATGCAGATGATACCACCTTGCTTGCTGAAAGCAAAAAGGACTTAAAATACTTACTTATGAATATCAAAGACCACTAGTCTGAATTGCACTTCAGTGTAAAGAAAACAAAAATCCTTACCACTGTACCAATAAACAACATCCATATAATTGGCTTAAATTTGAGGTTGTCAAAGACTTCATTTTGCTCATATCAACCCTCAATATTTTTGGAAGCAGGAGATAAGAATTAAAGACATATTAAATTAGGCAAATCTGATGCACAAGACCTCTTTAAAGTGTTCAAGCGTAAAACTGTCAGTTTGAGGAGTAAGATGCA
>NW_006408561.1:6408437-6409847 GCF_000296735.1 Chrysochloris asiatica | reverse complement strand
CCAGTGTCATCAGCAATTGATCGGTTCAAACACAGCAATGATTGTGAGGTTGGCACAGGAACTGGCGGTGTTTGGTTCTGTTATGCACAGGGTTGCTATGAATCAGTATCAACTCAATGACACCTAACAACAACAACAAACTGAAGCATTAAGGGGCAGAGAGAGACCAGGTCATAAAGGGAATTTTGGGTCTCTGTGAAGAGGTTTAATGGATCCTGTCTAATGGCATGCCACTGAAGAATTTAAATTGCTGAGTGAGATCTGCTCTCTAGAAAAATCATGCTGGCAGAGGTTTGAAAAATAGCATTATGATGAGGATCAGAGATTTATGTTCCACAGTGAAAGCAGTTATCAATTTTCAGTAATACAGATGATTAAATATAAAACATACAGGACTCAGAAATATTAACCAATAAGAATTCACACTCCTTAGTGAGGAGCAATAAAATTAAGTAGGCCACATGCTTAATTAGTAACAATGATCAACCTAAAATTGTTTCTTGACTCTCAGACTATTACTCTCTCTAGTACTTCATAAACATTTCTTAATGTTTGATTAATTCAAATGGAAATTCAAATTAGAGATTTAAAATTGCCTGTTAATGTTGATGGCAGTCTCTGAAAACATTTTATTTGTCTTTAAAACAAGCAAATTTGTTCTAAGGATATTGTTATTGGTTTCTTTTTATTAAAAATATCATTGTAATTAAATTCAATCACTAGTTTCTCTATTAAAAATAGTTTGTTAATGTCAAAATTAAACTTTGCCTTGTGAGATGAGGGGACTTAAAGGTTTCCTGGAAAAAGCCCAATGTCTTTTAATTCAAATTTTCCATTAATTTTTGGACATTCACTTGTAGATTCCTGTAGTGAGTTAAATGAGTAGTTTTTGCCAGCTCATTGTTATTGCCAAATGCCATCAAGTCAGTTCCAACCATAGTGACCCTGCACATGGTTTCCAAGGAGTGGTTGGTGGGTTTGAATCACTGAACTTGCAGTTCAAACTGACCTTTGAGTTCAGTGCATCAACTTACAGCACCACAAGAGAACTTTACCTTAGCTCATAACCATAAGCAAAATTTAAAATTGACATTCCAACCCACTGCCTATTCATAGCAACCCTATAAACAGAGGAGAACTCCCCTATAAGGTTTCCAAGGCTGTAATTTTTACTGAAACAGATTGTCACAGTAGAGCTAGTATGTTCCAATCATTGACCTTTTGGTTAGCAATCCAATGCTTTAACCACTGTGACATTAGGGTTACATAAAAAAAGACACTAACAAATTGCATTTGTTTATGTGGAATTAATTAGAATTTACGTGTGTGGAAATATATGCATTTAGATGTTGTTGTTGTTGTTGTTATGTGCCGTGGAGTCGGAACCGACTCATAGCGACCCTGTACAGG
>NW_006408561.1:6399026-6406188 GCF_000296735.1 Chrysochloris asiatica | reverse complement strand
ACTTGATGGCACCTAACAACAACAACAACAGCATGCATTTATATTATATATATCCACCTATGATGACGTCACCAGATAACACAAAGAATTAAATGCTTGACAACTAACTAAATGTTGACAGTTCAGACCTACCCAGAAGTGCTTGGGAAGAAAGTAAAACCTAAATAGATATAAATATTTGTCTTCTTAAAAAGACAAATCATTATTACTTTATTTCAACAAAGAATAACAGAACTGTTTCTATATATTGTATTTTCCATAGATATCATGAGTTGTTTGAATGTGAAATAACTTTTTGCTATGATATTGGAAAAACTTTGACTTGGAAAGGGACATTTTATTGTTATGATTTGAAATTCCAAAAACACAGAAAAATATAAAGCCTGGAATTTAATTATTATGTGTCTTGGTGCCAAGTGATTAAAGCAATTGGATTCAAGGTCAACAGTTTTAACCTACCAGCTGCTTAGTGTGAAAAAAAACTGTGTTAGTTGTTTCTATAAAGATTTACAGCCTTTAAAACCCAATGCAATAGATTTACTTTGTCCTTTAGGGTCACTAAGGGTCAAAATCAGTTCTGAGGTAAAAGTGTTTTTATTATTATTATCATTAATTTACTATGTAATTTTCTTGCTGTTGTTGTTAGGTAACTTATAGTTAGTTCCAATTCGTAACAACCACATTCAGGGTTTTGAAGGAGTGACCAGAGAGTTTGAATCACCAACCTTATAGTTAGCAGTCCAGTGCTTATCTTACAGAGCCATACCAGGACTCCAGAGCACAAAATTATGCTGTGTTCTACTTACTAAATTATTCTGTTAAGTGAGGAATGGGAATATATTCCAATTTAATTAGAAACTTGTTATTTTCAAAAGGTATGTTACAAAAAAATTAAAAATTGCGATTGCTAAGAAATTGTGACTGGCAAGGATTGTTAATGATTTGGCAGTTGAGATGTAATCATCCCCAAAGGATGTGATCTAATATAATGTAATCACTTCTATAATGAGATCTGCTATACATAGTCAATCAATTGAAAGAAGTTTCCTTGGGGGTGTAGTCTGCTTCCAGTATATAGGACACTTTTGCAAAGCTTACTGCTTTATGATGGATCTGTATCCTGCATTTGTCTCATTATCCATACTTGAGCCAATGACCTGCTATATTGCCTGCATAGTCATCAGCAGGCTGTAATCTTACCTGCCAAATCTATTTGTCTGCCTGCCACCTAAGCTGCAGCTCTTGGTTCATCTGACCCACAGACTTGGAACATGCCCAACTCTTAACAACTGTTTGAGCCATTTCTTTAATATAAACCTCTATCTCTCTATGTCTTTATCTATCTATCTATCTATCTATCTATCTATCTATCTATCTATCTATCTATCTATCTGCTTCACTGATTTTGCTTCTCTAGAGAATCCAGAAGTCAATATATAATCAGACCAATACTAACAAAGGAAACAACAACAAAAAAAAGTTGTACTTTAAAGTACTTTGTATGATGCATTTTTCTTACTTTTGAATAATTGTAAATTTGTATTTTATTAAACAACAACAACAAAAAAATGATATTTTGTACCAGGTCTTGTGCTAGACACTTAAAGCAAATAATTAAATGGTCTCAAGCCAAACCTGAAAGAGCTCACCATTGTTGGGAAAACATAGTCAAGGAAAGACAATTATACTATAATGTGGTAAGTGATATAATAGTAATATTATGCAGTATGATTTTGCCATGACTCAAATCATGGTATGGAAATATAATTGAAATATACAACAGTCTGGATTGCAATGGATAATGAATTTTCTATAAAAGTCGGAAGTAGCATTTGACTATTCAGCCATGTCATTTGTTAATTCAGGTCTTTTAAAATACAACATGTGACTCTTAGAAATCCTTATCCTTTGGAAAGAATAAATCAATGTCTACCAAAGAATAAAAAAGGCATTGATTAAGGATGGTGAACTGTACCATTTTATTTACACTGTGAATAATTGTTTCTTGCTTACAGAAACACAACTGTAACCCTGTCTTGTAAAGCTGGTGGAATGTATAACCTCAGTAGTTAAACTGCCTATTAGTTAAGAAGCCTGGTGTCAAAACAGATTACTGCTTGGCTGCTAGCTGAAAGGTTAGTGATTTGAGCCCACCCAACACGTTCATTGGTAGAAAGACTTCATGGATCTGCTTCCATGAAGAAAACACTAGAAAACTTATGGGGCAGTTCTATCATATCACATGGGATCACTATGAGTAGAAATCTAAGTCAGGGCACTTAACAACAGCTACGGCATCCTCGTGTGGTGCTGTAGAATAAGTACTGGACTTCTGTTTGCAAGGTAGGTAGTTCAAACCCACTAGTTGCTCCTTGGAAACCCTATATAGGGTTGCTATGAGTCAGAACCTACTCGAAGGCACTTCATAACAACAATAGTTATGGAGTCCTAGTGTGGTGCTGTAGGATAAGCACTGGACTGTTAACCACAAGGTCAGTAGTTCAAACTCTAGCTACTTCTAGGAAATCCTATACAGATTTTCTATGAGTCAGAACCAATTCAACGGCACTTAACAGCAGTTATGAAGTGAGTTATAGAAAATTCTGTTTCAGTATTCTTTAGGAAATTATCAAAACACCTGGAATAGCTTGGAGGATATATTCCCGTGTTATTAGATATCTTTGTCTGCATAAATCCTCCTTAAAATACATATATCGAACGTGTGATGGATTGTATTCATTTATTGACCACTCTGTGTTATTAGTTTTTCATCAACTTAGAATGAAAAGACAGGAATCTTATAACATGAGGGGACAGCAGAACTCAAAGGAATAGAGGGTAGGGGCATCAAAGAATGCTTGTTGTGGGCATCCAGGCAGGACATCTGCCATAATTACCTAGAAATGATGTCATTTGACAGTCCTGTGTGTTAATTGAAGGATTTGGTTTTTTTTTTAGGGAAGTGGATTGGTATTTAGAAAACCTAGTTTTGGGTGCTCTACTACAAACTAGTCAATGGATCTAGGCAATATGTGTTATATGGATTGATAGGGTCTCACATCCTTTGTCAGTAGACTCCAAAAAGCAGTTGCCATGGAGCTGATTCTGACTCATGGTGACCACATGTAAATGAGGGACTATTATGAAAGTCCTTCCCAGGCTCCTTCTGAGTATTTGAATAACATGAACACTTTTATTAAGAACCAACAGAGCAAAGAGTTATTGAAATGGAGAAATGAAAATGGAAATAGCTGCTAAGATGAGCCTTCATAACTTTAATTTGGCAAGGCCAGCTGCTCATTCAAAGTGATTACTTCATTGTTTTTAATAATTCTACCAAATTACTTTTTTTTTTTTTTGAGTTTTTGTTTGTTTGTTTGTTTGTTTGTTTTTAAAACAATAGATGATCTTTTAAAAATGCCAGGTTAAAATAAATATTTAAACAAGCAGCTCAATATGGCTAACTCATATTTATTCTAATTATAGAAACTCCTGCTCTCCACTTTGTTGTAAATTGAACTTTATGCTTTTATCAGTATCTATACTTTGGTTTTGTTTTTAACTGAAATGTTTCTTAAACTTAATGCTATTACACCACTTAAAGCTCAAACTAGAGGGAAAAGACAACAAAAATGGAATTATGCTTATTTAAGTGAAAAGGAACATAGTAGAAGTTTTAAGATTATCCCCAGCTCCCAGAAATGGTTTGTCTTCATTTAGTAAAACTTCCTTTTACATTAAATTTATTGCATTTAGGAGTAAATTATTCAGGAAGTCGATAAAGATTCATTACTTAACTACTGGGAAGTCTAAAAGAGCAGCAAGCAACAGAGCAACAGCTGTGTAGATTTGCTGCTCATTGACTCCATATATAGGACATAATAGATTTCCAGCAATTTGGGTAATGTCACATTATCTGTGCTGATTGTAGATGTTACAGTGAGCTATGCTTTTTAAGAGAGCGCTGAAATGAGGTGACTACATGATGGATAAGGCGACCCTCTTAGTCTAGGAGGAAAGTTTTCTTTAGAAGACTCAAAATTCAAGTAGGAATAAAAGGAGTTTGGAAACATCTTCCTCAAAAAGGAGGACTGTGTATAGCATTGATAGGACCCAATGACATATTTTCCAAATCAAATACACCACATTCACCTCCACAAATGGTAAATATGGAAGCAACCAGATGTTGTGCATACCAAATTGACAGCCTGTGTGGATTTTGACTCAGAATTAGCTACACTGCTGGGCAAGGTGGTGAATGCGGGGGAAATGTTTACATAAAGGAGTGGGAAGCTTTTCATATCGCCAAAGAAAGGGTAATAAAATACAGGAGATGGAAATTTAGCTTGATATTTAAATCTCACCCAGCCTCCAAAAGGTCATGTATTCACATTTAAAATAATTAAGTTTAAGGTGAACTTTACAGTATAAAATAAGTTTAGATGTAAGACTTAAAATATGGTTACTACAACGTAAATCTAAAATTGGAGCACTAATTACTGTAAACAATTTAGAACAAGCCAGCATGACCAGCTTTCTTTCTTGAGTATTTTAGGAATGGAATTCTGTGGAGTTCCAATGCCTATAGCCTATGATAGCTGAAATCTTGTTGTTCACAAGTGCTGTTCAGTCGGTTCCAACTCACAGTGACCGACTTGAGAAGAGGTTGGTGGATTTGAACTTCCAGCATTGTCATTAGCAGTCCAGTGCTTATTCTACAGGGCCAGTATGCCAACTCAGTGTTTCGTGTGTGCTAAATTTCACAACTCTGTGAAATAGGCACTAGTAGTAGTATTCTGTCTTAACAGATAAGGACATGCAGATGGACATGAAAGAAACTAACTAAATGTCATAAGGACCAGAGTTAGATTTGAATCCAGGAAGACTGACTCTACTCTATAATAATACATACACTCTTTCAATAAGATCGTTGATTCCATCACCTTGACAACCATTCGGTAGACACCTAAAAGTTAAAGGCATTGTGATTGGTTTTGCAAAAGAGCAGAATAAATGGTACATAGCTCCTACATTCAGGTTGCTCATAATTACAAATATAACAGCAAAAGAGCCATACCTCACAACTGTGTCATACTTGAATAAATGTTATGGTTTAGAAAGGTTCTAGTTTGTCCCATAGCACTCAGCGCACCTCTGAGTTCATCTTTAGCTGCTGGAAACATTAATAGGTGTTTACATTTGTGACAGCTACCTGAGATACAGAAACCTTCTAGTGCTGATACAGGACAGCAAAAAATTATATCACAAGAGGAAGAATTTCTGTCTTCTCCTTCCCTAAACTTTTGATATTCTCATTTTGTATTAATTTTATCCTTTAAAAGAATAACATTGAGGACTACAATGTAACTGAAATCAAACCTTTTGAATTGTTTGGGAAGGATCAAATAAACAAAGAAAATGTGTAGAGATTTTGCCATACTTAAATGTTTTATAGTGTACAGGGGTTCTAGAGAGTGTAGAATCCTCATTGCAATACAAACATAAGTTCATAATTTAGCTTGTCGCAGACCCATGGAGGATGACAGGAGAAACAAGACTCCTGAATCAAAGAATGTTATGGACTGAATTCTTTCCAAAAAGAGTTGAGTCTTAACTCCTGTATCTGAAATATGATCCTATTGATATTATCTCATGATTAAATGGCCAATTGAACACAAGGACATAACCACGATAAATACCTGTGGTTCCAATGAAAGAACCTCAAAATACATAAATAAAACTACTAGAATTGAACAAAGAAACATGTATCTCTACAATAATAGTTGTTGTTGTTGGTTCCGACCCATAGTGACCATGTACAGGGTTTCCAAGGAGCAGTTGTTGAGCTTGAAACAGCAACCTTGCAGATCAAACAGAGTTTGCAGTCCAACACATTAGCCCACAGCACCACACCAGGACTTAATATAGCACTTTATATAAAGGACAATACAACTATAAAGAAACTCAACAGAGACACAGAAGAACTAAACAACACTATCAACCAATTTGACCTCATAGTTTACACAGAGCACTCAACCCAACAAAAGCACAATGCACATTCCATTCCAGTGTACATGGAATGTTCTCCCTAATAGACCATATGTTAGGCCACAAAGCAAGCCTCAGTAAATTTAAAAACATAGAAATACTACAAAACATCTTTTTAGATCACATTGCTATAAAATCATCAATCAACAATAGGAAGACCAATGAAACAAAATCAAGTACATGGAAATTGAATTACATCCTACTGAAAAGCTACTGTGCAATAGAACAAATAAAAGATGAGATTAAAAATACCTTAACTCAAATGAAAATGAAAATACAACATACCAAAACCTTTGGGACACAGCAAAAACAGGTGTTTAAAGGCCTAAATTTTGTAATAAATGCACAGATCCAAAAAGAAGTAAGAGTCCAAATCAATACATTAACACAACTTCACCAACAATTAGAAAAAGACAAGCAAAGTAAGCCTATTGTCAGCAGAAGAAAAGAAAAAATGAAGATTAGAGCAGAAATAAATGAATTAGAAAAAAATGTGAAAGAATCAACAAAGCAAGAAATTGTTTCTTTGAAAGTATTAATAAAATTGACTAACTATTGACACATCTAACAACAAAAAAAAAAGAAGACAATGCAAATAATACACATAAGAAAAGATATGGGTGTTATTACAACAGAACCAATGAGAATAAAAATAATAATAACAATACTATGAAGAATTGTAGTCCAATTAATTTGAAAATCTAGATGAAATAGATACATTTTTAGGAAAACATGACCTACCTAACCTAACAAAGAGTGAAATAGAAAACTTGGACACATCTATATCAAAAGAAGAAATTGATCAGGTCATTAAAAAAACTTCCAACAGCAACAAAAAGTCCAAGCAAAGATGTCTTTACTGGTGAATTATTCCAAACTTTCAGGGAAGAGTTGACACCAATTTTACTAAAACCATTCCAGAACATAGAAAATGATGAAATGCTCCCATATACATTTTATAAAGCAAGCATAACTCTCATATCAAAACCAGGCAAAGATATCACAAGAAAAGGAAATTATAGGCCAATATCCGTCATAAACATAGATGTAAAAATCCTAGGCAATAAATTTGGTAAACTTGACCTACACCTATGCATGCAGTATCTCAAAAGAG
>NW_006408561.1:6397153-6398865 GCF_000296735.1 Chrysochloris asiatica | reverse complement strand
CTGATGAAAGGAGATGGGGATAGGTCTCTCATGATACAATAGTGAATAATTGCTATCAGGACTGACTGTAAGAGTTGGAAATGTAAAGGTGGACGTTTTGTAGCAAAAGGAGGGGAATGATTGACTTTGCAGTCCAGGAGCAGAGGTCCCTGGGATCAATAAGGGAGAAGAGCGGAGTGCAGGACCCTACCCAGAGAAACAGTGATGCCAGAGATGGAGGCAGAGATGATGACTTGGAGAGATGGAGCAGCTGGACGATGATGACATGGAGAGATGGAGACCCAGAGAGGGAGGGGGTGTTGTGCTGGCAACCAAGGGGTAGGCTTGCAGGGTATACCCTTTGATTGTTTGATGATTAATGGAGAGGATTGTAAACATGGCAATGAAATAATATACGATAGAATGAATGTAAAGCTAATGTTCTCCCATGTCAACTATCACATAATTCACAAAAAGAAACATAAAAAAAAAAAAAATCTTAGGCAATAGAATTCAATAACAAATCAATAGACCATAAACAAAACAAAACCATAATGCATCATGAACAAATGGGATTAATTCCAGGGGTGCAAAAAGATTCAGTATTAGATAAATAATCAATATAATCTACCATGTAAAATAAACAAAAGAAAAGAACCACATGATTAATATTGATTAATGCAGAAAAGACACTTGACAAAATCCAACATCCATTACTGATGAAAACACTCAGCAAAATATAAATTGAAGATAAATTTCTTAGCATAATTAAGAGCATGTACACTCCTGGTGTGGTATTGTAGGGTAAGCATTCAACCACAAGGTCAGTTTGAACTGCAAGGTTGGTGGTTCAAACTTACCTGCTCTTCAGAAACAGTATCCAGGGTCACTATGAGTTGAACAGACTCAACGGCCCTTAGCAACAACATGCAAATCCAACAGCCAATATTACCTTCAATGTGGAGAAGCTGAAATTGTTCACTTTATGAAGAGGAATCTGACAAGGATGACATTTATCACTAATCTTATTTAATATTAAGTAGGAAGTCTTTGCCAGAGCTGTAAGTCCAGAGAGGGAAATTAAAGAGACCCCAACTGACAAAAAAAAAAGTAAAATTCCCTATTTGCAGATGAAATGATCCTATGCATACAAAATTCCAAAGACTCAGCAAGAAAATTATTGAATCTAATTGTAAGATTCAGCAAAGTGGCAGGGTATAAGATCAATATACAAAAATCAGTTGGATTCCTATATACTAATAAACACAGCTCTGAAAAGGAAATTAGGAAAACAATATCATTTATACTGTAGTTGTTAAGTACCCTAGAGTTCAGACCCATAGAAACCTTGTATAAGGTTTCCAAAAAGTAGGGTGTGAGCTTGAACCACCGATCTTGCAGTTTAAACTGACTTTGCAGTCCAGTGCATTAACCCACAGCACCGCTCCAGGAATCCATCATTTATAATATCCACCCAAAAGTTAAAATACTTAGGAATAAATCTAAGCAAAGAAATAAAGACCTATACAAGAAAAACTACAAAACACTACTACAAGAAACCAAAGGAGACTTACAAATATGGAGGGATATACTATGCTCATGGATAGGAAGACTTAACATTGTGAAAATGTCAACACTACCAAAAGCAATCTATATGTATGATACAATTTCAATCTAGGTACCAAAATTATTCTTTAAAGTGATGTAAAAAATGATCACAAATTTTATAGAGG
>NW_006408561.1:6394132-6395933 GCF_000296735.1 Chrysochloris asiatica | reverse complement strand
GAGGATATTAAAGCCATACTCATATTAGGCTACAGATTTTTTTTTTTTTTTTCTCTTTCGCTTTCCTGCAATTATAGACTACAGTATCCAATCTGTCTTTTTTGTTGCTGCTGTTTTGGTTTTTGGTCCCCTCTTTACCTTTAGAGGGCTCTTTCTCGTCCAAGAAGAGACAGCAATTATTGGCATATAGTCAAGCTACAATCATGCCATATAAACTTCCACAACCCAGTCAAGAACCAATACCAACTGTCATACACCAGCTAGGCAGACAACACCTGTTACAGTTACTCTGGGTTGAATAATTAGAAGAGTGAAAAGGGAAGCCCATCTCCTGATCACATCTACCTGGAGGATATCAGAAAGCATAAAAAATACCAAAACACACACTCATTTAAGTACTAAGACCACAAATAACTACAGAATATGCCAAGGAAACAGAAACAGATGACCATACCAGCACATGTCCAGAAACAAGACAAAGTGACTGAGACAAATGAGCTGAAGTTAGACCTACACTTGGCACTAGAAGGAGGACAGGCTTTGGAAATGTCCGAGAAGGAATTAAAAAGATAATTATGTTTCAAAACACTTTACAATGGAGTTGAGAAAAATAAGGAAGAAGTCAGGAAAGCACTACAGGAACAATCAGATAAGATAGATACAGCACTGGAAAAATTCAAAACCTACAAAAAGAGGTCTAAACAATTAATAATCGAATATCAGAAATAGACAATACACTGAAAGGGCAAAGGAATAGAATTGAAGAGATGGAAGTTAGAACAAGTGATCTGGAAGACAAATCTCTGAATATTTCTAAGATAGAAAAGCAAGCAGGAAAAAGGATAAAAACAAATCTGAAGAAGGTCTAAGATTAATGGTGGACTACATGAAAAGGAATAACTTAAGAATTATTGGCATTCTGGGACAGGAAGAATCACACAAACCCACAGAGGAGATAGTTGAAGAGTTCTGGAAGAAAATTTCCCTAACATCCTGAAAAGCAAAATGATAAGCATTCAAGAAGGTCAACCAACCCCAGGAAGGAGAGACACCAAAAGAAAATCACCAAGACATATAATAACCAAGATATCCAAAACAAAAAGTAAGCAGACAGACCTGAAAGCAGCTACAGAAAAGAGAAGCATTACATACAAAGGCAAGCAAGTCAGATTAAGCTCGGATCTCTCAGCAGAAACCATGTAGGCAAGAAGGCAATAGGGAGACATATACAAAACCCTAAAAGAAAAAAAAAAAATTGCCAACTAATAATCATTTACCAGCAAAGCTGTCAACCAAATACAATGGTATAATCAAAACAGTCCTGGATAAACAGAAGCTAAGGGACTTTGTCAAAGCGAACCCTGAGATACAAAACATCCTAAAGGGAGTTCTGTGAACTAATAATCAACAAAAAGAGACAACAACCAGAGATTGATATACATTTCAGCATCACTCAGAATTCAATGGGAAAATCAAGAATGAAACAAAAATAAGGTAGAGGCAGACATGTCATAGTTTGGGTGTTGGGGAGGGCAGTAAACCATAAGGGGGAGGGGGTGGAAGAAAAAGGTAGATAGAGGAACACTGAGATAGGTTTGCATGGCCTAGTGGGACAGAGGTAAATAGTGATGCATACTCAACCTTGGAACAACAGGGTTCTGTGATCAAGGGAGAGTTTGAAGAGGGGAAATAGTATTAAGATGCTTGACTGCCTTATGTATATTGGTTTCTCTTGCTTACTATTTTCAAATGGACACTTAAGTTGGATAGAAAAGAATATTGGGAAACATGATTACATAAA
>NW_006408561.1:6384878-6386885 GCF_000296735.1 Chrysochloris asiatica | reverse complement strand
GAAGATGGCTAAACTTCGTCTCTCATACTTTGGACATATTGTCAGGAGGGAACAGTCGCTGGAGAAGGATATCATGCTGGGTAAGATGGAGGGTCAGAGAAAAAGAGGAAGACCCCCAACGAGATGGATTGGCCAGGTGGCAGCATTGATGGACTGAAGTGTGGCGGCGGTAGTGATGTTGACCCAGGATCGGACATTGTTTCATTCTGCTCTGTGTGAGGTCGCTATGAGTCAGTTCTGACTCAATGGCACCTGACAACAACAACAATAAAAATATGTCCAAAAAAGAGTTTGTCATTCCTAAAAAAGTTCAATGAACATAGAGTCTTCATATGACCCAGCAACTCCACTCCTAGGTATGAATTCAACAAAATTGGAATCAGTATACAAACAGACACATGTAGATCACTGTTTATTGAAGCACTAATAGATTAATATGGACTCCAGGTGTGGTACTGTAGGATCAGCATTGGAATGCAAACCACAAGGTTCATACCAACCAGTTACTCCTCTGAAACCCTATAAAGGATTGCTGAGTCAGAACCCCCTCAACAGCACTTAGCAACAATAGATGAATGGATGAACAAAATGTGATGCATATATATCCATATATATACCTAGATAGATAGATAGATAGACATATAGATAGATATGGATGTGTTTATATATATAGATAGATATAGATATAGATACACACACACATATATACATAGAGAGTATTACTTAGCCATAAAGAGAAATGAAGTTCTTATACCTGTTAAAACATGAATGAACCTTGAAAGCATCATGCTAAATGAAGTAATTAAATCATAAAAGTTCAAAGGATCCCACTTATATATTTAGAGTAGGTCAAAGCATTTTTATTGTTGTGTGCCATCAAGTCAGTTCTAACTCATAGCAACCCTCTATAGAGTTTCTGAGGAGCAACTGGTGGGTTTAACTGCTCACATTTTAGTTAAACTTCAAGCACTTCCAGACTTTGGTTAATCTATAGCACCCCATCAGGACTCCAAGGTAAAAGCATAGACACCAAATTTTATTAGTTGGTTACTGGAATAGGAGGGAGAGGGAAAGGAGCAATGTTTAGGAAATGCTGAGTATCCGTTTATAGTGATGGCAAACAAATTGAAGAACACGGTGATGTTTGCACAAGATTAATGCCATTGGAGTCATTGAATTGCACATGTAAATAATGTTGAATTAGTAAATGTGTTACCTATCTATTTTTACAACAGTACAAAATTTTAATACCCTATGAAAGACACATAGTTTATGTTCCAGCCCTGAAATCACAAACATAACTCAGACATGGTCTGCTAATTGTTGTCAATTATTTAATTAAGCAAAATTCTAAAAAGAAAAGTTTGTAAATTGGAAGAAATGGTATTATTTAGTAACTAGGAAAATAAAATCAGGTATTGATAGGTTCACCAATGACAATTACAGAGAAGGATGTGCCTCTGAATTGTAGGTGTTTTCTCTTCACTGCTGCCCAGCAGGGTCTCTTTATCCAAATAAAGAGGCAAAGACTTCCATTGAAATGATCACACTGGCTGCTGCAGCTGCATTAATTCCTTGAATTCAGATGTTTGGTTAAGAAAGACAGAGGATGCATAACTCATGACACTATAGCTCTTAGGGAACTAAGTGGTTACGAATTGGGCTGCGAACCACAAGGTCAGCAGTTTGAAACTACCAGCTGCTCTGTGGGAGAAAGATGAGGTTTTCTGCTCCAGTAAAGATTTACAGCCTCAGAAACCCTGTTCAGGGTCACTGTGGTTCGGAACCCACTCGACGGCACTTAATAACAACATGTCACTTTGGATTCCTGGAATGGCACTATTAAAATGAAGCACTAGGTCATAAGATCAGTTGGAACTGCAAGATTCAAACTCAACAGTCACTCTTTGGAAACCCTATGTTGTTGTTGTTGTTAAGTGCCGTCGAGTCGGTTCCGACCCATAGCGACCCTGTACAGGGTTTCCGAGGGTGTAAATCTTTACGGGA
>NW_006408561.1:6373352-6384778 GCF_000296735.1 Chrysochloris asiatica | reverse complement strand
TGGCAGAATAAGTAAGTTGTTTGCCGGGAAGCCATCAAAGCAAGCAATCAAGTTCCTTCAGGACAAACCCCCTCTGAGACTGAAACTCAAAGGGAACACATGAACAGGCATGTAAGCTTGCTGATGACCACATTGGTCTACTGGTGAGTGGAAGAATGGGAAAAGCAACAATGAAGAAATGGGCAGAGTTTAACCACGGTCCATAGTCTCTTGTTCACCAGGAGATGTGAGAGAGAAGAGGAAGGGCTGATTGGTCCAAAGTGTGGTGAGACCTGGGGACACCTGAGCCTAATGACAATGACATAGCCACAGATAACTATAGCTGAGAGTAAAGCATCCAGCTGATATGGAGTGAGAGGAAGTGTACAAGATCACCCAAAGTTGCAGATAACAACCATTTGACCTAGCCTCGATGGATTGATAATCAGAACTCAACTAGAGGAAGAGTTAAAAAAAAAAAAATTGTGATAAAGGAAATGTAGATAAATTGCTGCAGTTTGATGAACTTTACCTACACTCATAGTATATTTAGAGTAATTCTAAATACTAACAGAGAGGGAAGGAGTCTTCACATGAAATGTCAAGGCTATCCCCTCTGTACACAGGGCATTGGCTACCTAAAATGAGGGGACATGAAGTGACTGGATTACAAGGTTTCAAGAGGGAGGTTAGTTTAATAGTGTGTGTGTGAAGAAAGAGTCCCCACTGAATAGTTTTCATCTTGTCTAGATGGGTTTGGTTAAAAGAGATGGGGATATGATTCTTATGATTCAATAGTGGGTAATAGCTATCATGATTAATTGCGACTGTCACAATTGTAAAGGTAGAAGTCTTGTAACAAAAACAGGGGAGTAGCAAATCTTACAGTCCAGAAACTAAGGACCCTAGGACCTGCAAGGGAGAAGAGCACAAGCAGAATGCAAGACCTTATCCAGAGAAGCAACTATATCAGATATCAAGGCAGAGATGGGGGACATGGAAAGAGGGATCATCTGAGGACTCCAGATTCATGGGAAGAGAGGGACTAAGAGCAGGAGGCCAGGAGGCAGACTTGCAGAGTGTGCCCTTTGGTTGTGTAAATTATTATATATGGCTCAGTGCTTAAAAGAAAAAGAAAAAAAAAAGAGCTAAAGTGAATAGAGAGCAATTCTGTTAACTGATGGTACATGGAGGGGATTATAATTATTGTAATGAAACAAGGTGTAGTTGAATGTACAACTGATGCTCTGCCCTGTAAATGTTCACTCACTCCACAACAAAAATCTTTAAATAAAAAAAAGTAAAAAGGGAGTCAACAGACTGAGAATTTTTTTTCTTTGCAATAACATATTAGACAATCTCTAAAATTTATAGAAAACTATGACATCTCTACAAGCAAAAGACAACCCAATTTAAAAAATGGGCACATGACACAAACAGCCACTTTACCAGAGAAGGCATTCAGGCAGCCAACAAACATATGAAGAAATGTTTATGATCATCAGCCATTGTTGTTGTTGTTGTTGTTAAGTGCCGACAATGTGGTTCCAACCCATAGTGACACTGTATAGGGTTTCTGATGAGTGGCTGGTGAATTTGATCCATTGATTTGTGGTTCTAATGACTTCGTTGTCCAGTGCATTAATCCACAGTGCCACACCAGGACTCCCATTAGCCATTAAAGAGCTGTGAATCAAAATAGCAATGCAATATCACCTACACCAGGATTAATAGCAAAGTTCAAAAGAAAAACAGAAAACAAAGGACTTGGACTTCCCTGCATTGCTGGTAGAACTGTAATTAAAATTGTGCAAGCACTGTGTAAAACAGCAATGTGGTGCTTCTTTAGAAAGTTGGAAATAGAAATAGTATATGACCCTGTTATCCCTTTACTTGGTATATATCCACAAGAAATAAAAGCCAAGGCAGGAGCAGATATATGCATACCAATGATCACTGCAGTACTATTTACAATAGCAAAAGCCTAAATAACCCCTAATGTAAGAATGGATAAACAAACTTTGGTACATACACACAATGAAATACTATGCAACATTGAAGAACAATGATGAATCTGTGAAACACCTCATAACATGGATGAACCTGTATGACATTTTTCTGAGTGAAATTAGTCAATCACAGAAGGTCTAATATTGTATGTGACCACTATTGTAAAAGCTCAAGTAACTGTTTTCATACAAAAAGGAACATTATTTGATGATTACCAGGAGTGGGAAGGAAGGGAGAGTAATTCACTGGTTAGAGGGCAGACTTATGTCAATTTTGGTGACAGGAAGGGCAGAGGAATTATGAAGATAGGTGAAGACACAGGGAGATAGTCAATGGCTAAAAGGGCTAGAGTTAAGCAGTTAGATATATACAATCTTGGAATAACAATGTTTTGTGTGTAGATACATGGACAGAAAGACAGGCTGAATATGTACGGGAGGAGAGGAATTGTATTGAAAGAGGATATTTGTACTTGGGTAACCACAGAGAGAAAGTAGGACAAGTGTTATTACATGTATGGAAATGTAATCATTGTGATGAAACAAAGCAGATGACTTACTGGATATAAAACTGATGTTCTTATCTGTTAACTTTCACTCAATTCACAATTTGAAAAAAATGATCCTGTTTAGAAATTGGGCTTTTCTTTTGTTATGTTGATGTGGTCATACAAGACTTGGTCAGTATCCTAAACATAATCACTCATGAACGGTTTCTTATAAGAATAGCAGAAATAAACACAGAAATACACACATGGGGAAGACAGAACCAAGGAACATCAAGCAGAACCCGGAGATATTAAAAGGAAGGTCCTTCCCCTACGCCATGTTTTGATTGCAGTATCCCAAACTGTGAGAGGATAAATTCCTTTTCTTAAAGTCACTCACTGTAGTATGTTTTTGCTATGACATCAAAAAGTAACTAAAATAAAGACAAATGACTTTATTAATCTCATCGAAGCAGCAGAAAGAGTATCAGCATATTTACCATAAAGTACATGGATGACATGCTGGGCCCAGATGATTGGTTTTTCCAAGCAGAGTGTTTGTAATATGGCTGAGGAACTCTGAGTTAAGAAATCTGCCACTTGCATAGCAAGCAATAATCAAGCATGATTTTGATCCAGAAATAGACTAAATACATTGTGGGATCACCTAATTTATTGTTGTTTTTGTTGTTACATCCATTTCTCACTTATCAGTATGGTTAGGTTACAAAAACCCAGTCGAATATGCAAAACTTGGAGTTATAGAAAATGGAGATTGATCATATCAGATCACAGAATGAAAGATGACCACATCATTGCATAAATGCTAAATTACATCATTATGGATCTGTTAAACCATTGAAAATCATAAGTAAGCCAAGTTGCACATGAATTTAACTACCACAGCCAATGTTACCCTCACCTTTCACTGCAGCATTCATTTCTGCCAGATATATATTCTTTTTTTTTTCTCCCCCTATCGTTTTTTAACTTTTTATTGTGAAGTGAGTGATAGTTTACATGAGAGAACATCAGTTTTACACCATCGTTTCATTGCAATGATTACAATCTCCTCTGTGCATCATCATTCAACAGTATTTGTTTCTATTCATTCTGGGGTTTTTTGGTTTTGGGTGGGGGGAATGTACATAAAAACACTCATGAATATATACTAATTTAAACCATCAAAGAGCACATTCTGTGAGTCTGCCTCCTGGCCCCCAGCTCTCAGTCCCTCTCTTTCTATGAATCTAGAATCCTCAGCTGCTCCCTCCCTCCATGTCCTCATCTCTGCCTCAGTCTCTGGTGTTGCTGCTTCTCTGGATAGAGTCCCACATTCTGCTTGTGCTCTTCTCCCTTAAAGGTCCTAGGGCCCTCTGTTTCTGGACTGTAAGCTTAACTACTCCCTGTTTTTGTTATAAAACTTCTACCTTTACAGTTGTGACAGTCGCAATTATTCAAGATAATAATTACTCACTATTGAATCATAATAATCTTATCCAAACTCTTTTCACCAGACAAAATTAAATCTATTCAGTGGGAAAAGGAATGATCCAATTGGGGGGGATTTTGACATTATCAAGGAGACATGTAGGAGCAAAAAGCTCAATCCAGAATGCTTCTCAATAATATGCAGAACAAGTTATAAGTGACATGTTGTTTTGTGTGTAAGCCCACATGTTTAAAAGGGTATACACATAAATTTAAACAAAAATCTTTTCAATTTTCTTCCAACTTTTCTATCATTTTGAAATTACCTGAATCTTTTCATTCACTGAAAAATGTGTTTTTGATGTTTTATGAAATTACAAGGAGTGCAGAGATGTTTTAACTTGACCCTAACATGAAACTACTCAAATCCATGCAAACACCCTTCCAGAAGCCTTGTTTCCTGGAGACAATCTCATGTCTTGACGATATTTTATTTTGTATGGTGGAAAGAAAAGAGCGGTTCTATGACAACTACTATGCTCTGACTTAAAAAGGAAGCTAACATTTCTTTTATTGTTGCTTTTCTCTACTTCTCCAAGACCTGAAGAAAGTCAATTAACTTCTGTGTGCCTGTACAATGAGGATAACGCTACTTGGTCACACACTTCTGAATGGTGTAGTTAAAAAAATAAATAAATAAAAAAAACCCAAGATAATGCTTATAAAGCATTTGCAGAAAGTTCAAAAGAACCATAGCATAAGCGTCCAATGCATACTTAAATGTGAAAAATGGTCTTATTCAAACTTTTTGACAGGGTTAGGCTAATAGGAAAAGGCATTTTAGCACATTGCAAAACGTAATTTGTTCCTGAGCATGTGTTTTAAAAATTACTTCCTAATCATTTGGACTCCTAGGTCATATGCAGCTTCATCAAATCAATGGTACTTACTACATGGCAAAACAAGCACACAAAACTTGAATTTGTAGATGACAAATGACTTTCTTATGTACCTCGTCAGTGTTGTTAGGGTTAAGTGTTTGAAGTTGGTTTCCACTCATAGTGACCCTGTACAGAGTTTTGGAGACTTTAAATCTTTGAAGGAGCAGATGAAAAAAAGCTTCTCTTTCTGCCTCAGAAAAGCTGACGTGTGGTTGACCATCCAGTGTTATGGACCCACTACGCTCTCCAATTCATCTGTGTTGTTGATTTTGGTAAATGCCATGGAGTCGGTTCCAACCTATAGTGACCCTGTGTAGGGTTTCTGAAGCAAATGGTGAGCTTGAACTGCTAATCTTACAGTTCAAACTGACTTTGAAGTCCAGTGCTCACGCCAGGACTCCAACTCATCTGTGCAGGAAAGAGCTAAAAACAAAGCAGTTTCATCACGATGATTAAAATTCTTTGTTCATGTATTCCTCCTTACATTTAACATTAATGATTTTTAAGTCCTGGTATGGTGCTGTAGGAGTCCTGGTGTGGTACTATTGGATCAGTACTGGACTGTGAACTACAAGATTGGCAGTTTGTTCGTGTACCTTTGAAAAGGAGCTTTACTGAGATCTGGTGCAGCACTGTGGGAAAAGGTACTGACAGAAAGGCCAGTGTGAAACACAGGTCAGTGGTTCAAACTCACCAGCCACTCCTTGGAAACTCTATCCATGGTCACTATGAGTCAGCACTCAATAACAGTTTCTGAGATCCTGGATTATTAATATAAGATATTCAATAACATAGTCTCAGAAAAATTCCTTTCCAAGGATAAACAATTCATTTGTTTGCTGATAGGGCACAACTCAAAATAAAGAGAAGAAAAAATTTAAGCATCCATGAAAAATCATGGAATGTATGTAGTATGAATCTAGAAAAACTGGAAATTGTCAAAAATTAAATGGAACACATAAATATTGATATCCTAGGCAATAATAAAGGAGCTCCGGTAGCGTAGTGGTTACGAATCGGGCTGTGAACCTTAAGGTCAGCGGTTCGAAACTACCAGCCACTCCACGGGAGAAAGATGAGGCTTTCTACTCCCATAAAGATTTACACCCTTGGAAATCCTGTACAGGGTTGCTATGGGCCGGAACCGACTTGACGGCACTTAACAACAACAACAAGAAATAGTAAATGGAAATGGACTAGTATTGGCCCTTTTGAATCTGGCATTTACATGGTTTACTATGTCTGGAATGACAAATTGAAGAGGACTAGTATTGCCTTCATTATCAAAAAGAACATCTCAAGATCAGTCTTAATGCAAAGTACTATCTGTGATAGGATAATATCCATATACTTACAAGAAAGACCAGTTAATACAATCATTCAAATTTACGCAGCAACCACTAAAGCTAGTGACGATGAAATTGAAGAATTTTACCAACTTCTTCAGTCTGAAATTAAGCAAACATGTAATCAAGATGTGTTTATAATTACTGGCAATTGGAATGCAAAAGTTGGAAACAAAGAGGAAGTTTCAGAAGTTGGAAAATATGGCCTTCGTGATAGAAACTACCCTGGAGACCACATGATAAAATTTTGCAAGACCATAACTTTTCATTGCAAATACCTTTTTAAACATCATAAAAGACAACTATACACTTGGACCTCCCCAGATAGAAAACACAGATATTTAATTGGTTGCATCTGTGGACAGAGACAGTAGAAAAGCTCCATATCATCAGCCAAAAGAAGACAAGGAGCACACAGTGGAACAGACCATCAATTGCTCATATGGAAGTTCATGCTGCAAATGAAAAACATTAAAACAAATACACAAGAGCCAAATTATGACCTTGAACAGATCCCACCTGAATTTAGAGATTACCTCTATAACCGATTTGATGAATTAAACATTCAAGAGTGAAAACCAGAAAATTTGTGGAACGACATGAAAAACAGCATACAGGTAGAAAACAAAAGGTCATTAAAAAGACAAGAAACAAAATGGAAGTCAGAAGAGACTCTGAAACTTGCCTTCCAGTGTAGAGATGCTAAAGCAAATGGAAGAAATGAGGAGGTAAAAGAGCTGAATAGAAAATTTCAAAGGGCAGCTCAAGAAGGCAAAGTTAAGTAGTAACATAAGGCAATGTGCAAAGACCTGGAGAATACGCAGAGTCACTGAACCAAAAAAGATATGGTCGATGCTTAACCATTTCAAGAGACAGCATATAATCAAGATCCTGTGATATTGAAGGAAGAAGTCCAAGTTGCATTGAAGGCATTGCAAAGAATATGGCACTGGGAATTTTTCAACAAACTGATGCAGTACTGGAGACACTCACCCTTCTATGCCAAGAAATTTGGAAGACAACTGCCTGGCCAATTGTCTTGAAGAAATTCATATTAGTGCCCAAACCAGTGACCCAATGGAATGTGGAACTCATAGGACAATATCATTATTATCACATGCAAATAAAAGTTTGAAAAAGATAATTCAAAAATGGTTGCAACCATATATTGACAGAGAATTTCCAAGGTTCAAGCCCAGCATCAGAAGAAAACATGAATGAGGGATATTATTGCTGATGTCAGATTGATCTTGGTTGAAAGTAAAGAATACCAGAAAGGTGTTTACCTGTGCTTTATTGACTACGTAAAGGCTTTCAGTTGTGTGAATCATAATAAACTATGGACAACATTGAGCATTCCAGAACACATAATTATGATCATGAGGAACCTGTACATAGACCAACAGGCAGTTGTTTGAATAGAACAAAAGAACACTGAATGGTTTCAAATTAGGACAGGTATGGGCCAGGGTTGTATTCTTTCATCAAACTTATTCAATCTCTATGCTAAGCAAATAATCTGAGATGCTGGGTTCTATGGAGAAAAACATGACACCTGGGTAGTAGGAAGACTCATCCTGCGATATGCAGATGATACAATCGTGCTTGCTGAAAGGAAAGATGACTTAAAATACTTACTGATGAAGATTAAAGGCCACAGCCTTTGGTATGGATTGCACATTAACGTAAAAAACAAAACAAAAATTCTAACCACTGTACCAATAAACAACATCCACATAAATGGAGAAACGAAGTTGTCAAAGACTTCATTTTGCTCATATCAACCATCAACACTCCTGGAAGCAGCAGTCAGGAAATCAAATGATGTAGTGCATTTGACAAATTTGATGCACAAGACCTCTTTAAAGTGTTGAAGAACAAAGACATTAGTTTGAGTACTAAGGAGCATATGATCCAAGTCGTGGTATTTATAATAATCTCATATACATGAAAGTTGGGCAATGAATAAGGAATACTATAGAAGAAATGATGCATTTGAGTTATAGTGTTGGAGGAGAACATTAAAAATACCATAGGCTACCAAAAGAACAAACCAATTTGTCTTGGAATAAGTACAGTCAGAATGTTCCTTGGAAGCCTAGATGGCCAGAATTTTTCTCACACACTTTGGTCATATTATCAAGAGAGACCAGTCCCTGGAGAAAGAAATCATGTTTGGTAAAGTGGAGGGTCGGAGAAAAAGAGGAAGTCCCCCAATACGATGGATTGTCACTGTGTCAGCAGCAATGGGCTCAAAATTAGCAATAATTGTGAGGTTGGTGAAGGTCTGGGCATTGTTTCATTCTGTTGTGTATAGGGTTGGTATAAGTCAGTACCAAGTCGATAGCACCTAACAAAAACAACAAGGATAAACAATAAATAGCCTGGAGAATGGGTAACTGTGAGGAAGTAAGACAAGAGGACCATCAAGAAACGATGTATGAGAGGCTCTTCATCAACTAAGCTCTTTCATCAACTAGTCCCATCTCCACAGCAATCTTGGAAGTTATCTAGCATATGCCCCCAACTGCCAGTCAGTCAGTTCAGACTCATAATGACCCTGTATAGGGTTTCCAAGACTGTGAATCTCTAGGGGACCAGAAAGCCTTATCTTTCTCCCATGGAATGGTTGGTGAATTAGAACTGCTGACCTTGTTGTTATTAGGGCAATGCGTAGCCCTATGTTACCAGGACTCTGTAGGTGACTCCTAAGCTCCCCCAAATGTGATAAACTTTGATCTAGACTGCTGTTGTTGCTGATAGTGTAATTGAATCAGTCCCTAGACATAGGAGCCCATCTGTAACAGAAGGAAACACTGCCTGGCCTTGTTCCATCTTTTTAATCATTGTTATGTTTGAATCCACTGTTGTAGCCACTGTGTCAATACATCGAACTGACAGTTTTCCTCTTTTTTGCTGACCTTCTACTTTACTAAGCATGATGTCCTTCTCCAGAGAATGATTCCTCTTGAAAACATGCCTAAAATACATAAGACAGTCTCATTATCCTTACTTCTAAGAATAATCTGGATGTACAATACATGTTTGTTCAGTATCTGGCAGTATATTCAATAGTCTTTACTAGCACTATGAGTCAAAGGCATCAATTCTTATCCCTTCTTCCTTACTTATTATTCAGTTTTCCCATGTATATGAGATGATTAAAATCATCATAGTTTGGTCAGGCACACATTAGTCCTCAAATTCACATCTTTGCTTTTTAACACATTAAAGAATTCTTTTAAATCAGACTTGTCTAGTGGCTTATGCCATTTGATTTCTTGACTTCTACTCCCATGGGTATTGAATTGTAAATTCAAGTAAAGTTAAATGCTTGTCAAATCTTTTCTCCATTTATCATGATGTTCCTTATAGGTTCATTTGTGATGATTTTTAGTTTCTTTATGCTGAGTTGTAATCCACACTGAAAGCTGTAGTATTTGATCTCCATCACAAGTGTTTCAAATACTCTTGACTAGACTATTCTCTTCAATTCCAATCAGATAATATATTTATTTTTTAAACTGCTTATCCACCTTGGGTGGAATTTCACATCAATGGAATTTGTCACACAAAGCTATTACGAATGAATAATATTTAAAGGACTGGGTTTTAGGGAGTTACAAGCAGCCTGTTTCAACTCTTCTGCAAGCATAGTTCACCTGGAATTAGTAGCAATCAATGTCCAATACCATGTTTCAATGTAAAAGCACGTAATATATGTTGTTGTTTGATGTCTTTAGCTGCATCTATACATATCTTTCCTTTTCAGGAATTGTTGGATAAGTCAGCGTGATCTCAAGAGGGTATCTTCACCAGATGGTTGTAGTACTAATCACAGCAAATCTGGTCTCAGATTGTTCCTTTGGTTTCTTCTATCGCAGTAGAGAGTTTCTCACTGTTTTTTTCCTTAAGGATGTAATATATAATCACTCAACATCATTGCCTTCTAGTTATTTCTGACTCACAGTATTTCTATTGTAGGGAGTAGAACAATTCCTTTACGTTTCTGAGATTGTAAATTACTATTGGTTACTGGAATAAGAGGGAGGGGGAAAGGAGCAATGTTTAGCAAATAGTCTCATCTTTCTCTAGCAGTATGACTGGTGGGTTTGAACCACTAGCCTTGTGGTTAGCAACCCAATGCCTAATCCACAGCACCACCAAGGGCCTATATAATTGGGGTGGGGAAAAATAAAGAGAAGAGCTTTAAAACTCACTGATTTAATTTACAATTTTATTTTCACTTCCCAGTTTATTTCGTATTTATATGAAACAAGGCAGAAGACTCAGACAAATATTGAATCAATTGTTCTGTTTTTCCTGGGCAAAGGGAAGCCACAGTGAGGGATAAGAGCATGAGCTGTGAATAACAATACTTAGGTTTCAATGCATTTTCTCCACATCTAGCTAAGTGATTGTATACAAGTTACTTCACACCCGCAAGTTTTAGTTCCTTAACTCGCAAGATGGTGATGACAATGAAATTTAACTAACAATGTTGCTATAAAAGATAAACTGATACTTGTATGACTTTGGAAGAGTGCTTAATATGCAAAAAATATATAATTATTGTTGTTCTGTGCTGTTAAGTCAACTCTGACTCACATTCTAGGTCATGCTGATGAATATAATGTTATCTCTGGCTAATTTTATGTACTTGATTTTTGTTTTTGTTTTTGTTTTTAATTTTCTGGATATTAAATATTAGCATGAATCATGCTTCTGTTTTTCCAATAATTTGCAACAATTTTTTCATTTATGTCAAGACACTTTAGATTTGTTCTTCAAATCCCCAGGTTAGAATTCTCAAAATACAAATGTAAAGAAATACATCATACAATAAAATAGTTTAATATTTATGCACTTTAAAAATATGTCCAGTGAGTTAAGTTTTGCTAAAGGTAATACAGAAATGGCTACAATCATACACTGACAGAGAACTTCCAGAGGTTCAAGCTGGATTCAGAAGAGGTCATGGAACGAGAGATATCATTGCTAGCTAATGTCCGATGGTAAACCTATGCTTTTTGACTTTGCAAAGGCTTTCGATTGTGTGGATAATGACAAGCTATGGACCACATTGTGAAGTATGAGTATTCCAGAACACTTAATTGTACTTCTGAGGAATTTGTACCTGGACCAGGAAGCAGTTGTTTGAACAGAGCATGGGAACACTAAATGTTTTAAAATTGGGAAAGGTGTGCGACAAGGTTGTGTTCTTTCACCATA
>NW_006408561.1:6359773-6370723 GCF_000296735.1 Chrysochloris asiatica | reverse complement strand
CAGAGCTCCTATAGAGGGTCACTATGAGTCAGAACCGACTCAACAGCACTTAACAACAAACAACACTTTACTTTATAGAATGACAGTGTGTTTAAGTAGATTGTAAACTGAATTTTATAAATCAAATCATTCCCAATAACCTTCATTGTTAATACCAGAAATGATATTGCATAAAGAAAAAAGACTTTCTGGCACCACTAAAGCAGAGGGTAGTGTGTTAGGTTATAGAATTCAGAATTGTTGTTGTTGTTGTTATGTGCCTTGGAGTAAGTTCCGACTCATAGTGACCCTGTACAGGGTTTCCGAGGCTGTAAATTTTTATGGGAGCAGAAAGGCAGAAAACCTCATCTTTCTCCCATGGAATTCAGAATTAGCAGAATGAAAATGGAGTCTAAAGACCAAACCATGTAAATTCGGATAAGACTCAAATTGTCTCAACTTTTATTTTTCAATCATGAAAGATGAGTGGTTTCAGAGATTTATTTATTTTTATTTCCCAATTCATCTCATATTTATATAAAACAATCCTTTTATTAATTACCTATTTTAAAAATAACTTTATAATCACATGTTGATAATAGCTTTAGGTCAACTATAGCAGAAATATGTATTCCAATTCTATAGTTCATATTTTTTGTGGTTTCTAAAGTTATGTTGGGGGGAAAACAAATCCCTGTCCTTTCAAAGGAACATTCAGGGTTTTCGCTTTGTACACTGAAGGAGAAAGAAATGTCTCTAAAAAGAACTGCTCGGGATCTCACTTTCTCCCTAGAGTTTGCTCTTTTGTTTACAAGCATCATGCAAATATCTTAGATATTGATGCTTCTGCTCCTGTTCTTACTTAGCAATACATTCGCATAGCTCCTAATTACGCATTTACAATAAGGAAGTTCTTGCCCTTTAATAAACTAGAGAAACATTACAGCTAAGCAGAGATTTGCACTCTTTGCAAAGCAAAATATTTAGTAAGGATAATTAAAGATGTAGAACCCTAGGACAAAATGTTTTCATTCAACAAATATCTCTAGTATATCTATTTGCCAGGCAAAATGTTGGGTTCTTTGGATAGTAATAAGCAAGATAATTCATTTCCTCAGTTCTGTTGGGAAATAGACAAGTAACTATACTTAAGAGCATTCCTAAGTATGCAGTTTCCCTGGGAGAACATCAAACAAACTGTTTGTAAAATGGAATGAAGAATGTAAAGTACTTGAATTTCGACTGTCTGTGTGAAGGGTGTCAAACTATAGAGGGCTGAGAAATTGGGATGAGATGGTAGTGAAACAAAGAGGAGAGAAATGGAAAACAATACAATAATATGAGATCCATGAATTGCAAACTATTAGAGTTTTAACCCTATCAAGAAAGGAAAACATCTATACAATATTATTGTGATGGTGATTGGGTACCTTCAAGTGAGTTTTGATTCATGTTATTGTTAGGTGTGGGCAAGTCTGTTCCTACTAATAGTGACCCCATCTATGTGCAACAGAATGAAATGCTGCCCAGTCCTATGCCATATTTTTGATGGTCTTCTCTTTCACTGACTCTCTACCAAGCATGGTGTCCTTCTCTAGGGACTGGTACCACCAATAAACATACTCAAAGTACATGAGATGAAATCTCACCATCCTCACTTCTGTGAGGTATTCTTGTTTCACTGCTTCCACGATAGATTTGTGCTTCTAGCAGTTCATAGTGTATTCAGTATTATTCACCAAGACATCAATTCTTCTTGGGTCTTTCTAATTCATTGATCCATTATCCAGCTTTTACAGGCATATGCAGTGATTGACAATACCATGGGTTAGGTCAAGAGCATCTTAGTTTTCAAGGAGATATTTTTGCTTTTTAATACTTTAAGTGGTCTTTTGAAGCTGATTTGCTCAATGTGATATGTTGCTTGATTTCTGGACAGCTAATTCTACAGACATCGATTACAGATCCAAGTAAAATTAAATCTTTGACAATATCATTACTTTCTCTATCATGATGTTGCTTATGCTCCATTTGTGAGGATTTTTTATTTCTTTATTTTGAGGTATAACCCATACCAAATTCTTTATAGTCTTTCTTCTTCATCAGTAAGTGCTTTTCACTTTAAGCAAGTGATGCGTGTCAACTCATACTGCAAGTTGTTAATGAGTCTCCCTCCAATATTCCTGCCAAATTCTTCATATTCCAAACTGACCCTATGTGGAATAGTAGAACTTCTTCATAGGGGTTTTCTATGCTGACCAGATTGCTACGTCTTTCTCCAGTGGAGTCTCTGGGTGAGTTAAAACAGAAACTCACAAAACAATTTCGTTGAATATATTAGCATAGTGATTACGAATCGGACTGTGAACCACAAGGTCAGCAGTTCAAAACTACCAGCTGTTCCGCAGGAGAAAGATGAGGCTTTCTGCTCCTGTAAAGATTTACAGCTTCGGGAACCCTGTACAGGGTCTCTATGAGTAGGAACCGACTCCACGGCACATAACAACAACAACAACGTGTTTCTTTTACAAACAAACCCCAGAGAGTTTCTGGTTACCCTGGGAGTTCTGAGAAAGTTTGATTGAGAGTATCCTTCTCTAGGTTTATCTTAATACTCCCTGGTCAGTTCTTTTTTTCTCTCTCTCTCATTTGGGAACAAGAAGAGAAAGCACAGAGCATCTAAAAGACAAAAGAACAACTTACTTATTTTCACCAACATAAATGTAAAACCATTCTTTTCTTTCCTTGCATTTTATAATGTATAGAAAATTTTAAATAGTACAAGAAGTATTTCACAGATATTTTACTTTAGAAAACAATGATTTATCAACTACGTTTCATCCATCAGTTACACGATGCTTACAAAAACTTTTGATTCCATCAGTTAACTGATATGTCTACAAAGTAAATTCACATTCTTGTAGATTGATCAGCAATATTCACTTAAAAATAGAAAACATATGTAATTTGCCTATACATATAGAACCTTGTTGTTAAGTGCCTTTGAATCAATTCTGTCTTATAGTGACCTGATATAGTTTCCAAGGAACAGCTTATGAATTTGAACCACCGACCTTGTGGTTCAAACCAATCTTGCAGTCCAGTGCATTATCCCATTATGCCACCTAGTTGAAGACAATTAAACAACTTAAGGAGAATCTGGTTAAAAATTACATAAACTCATCCAGTTTTTATTGCTTGTTCATTGTTCTTCATATATAACGTTTGAGATTGCTTTTTGACAATATAGAAGTGCTGCAGTAACATAATGACTTGTGAACTATAGATTGAATTAAAATTTGCTTATCACAGCAGACAAAAAGAAAATACAGATTCCAATACAGTTTCCAGTAGTAATGATAGCATTTAAAAATAATCTCACTTATGTACTAAAGCAATAATCGTGAATATAAAACACCATCTCTGAATTATCTATACAAATGGACCTGTAGATAAAACAAAATTATAGATAATTCTAAACTAACTTAAATTGGATGTTTGTATTTTTAGAATTGCACGCATATATGGCTGGTGTGGTGCTGGGGGATAAAACATTGGACTGCAAGATGGGCTGGAATTGCAGGATTGGCAGTTCAAACTCATAGGTCACTTGTCAGAAATCCATACAGAGTCTCTATGACTTGGAACAAATTTGACAGCTCTTAATAGCAACATAGCTGTAGCAAATGTTAGTGAAATTGACTCAACTAATAAAGTCCACTGAATTCAGTTTTTTCATATTGATCCATGCTTAATTTATCAATAAAGCACATATCATGTGGGACATCTGAAACACTTCTCAGGCACAATGATAACCAGTTCCATGATAGGTAGAACTGAACTAACTAGAAATAAATTAAAGTAACTTTGTTCACATGTGATGCTAACTGGTGAATTTATATACTGATGGCAGGAATCTATACATTGAGATATTTTATAAAAGTTTAATTCAATATATTCATTTCTTCATCCCAGCCATCTTTCAACAACTGTTTATCAAAAGCTTATTTTATGTCAGATTCTGTGTCAACCATTGAATCGGAAAAGGTAAAAATCATTCACTGCCCTCTCTGCCCAGGAGGCAAGCTAAAATACAAATCAGGTCACCAAAAGTGACCAATCCCCCTGGTTTTCCCCCTGCTCTCAAACAGGTATGCAGCCTGGCCCCTCCCCAACTCTGATCCTATACAGGCCTATGTTGCCCCCATTCAGGGCTCAGAATCTGGAGAAATTAGCTCCTCCTAGTCAGCCGGCTTAATAAAATCTGAAACTTGGCTTCACCTCTCGGAGTGGCCTCACTTTCTTCTACCACGAATCTAAGACTGCTGTAACACCATCAGAGATTTATAATCAGGAATTACCTAATATTCTCTGGTGAATTTTGCCACTGTGAAATGAAAACTGGGGGATGTGGACAAGGGGCATTTAATGCATGAAGTCTGATCAATTGGATCCAGACTTCAAATTGACCTTCCTTAAAAATGCTAAATGATTGCTTTTCAATAATTTTCTTATTTGTATTTTTGTTGCTGTTTTATATTCTTCTGATGTCTCAGATGCTAAGAGATTCTGTATACTAATTAGAGCTACAGTTGATGGATGACAATATTGGAGATTATTAGGAGTGACTGCATATAACACAAATTAATAATGAACGGCTGAATAAACTCACCTGGCAAGCCTCACTTTGAGAAGAAAGTGTTTTCTGTTTTCTCTATACTATGTTCTTCTTGACAATAGCTAGTATTTGTTTTGTCTTTTGCCATTATTTATGTAATACCCTATTTCATGATATTCTTGAATCCCTATTTCATCTATATCGAGAACAAATCGGGCTGCAAACCGCAAGGTAGGCAGTTCGAAACTATCAGCTGCTCCATGGGAGAAAGATGAGGTTTTCTGCTCCCATAAATATTTACAGCCTCAGAAACCCTGTTCAGGGTTGCTGTGGGTTGGAATCAACTCAAAGGCACTTAACAACAACAACAAGAACACTGAGATAGAAAAATATCTTTGGATCTATGCAAATGTGTCAATAAAAATATATTCCAAATAAGTTTCTTGTTAAGCCTCAGGAGTAATCCTGAGCCCCACCCAGAACTTTCTGAGGTGGGACATTCCCACTTGAAAAAACATGCAGACCAACCAGAAACAGCTAGAATTAAAAAAGATATTTATTGAAAGAAAGACCAGCAGAAAAAAACAGAAAACAACAACAAAAAAAACAGACTGTCTAGCTGTTATAATATCAAGCAAAATAAGCGGTCTGCCTTGGAGCCACCAAGGCAAGAACCTCAGGGTGAACCTCCTTCTAATACTGAAACTTAGAGGGAACACAGGAGCAGACATGTATGCTTGCTGGTGATTGCCCTGGTCAACATGTAAACAGAAGTAAGAGAAGTGCAGCAACCTGCTGAGTTTGGCCTTGTTCCATAGACACCCATTGACCTTGAGATGGTCTGAATTTTAGGAAGACATGTGAATTCCTTAGCTCATGGACACTTATCTAGCCACTGGGGACTAGTTAAAGTGGCTAACTGGTCTGAAGTGGGGAGAGATATACAAGAACTCCCAAACATTCAGATAGTACCCATTTGGCCTAGCTTGGATGGCATGATAACCATAACACAAGCAAATTAAAATAACAAAGCTTGGTACAGGGAATATCCATAAATTGCTACAATTTGATGAACTAGACCTTTGCTTATGGATGTAGTTGCTCAAAATTCCAACTAAAAGGAAAGGACTCTTATAGCAAGGAACAAGGTTGGCCCAGGACCAGCCAGTATTTCGTTCTGTTGTGTATAGGGTTGTTATGAGTCGATACCAACTCTATGGCACCTAACAATAACAACAATAATTTGACACATGCATGAAAACAAAAGTACAAAATTGTTTTAGATGTTACTATTGCAACAGTACTTCTCACATTCAAGTTTAGACAACTCGGAAATTCTAACAAGTTTGGTGGCAAAGTGAAGATGCCCCCCACACTTCCAAGGATTAAAAAGCAATCAATAATTGCTTAAACCCTCAAGGTTGTAAATCAATGAAAAAATGCCCACAAAGCAAGGAGCCAAACCAAAATAGTGTTAAGCTCAGTTTTTTACACATCCCCCCCCCCCAGTGACATTTGACTGAATGCATATGTTCAATGCAAAGAATGCTAAGTAAATCAATCAGATTGAATCATAAGGTGTTTTGTTTTGTTTTGTTTTTTCTTTTTTGCCACCTGAAGTGAGTAGGACTGAGACAATAAAGCAGTACTGCAGTCATTAATCATGGACTGCTATGGAGAAAAAGCCAAAGGAAAAGGGGAGTGAAGATGGTGACAAAGTGAAAACATCCGGTTTGAGAAAGAATGTCTTCTTATTCACCTTGACGATTCTTTTCTGATAAATATCTTGCCTATCCCTCTTTACTTTCTGGTTAAAGGTTTATTTTTTTATACTGTGACAAAACTCCTTTCATAAAACTGTCTAATTTGTGTGGCACATAATCATTTTTGAAATCCATTTAATTGGCACTAATTATGAGCATAAAAATAAGATAAATACAATAAATTCATGCTTTTTATAATGAAAAAAAATGAAACTAGCAATACAGAATTGTTTTCTTTTACTTTTATGTAAAAACCATTCAGATGCCAAATTACACATTTTGATTTGCATTCCCAATTATCAGCCTCAAATTCGGAACCATACATGCAAATAATTTAAATGTAGATTATATATACCATTTCCTATTATAATCATCATGGGAAGCAAAAAGGAGGCACTAAAAAAGGCAGCAAAACTCTTGGTAATTTTTCCCTTGAGGAAAATGCAAACAAGCATGTGAGTCACCTTAATTTCTGCTTTGTAAATAGTCACTAAAGTACTTTCTTCTGAAATGGAAGTAAAAAGAGTGATGTAATTCATCATCATAATGTGCACCCAAAATAGCAATAAACTTAAAAATATTGGTGGGAAGCAGAATGATGAATGTTTTATACCTTACTTGGGAGAGGTGTCACTGTAGGTGACCTTCAATATTCATTTAATCTACTTTGTGATTAACTTTCATTTACTTTAAGTGTCACTAATTTGAGGCCAATATAAATAGTAGTTAACTGACATTCTCTGATATTCCAACTAAAACTTATCTTTTGAAATTTTGATCCTATTTTAAGAATCCATTTCATTAAAGTGACTGATCATCATATAAGTTAATATGCTCCTAAGAAGAGATAATCATGCTTAATAAATCAATCTTTTGTTTGTTTCTTTCTTTAAATATAAACTTCAGTTTCAAACTGTTTTAGCTCTGGCTTGCCTTTTATCTTAAACTATCCTCAATGATCACTCTTATTTTATTGACAATGATCCAAAGTTATCATATGGTATATAAAAGTATTTGTGTGTGTACCTAAAATCTGTTCTTTTTATAATGCTATGATAAAGAAATACAAGTATTGTAATTTATAGAAACAGCATTGTTATATGGAGATTTTTAAATTGTACTTAGCGTGTGTACATTTTCAACTTTAAACATATTTCCAAACAAGAAACATTCCACCTGCATGGGCACATCTACTAGGTAAAGTTCTTCCATTTAACCTGCCAAACACTTAGATTGTTGAAATTCTATCCCAGAGAAACCAATGGGCTTTTAAAAAATCAGAATATAAATTTACATTTTAAATCTTTGAATCTCAGGAGAGACTAGGAATCTCAGGATTCTCTAGTTAGGAATAGCCTTTATTAAAATCATCAAACCAAAATCTCAGCACTTTTCACCACCTTCACCATTGTTGCCTTTTACAAGCTTCCAGCACCCTTGTTGTGGCAGTGCCTCCTAATGTTTATTATCAATGTCTCCTCTTGCGCCTAGTGTGGTATGATAATCACAAGATTGCTAACCACTAGGTTGGAGGTTTAAACCCACCAGTCTCTTCTCAGAAACCCTATACAGGGTTGTTAGTAGAGTCATTGGCACTTAGCAACAACTTTTTCACCCACAAAGTATACTTTCCATTACATTTCTCAAAACTCTCAAATGGCTTCCATATCATTGCAGAATCTGGGTACTGGGTACTTCTCTGAGTCATGTTTTTCTACACTCACCTTTGTTCAATTTAATTTAGCCACAAAAATATGTTGATACATATCCTTTTTACTGGTATGGTGCTATAGGATAAGCCCTGAACAAGGGACCACAAGGTCAGCCCTTCAAACCCACCAGCTGTCCCTTAGAAACCCTATACATGGTGCCTATAAGTTGGAATTGACTCAATGGAATTTTACAACAGCAACATCCTTTTAATTTTTGTTACTACCAAAATTCTGTCATCAATTTTTATGCTTTCTCTCTCTCTGTTTTTGTTTTTGTTTTTTCTTTGCCTTTTTACTGATTCAAGTTTATTCTCTAACTGTGCAAGCTGAGGAAGGTATTGTTTGTTTCTTTTTTTGTTCAAGTCTTTAGTATATTAAGGAACCCTGGTGACACTGCTAGTTAGGCATTGAGTGCTAACCACAAGGTTAGGGGTTCAATCCACTAGGCACTAAAAGATGAGACTCCCTGAAATCATCAAGATTATAGTCTTGGAAGTCCTATATAGGGATGCTGTGAGTTGGAATTAACCTAATGGCAGTAGGTTTGGTTTGGGTTGTATATGTTCCAGATACCAAAAAAAAAAGAAGAAAAATATAGTTAAAATATTTGTCATAAAATGATATGCAAAATTATAAGAAAAATGGTAATCAGTGACTGAAGAAGCTTCAAGCTATAATTTTATTTGTACAAACATACTACACAATAGTTCTTCTCTCTCATCTTTTTAAAATAGATAGAGACAACCTTGTTCAGAAGTATTTTCTAAAGTTAGAAAAATTCAATTCCCCTTTAATTGCAATACAAAACTATTAGAAATACATGTTAACATGAGTTAATTGTTATCTTAATTGAAAGTCATTTTCAAATGAAATAGAATTTTCTCTTTGATAAAAAATTTGCTTGTCAAGATGTTCAAAAATGTTATTTGCCCTAAACCAGTATAACAGACCTTTTAGTCCATCTCCATGTTCCTGGGTTTCAACATAAATGAAATGTAAAAGGATAAAAAAGTTAAAAAAAAAAAAAAAATAGAAAAACAGAAGTTGATTTTTAAAAAAAAAGGAGGGGACATGATAAAGTATAATATGTTTATCCAAAGACATAAAAATCTTAAAAGTTAATATGGCACAATAATGAAAATAGTTTAAGATAAGAAATTAATTTACTAGTTTATCCATTTTGCTATTAAAATGCTCAGACTTTTTATTATTATTATTTTTATTTCTAGGCCAAAGTTATTACATATTTCTTTTCAGTTCTCTTGATACAGGTTGTAGCCAATTTTGTAGCTGCTTAAGCTGGGCACATTCACAGTCTTTGGGGAAAACTTAACAGCTCTTTTACATCCACCTCAGCCTCCTCCAGCAGCATTTGCTGTAGGCAATGGTGCAGAGGTGATGTCTTTGGAGATTTAAAGGATGCACAGAAGCAGTTGAACATAAAAGTTTGACAAAAGAATAAAGAAGAAAGGGGGAAGAATGATAAAGAACTATTTTTGTCTTTAAAAGGTCACTGTGAAATTTGTATTAAAAGACACAATAGCTGTACCAAAGGGCCATAGAACTCTGCAGGAAAAGTCTTTAGGCCCGCAGAGCTAGGATCTCCACTTCCTTCTTAACTTCACATTAGGATCACTTCCTGAGGGGCTTTGTTAGGGAAGTGATTCATAATTTCCCAGTTAAGCGCTCCCTGGTGCTAGAACTGAGCTGTTCACTTGAAAATGCAGAGCACTTCAACAATTATTCAATAGAGTTATTTTTCTTTTGAAGGTCCATTAACTCTTTCACAGAGTAACAATGTATTATTTCAACTATGACAAATTAATGAGGAAAAGAACAAGCTATTTCCTGTTAAAATTAGGTCCCAACACCTTCATGAGGGGTTCTGAATCTGTTAGGCTTTCAAACAGGATTTTTTTCTGTTCTGTCATGAAGAACGGCAATCTACCTTATGACAAATAAATTATAAACATCCAGCTTTCTATTAAATTCTATTTTTTCTTTGACAGTGTTATGTCAAATAATGCATGTGTTATCATAACTTATTTTTCTACTTAGAAGAATCAAAGAATGTGAGTTTGAGTGACAATTCATCATACTGGTTCAGCAAATAGACTATGGAAACGGTTTGAATTTGCTGGTTACTAATTGTGTGAGTGTGAGCAAGTTACTTAATCTCTCTGGGCTACAGTTTCCTCAACTGTAAAATGTTGTTGTTAAGTGCTGATTCCAACCCATAGCGACCCTGTATAGGGTTTCCAAGGAACCGCTGGTGAGCTTGAACTGCCAACCTTGCATTTCAAAGGTCTTTGCAGTCTGGCGCATTAACCCACAGTCATACCATGACTCCAACTGTAAAATTGTTGTTGTTAAGTACCGTGGAGTCAGTTCTGATTCATAATGACCCCGTACAGGGTTTCCAAGGCTGTAAATCTTTACGGGAGCAGAAGGCCTCATCGTTCTCCCGTGAATCGCTGGCAGTTTCGAACTGCTGACGTTGAGGTTGACAGCCCAACTTGTAATCACTATGTTACCACAGCTCCTTAACTGTAAAATAGGAATTATTAAATACCTACCTAAAATACTTGTGAGGACTCAATGTGTCAGGATATAAGAAAATTCCTGGCACACAGTAAGTGTTATATGAGTGCTTTAAGAAAAAGCGAACATCATTTTGATCACGTGAAATAGTACATGTGCAATTCATATTTCAGCCACCACTCGTCTGTCTGTCGTGCTGTGGTGGTCTGAGTTGCTGTGATTCTGAGGGCTATGCCACCAGTGTTTTAAATAACCAGCAGGGTCACCCATGGTGGAAAGGTTTCAGATGAGCTACAAAACAAAGACAGACTAGGAAGAAAGAGTGACAAACTACTTC
>NW_006408561.1:6339683-6356722 GCF_000296735.1 Chrysochloris asiatica | reverse complement strand
GTGAGGTTGGCCCAGGATCGGACATTGTTTCGTTCTGCTGTGCATGGGGTCGCTATGAGTCGGTTCCGACTCGATGGCACCTGACAACAACAACAACTATTTGCGTGTGTGTGTGTTGTTTTTTTTAAGTCTTATATTATCAAATAAAATAATGCAGGTGTTTCTGTATTGGCAGATTAAAAGCCAAAAAACCCACTGTCACTGGGTCTATTCCAATGCAGTAATGCTATAAGAAAGAGTAGAATTGCCTAGACCACTGTCACCAGCGCTCTTAAATTAAAAGCACTCTGGCTTTTAATTTTCCTTTGTAGTCACAGAAAAAATAGAAGTAATAGCATTAGGATATCTCTTGTCTCACTAGACAAGTTATGACCCTTGTTATGAGCTTTACAGACCTGTGAACTTTATGTTGCTATGACATACAATTAAAATTATATTGTTACATAATTTTCTGTTTAATTTCTACCTGCACTGCCACATTTATACCACTTCATCTAGTATGATGATTGTACATAGAATGTAGCCATCAATTATTCATTTTTTTATTAAGCATACATAAATAACTGCATTGTTTATTTTTCAAAATTTTTATTGATTGGTGATAGAAACACTTAAAAGAAATATTTGTTAAGTGAGTTAATGTATTTTAGGAAGGAAGAAAATGATGACAAGGAGAATTTGTATGCTTGAAATGATCCTTAACAATATTACACCTTTTTCAGTATGAATCATAAATGGCTACTATTCTCTCAATTTTTTTATGCCTAAAACTCCACAATATTCTATTTATCTGAGCCTTGCCTCTGTGCTTTCCTGCTTACTTATATTCTGGGAGGGTCTATCTGTGGCAAAATGTCTTTTACTACTTAAAATCTGCTTGTTCACCCACTCACTAGTCATCATCCTGCTCATTCTCATATAATTTTATTCTAAGAAGAATCCTAAATAGATATTGTTTCATTTTTTCCAGATTTATTTAGCTTGAACTATGAATAATTTATATTAAAAAGTCTGGAAGACAGTGCTTAATGTATTAATCTGCAAAGCAAATGAAATGAGCTATTTCGTTTATCTGATACCATGAAGGTAAAGCTACATTTGCAATAAATATGAAGGCAATTTTAAAAAATGAGATAGAGGTGAGGGCTAAAAATAGAGCATTAATAACTATTCAAAGGTAGCTATGTGATATACAATGGTTCTTATGGAAATAATTCCCTTCCCCCCAAAAAATAATAACCAAATGCCTAAGTACCATGTCACATATGTGTGAAGAAATCACTTGTACTGAAGGTCAACCAAAGAAGTTGATCATAACAATTAAATAATTCAACCTAAGCTTAGATTTTGTGGTAGAAGTTAGTAGTATAGATGAACAACAACAAAAAGTTAAGTATAAAAAGAGTATAGAAATATCTCAAGACTAATGATGAAAGCAGATGGTGACTTTTGATGCATGGCATGTAATAGGAGTTTTGGGACCTAGAGGAAAATTTCACAGAACAGTATTATTCTGATTTACTTGACATAGTCCAGAATATTATCTTTGACATTACAAATCAAGCTGAGTACAGCACTAGACTGTAAACCACAAGGTCAGCAGTTCAAATCAACCAGCTTCTCCTTGGAAACTCTATACAGGGTCGCTATGAGTTGGAACCTACTTGATGGCACTTAACAACAACAACCTAACACTAGTGGGGTTTTTTTGACACAGTGTCAGGTATGAAATTAGATTTTACTTTACCCACAAGACAATAAGTTATGTTTTTATTGCTTCATAGATCCTGTCAGAAGACACAAGACTCCTCAGTTAGAAACAGTGAACTGCATTATTCACGGCACAGTAAGTAGCATAAGCATCAGGATGTTGGCATTAGTTCCTCATGTACCCCAGTCACAAATGGGTGATACAAGGAGCCTAAAAGGAAGCTTATGTACATAGTAGGCTGTGTTACAAGAGAACACTGATTTTGGGAATATCTGCTTTTATTTTAAGTAGTGAGCAAGCCTGATCTTTGCCTAAAGAAAGACATTACATCATTCCTCAAATAGCTACATAAAGTTCTTTCAGAAATGGGCAAGTCAAGACCTTGTGTTCTTGATATTCCCAGTAAAACATGAAAAAGCAAGAGACCATGGAGCATTATCTATTCCAAGAGACAGTGGGTTTTGTTTGTTTGTTTATGTTGTTGTTGTTTTAATTGACTCAACAAAGAAGAAAAAAAGATTAACTTCTACCTTCACAAAATGCAATCTTAGACCTCCAGATGATACTGAGTTCAAGAGACTATGTTCACAGTTACAACTTTTAGAAAAATCTGACAAAACTCAGTTCTCTAATATAGCATGAGGGACAATAAAAACAATCACATGTTTTGAAAAACAGGAATGAGTTACATGGGTTGGAGATGGAATTTTTATGATCCTAATTTGTATAAGGAGTCATGATGTAGTGCTATAAGATTAGTACAGGACTGCTAACCATAAGGTCAGTGGTTCAAACCCACTAGTCACTATTTGGAAACCCTATACAGGGTCATTATGACTTGGAACCAACTCAATAGCACTTAACTACAAGAACAACAGCAATTTACACAAAGGCAGATTGAGGTATTATTATATGTCTCAAAATAAATATGTCAGAAACTCAAAGTATAGAAAATAACTCTGCAATATAAATAATTAGATTTATGCCAATTGCTGTTGAATAAGAGGAATTAAGTATTTTAAATTATTCACACACATCTATGCACATACTCTGCCAAGAGCTAGGTAAGAAGATCTGATCTCAATCAATTATTTATAATAAACCAACAGACTAT
This sequence comes from Chrysochloris asiatica, assembly GCF_000296735.1. Classification (NCBI taxonomy): domain Eukaryota; kingdom Metazoa; phylum Chordata; class Mammalia; order Afrosoricida; family Chrysochloridae; genus Chrysochloris; species Chrysochloris asiatica. The sequence continues at coordinate 6,353,897 of NW_006408561.1, read as the reverse complement.
TTATAAAGGTACAAGAACAGGAATTTACAGACCTTTACAACCAAATATTATCCTGGTATGGCGCTGTAGGACAAGCACTGGATTGCTAACCACAAGGTCTGCTGTTAAAACCCACCAGCTGCTCCTCACAAACCCTACACAGATCATTATGATTTTGAATAGATGTGATGGCACCACCAAATGACAAGCAAAAGGCATTTTTAAAAAGTGTTGACAAAGAACATAAATCATGACCCAAACTCATCATGATTCAAAATTCATCATGATTCAAAAAACAGATTTGTTTTTTTCTTTCTGGCAGTCCATGGTACTTGTAATATTCTTCTCCAGAATCATAATTCAAATTCATTGTACAAAGTATATTAAAAGCTTCTATAAATCAATAAGTAAAATAGTAGAAGTTCAATTAAAAGGGAATATTATTGATACCCCAAAATGGGGTATTATATAAGAAATATAATCCAATCTTAAACATATACAAAGGTGCTCAAGAACTTTAATACTAAGAAAAATGGAATTTATATTTATGAGATATCTCTTTTCACAAAGAATATTAGAAAAATGATAACACCTACAAGTATTAGAATAATTTGGGAAAATAGGTTCTTTTTCCTTTATTGAAGTAAATATTTAAAACTTCTTTTGGAAGGTGTTTGTTAATCTGAATGTAAGATATTCATAAACTTTCACCTAGCAATTGCACTTCTAGGAATTATATATATAGGAGCTCTGGTAGCGTAGTGGTTACGAATTGGGCTGCGAACCTTAAGGTCAGCGGTTCGAAACTACCAGCCACTCCGCGGAAGATGAGGCTTTCTACTCCCGTAAAGATTTACACCCTCAGAAACCCTGTACAGGGTCGCTATGGGTCGGAACCTACTCAATGGCACTTCACAACAACAACAACAACAACAAATATATATATATATTTCAAAGATATGTAATGGGTACAGATGTTCATTAGATTCAACATAATTTGTAGCAGCAAATAATTGTAAACCACTTATATGTCCAGTATAAGACTGTATAAAAATATTTGATATCTCCATAGTAATCAAAACTTATGTAGACTTACAAAGGAAGCAGCAGATTTCTATATAATGATCCATAATATAGTAAAGATTCAAGAGAAGATGGAAGGAATACACAAAGTCACTGTACCAAAAGGAAATGGTTAATATTCAACCATTTCAAGAGGTAACATATGATCAAGAGCCAATGATACTGAAGGGGGAAGTCCAAAGTGCATTTAAGGAATGGGCAAAGAACAAGGCACCAGGAATTGATGGAATAAAAATTGAAATCTTTCAAGAAAGTGATGCAGCACAGGAGGCACTCATTCATCTCTGCCAAGAAATTTGCAAGACAAGTATCTGGCCAACTGATTGGAAGAGATCCATATTTGTGCCCATTCCAAAGACAGGTGATCCAACGGAATGCGGAAATCACTGGACAATCTCTTTGATATCCCATGTGAGTAAAGTTTTGTTAAAAGTAACACAGAAATGGCTACAATTGTGCATTGACAGAGAACTTCCAGAGGTTCAAGCTGGATTCAGAAGAGGATATAGAACAAGGGATATCATTGATGATGTCCGATGGATCTTGACTGAAAGCAGAGAATATCAGAAAGATGTTTATCTGTGCTTTATGGACTATGCAAAGGCTTTCTATTGTGTGGATCATGATAAGCTATGGACAACACTGCGAAGTATGAGTAGTCCGGGACACTTATTGTGCTCATAAGGAATCTGTACCTGGACCAAGAAGCAGTTATTGGAACAGAACATGGAAACACTGAATGTTTTAAAATTTAAAAAGGTGTGTGACAAGGTTGTATTCTTTCACCATACTTATTCAACCTGTATGCTAAGCTAATAATCTGGGTTCTATGAAGAAAAATGTGGCATCAGGATTGGAGGAAGACTCATTAACAACCTGTGATATGCAGATGATACAACCTTGCTTGTTGAAAGTGAAGAGGACTTAAAACATTTACTGATGAAGATCAAAGAGCACAGCCTTCAGTATGGATTACATCTCAATGTCAAGCAAACAAAAATCCTTACCACTGCACCAATAAACAACATTCTTATCAGTGGAGAAAAGATTGAAGTTGTCAAGGACTTCATTCTTCTTGGATAACTATCAACACTTATGGAAGCAGCAATCAAGAAATCAAATGACTTATTGCATTAGGCAAATGTGCTGCACAAGACTTTTTAAAAGTGTTGAAGAGCAGAGATGTCAGCTTGAGGACTAAGGTGCGCCTGACCCAAGCCATGGTATTTTCAAAACCCTCATATATGCATGCAAAAGCTGGACAGTGAATAAGAAAGACTGTAGAAGAATTGATGCCTTTGAGTTGTGATGTTGGAGGAGAATATTGAAAGTGCCATGGGCTGCCAAAAGAACCAATAGATCCATTTTGGAAGAAGTGCAGCTAGAGTGCTCCCTGGAGGCCAAGATGGCCAAACTTCATCTCTCATACTTCAGACATATTGTCAGGAGGAGCCAGTCACTGGAGAAGAATATCATGTTTGGTAAGGTGGGGGGTCAGAGAAAAAGAGGAAGACCCCCAATGAGATGGATTGGCCAAGTGACAGCATCGATGGATTTAAGCGTGGCAACAGTACTGAGGTTGGCCCAGGATCGGGCAGTGTTTCGTTCTGCTGTGCAAAAGGTTGCTATGGGTTGGTACTGACTTGATGGCACCTAACAACAACAACAACAACAATGTAGCAAAACAAAGAAGACACAGTACCATGTTTCCATTAGAAAACTTATATTTGTACGTGTTTGTCCAAGCATAGAATAAATACTAAAGAGTTCATAATTAATTGTTATCAGTGCCTCAAGAGAGTGGGGTTCATAGATGAAAATTTTTCATTGTCTCTCTGCTTATAATGTGAGTTTATGAAATTTTTTAAATATTTCACTAGAATTATTTTAGGAAGAAGCTTATTAGTTACTATGTATACAATTGAAACTTCCAATATGTTAATTACCATTGAGCAAAATTCATTACAGTCCTAGCATAACTCTGTAGGCTAATCACTGGATTGTTAATATCAAGGTCATATGTTCAAGCTAGTTCACGGATATCCTAGACAGGGTTGCTATTAGTCCAAACAATTAACAACAGCAACACTGTCAATTAAAAAAAAAAAAAATCCCCCTGTCTTTCATCATTATTAGCATGGATAAACTTGCTAAAAATGTACTGATATTAGACACACAATATGGCTGAATCTCACAGATATAAAAGCAAAAACTACCTAACTTGATTTCACTTATTCAAAACAAATTCAAAGTAATCAGTGGCAATAAAGTGAAAACAATGGAAATCTTTAGAAAGTGATGACAGAAAATATTGCACGTGAAGGCTTCTGGGCTCTGGTCATGTTCTTTATCTTGATTGTGGTGGTACTTGTTGTTGTTAAGTGTTGTCAAGTTGATTCTGACTCATAGCAATCCTGTACAGGGTTTCCAAGAAGCAATTAATGGGTTTGAATTGCTGACCTTGTGGCTCACAGTCTGGTGCTGATCCTAAAGTGCCACGCTTGGAGTGGTGTGATTACATGGGTGTAATCATGGAGTCCCTATATGGCACAAACTGTTACTGTACTTGTTGCTAACCAAAGTGTTGGCAGTTAGAGTCTACCCTTATGGTCCCCTGAAAAAAAGCCTGGGTATCTACGTCCGAAATAGCAACCATTGAAAACCCTATGATACCAATGGAGGCACCATGAGTCAGAAGCTATTTGAAAGAAATGTTTTGCTTTGTGTTTTTTTTTTTGCCTGTTTTTAAATCAAGTAGCACACTTAACTTTCTGGTGTTTTGCACTGTATGCTAGAAAGACCTAGGGATCTTCAAGTCTATAAAGATCACAGCCAAGAAAACCACATGAGCAGTTCTACTCCATAACACGTGGTTGCTATGAGTTGACATCAAAGGAACCAAACAGCAAACAGCATGCTTAAACTTAGACAGCAGCCTTAAAAATAATGTGCCTTTTAATGTGCCTTAAAGCAAACAAACAGAAACTGTGCCTAAACTGAATGGAAATGAACCAACAGATCTATAAGCTGTTTATTCCATAGATTTTTAGTTTAGTTAGGAGCAAAATGCAAAGATGACATTTTACCATCTGCTAGTCTTACTAATCCAACTTTTTGTTTTATGATGAGTATTCTGATACAGTGTCTTTTCATGCAAGCATTTTTTTTTTTTATCATGAAAATATCAAACATTTGACAAAATTTTTCAGTTTTTATCTGGAAGTTTGGCACCATGTAGGTATGCATTTGACAGCATGCTATTTATATAGAAATTCTAGGGATAACTTTCTTGTCTGCATCTCCAATGACAATTCTTGGCTGTGCAGACTCTTTCAGATGAATCATTTTTAGGCTGTCAGTTTATGGCATGTTCACATTCCACTGCCTCTGCTAAATAGTTTACCAAGGCCTCTTGTAGGTGCTAACAGAAGATTGGTTGAAATGTACTTAATCCTAAACATCTCTTTCAAAGCCACCTTGCATAATACTTTCATTTTTCTGAATATAAATCTGAAAGCATCCATTCAGAACACGAACAGGCACTGACATTCTCAGATTTGCAACAAGCAAACTGCAAGTTTTGGTGGTGGTGTTTATGTTCTGTGGGTTCGGTTCTGACTCATAGTGACCCTGTATAGGGTTTCCGAAGCTGTAAATTTTTATGGAACAGAAAGCCTCATCTATCTCCTGTGAAACAGTTGGTAGTTTCGAACTGTTGACTTTGAGGTAAGCAGCCCAGTTCATAACCACTGTGCTACCAGTGCTCCTTAAACTAGTTTTAGCTTTTGAAAAAAAAACTTTCAGAGCTTGCAATGACAAAGTGCTATCTAACCAACAAAAGTCTGCAGGTCACCAGCCTTAACAAATAGTTCGATAATTGGTCTGATTGTGATCATTCTCGAAGTGAGGCTGCTCAAACAGTAATTAATTATAGTCAAGCGAATTCTGAGTCATAGTAACCACATGTGTATTAGAATAGAATTGTGCACCATAGGTGTTTCAATGGCTAATATTCAAAAGTAGATGATCAGAATTTTCTTTTCTGGGTGGACTAGAACCTGCAGCTTTTCAATAGATTGTCAATTATGTTAACTATTGACACTTGACCCCACTCAAAGAATAATAAATGAAACAAACTTATTACAAATCTAATCTCCAAAATGATCTCAAAGGAAAGCACCAGAAATAGAGGAAACATACTAACTTTATAAATATCTAAGACATGGTATGAAGGAGCTCTGGTAGCATAGTGGTTATGAATCGGGCTGTGCACCACAATGTCAGAAGTTTGAAACTACCAGTTGTTCCATGGGAGAAAGAGGAGGCTTTCTGCTCCCATAAAGATTTACAGCCTCGGAAACCCTGTACAGGGTCGGTATGAGTCGGAACCGACTCCACGGCACATAACAACAACAATAAGACATGGTATGGGGTGGCAACAAATATTTAGATTGGAGAAAAATCACTCAGTTCTTCCAACATTCATATCCTAAAAACTGCTGTCTTCATCAACAATTACAGTCCTGCAGAGATCTAGAAAACTCTAGATAAGACATAAAATATCTTACAAGAAGTCCTAAATTCCTAAATAGACAACTGAAGCTTAACAAATAGCAATTTTAATTAATTCAATTATAATTATTGTTGCTGTAAACTGACAATGAGTCAGTTTTGACTGATAGCGACTCTGTATAGGGTCTCTGAGGCTGAAAATCTTTGCAGGAGCAGTGTTTATATAAAGAAAAGTGAAGCTCAAAGAGATTTAATGATTTGCACAAAATCACAGCTAGTAGTATAGCCAAGTAAATAGGGTTTCCACAACTCTAAACTTACTCTTTTTTACATTAAGCCATGAATGCCTTTTAGGAGATTAAGAACCCTGTTTCTACTGTTCCCTATATTTTTACACAGATAAGTCTTCTATTTTGATAGAGAAAATGATGACTTGTTTTAGCTATTTATCAGAAAGGGTTTCCCCTCAAGACATTCATTTAACAATCAATAAGGAACATATGCTTATTTGGGGACCACAAAGACACCAAAGTTAGTATTTCAAGTCAGTATTTTAGTTTGTGTAAAAATGGTTAAAAGCAAAGAAACTTTTCTTCTTCAAAGACCTTTCTAATTGCTGCCTATTTTAATCATCTGTACATATGAGTACCTTGGGTATTCATAGTCAAAACCTTACATTATGGAATTCTGATATTTCTCTCAACTTTGTTAATGTTCTTCCAAATGTCAGGTCTGACAATGACTGTTTTAGTTATGGTTTTATGTCAACTTGACTGAACCAGGATTCTCAGTGGTTTGGCAGTTGAGATATAGCTATCCTGCATGATATGATTTGATGCAATAAACCAATAAAAGGATTAAGGGTGTGATTGTTGTTGTTCCTAAGTGCCCTCAAATATATTCCAACACAGAGCAACCCTATTTAGGGTTTCCAAAAAGCAGCTGCTGAGTTTGAACCACCAACCTGTGGTTAGCAGTCCAGTATTCATCCTGCACCAATTTTAAGCCCACCACCACCCTGATCTAATTTATGGGAGATCCCAAGGGTGTGTCATGCAACATCTTTTATCTTACAAGAGACTTTTATCTTACAATTGTTACAAGAGACTTTTACCTTACAAGACTTGAGCAGAGAAAGAGAGACCTACTACCAAAATAAAAGAGCCAGGAGTAAAGTTTATCCTTTGGGCCTTGGATCCCTGTATTGTGTAGCTCCTAGATCCAGAAGAAGATTGATGTCAAAACACATGGAGAACTCGAAGGAATTCTGGGCCTACTTGATGCTGCAAGGAGACAAGGGTTTTTCTCCAAAGCCAGTGCTCTGAATTCAGACTTCAAGACTCCTAAACAGTGAGAGAATAAATTTATGTCTGTTAATATTATCTACTTGATGTATTTCTGTTATAGCTGCACTATAGATAACTAAGATAGAATTTGGTACCAAGAGTGGGATGCTGCTCTAACAGAAGCCTAAAATGTGGAAGTATTTTAGTGCTGGATAATGAGCAGAGGCTGAAAGAGTACTAAACTGACTAATAATGAAAACCTAGATTGACTACTAAAGACTGTGGGTGGAAATATGGATGTCAAAGGCAATTCTGAGGCTCAGAAGGAAGTGAGGCGAACTATAACACTAGAGATGGCATAGACAGTGAGAAGAAGCAGAAGAGAAACTACAACATAACCAGGACATCAGCAAAAGGTGGCACAGATGATGATTCACTGAGCAAAAGAACTGAGACCCTTCATGTAGAAGACTTCCTGGAGGAATGGGGTACTTCTGGGTACTGATCAGTAGAGCTGATGAGTTTGGTGATACTTGCTTGAGCAGAGCAGAGACAAGGCTGGCCTCTTCTAGAGATCAAGGAAACAGGAAGTAGACACTATAAAGACAAAGAATATGGGAAGCAGGACTGCCTCAGTCTCAAATGGTGGGACCATTACCTGTGGAAATTCTAAGTGTGGAGCCACAATGTCCTCAGTTTTCAAAAATTGGCTTCTTTACCAACTCATTTCTGGAGTGTGAGGATGCCATTAATACGGGACCTCTGCCTAAAACTGAGGGGTGTGGGGCTTCATTTCCTAAGGGGGCAGAAGAATGGAGACTTCTGGAGTAAAGGGGATAGGATCAACACTCAGATGGACTAGAAAAATGGGCCTTCCCAGTGTCAAGGGAGAAATGTTGCCATTTCAGGGGGCCTGGAGGTAGAATGAAATGCAGGGTTAAGTGGTCTCTACCCAGAATCCTGGTATGTGGCACTGTAGAATAAACACTGGACCCCAAGGTCAGTTTGAACTGCAAGGTTTGCAGTTTAAAGCCACCATCTGATCCTCAGAAACCATATAGTGGGTCACTATGAGTCTGAACAAACTCAACTTAACAACAACAACCCAGAATCCAGAATTTATGGTCAACATCCAATGTCTAGCAGGCATGGCCACTGCATAGATGGTCTCAGAGAACAGACAACTATTTTCAGGTCAATTGGTCTTTTGGATTTAACTTGCTTGGTACCTGTTATCACTTCTTTCCTTCCTATTGCTCCTGTTTGTAATGGAAATGTCTACCTTTTTCCTGCTCCACCATTGCATTTGTAAGCAGATAAATTGGATTATAGATTCATAAATGAAATGGAATTTTGAGCCAAGTTGAAATTTGGACTTGGAAGAATTTTGAGATAATATAACAGGGGTTGTATTTGGGCTAGTGGCAGTCTGTTAAGGGCAAGTAAGAGTTCATGATTGTCTTTATTTGGAGAATATGTATGGTATAAGGAGATACGTACAGGTGTGAAGTTGACAAGGCAGCTTGTGTCAACTTGACTGGGCCAGGATTCTCAGTGGTTTGGAAGTTGAGATGTACCCATCCCCCATGGTGTGATTTGATGTAATAAATCAATAAAAGGATTAATGTTGGGATGGTGGTAGTGGTGGTTGTGTGCCATCAAGTCAGTTCTGACTCATAGCAACCCTGTATAAGGTTTCCAAGGTTGTAAGTCTTTATGGGAGCAGAACGTCTCATCTTTCTCTTGTACGGTGGCTGGTAGATTTGAACTGCTGGCCTTGTAGATAGCAGTCCAATTTATAATCCACTATGCTACCAGGGCTCATTAAGGTTGGGATATGCTACCTTTATCTCCACCACTACCCTGATCTGATTTATGGGAAACTCCTAAAGGTGTGGCATGCAATACTTTTTATCTTCTAAGACATAAAAGGAGGGATACTTGAGCAAAGAAAGAGGGATATACAATCACCAAAATGGAAGAGCTAAGACAGCAGTCCATTCTTTGAAGTTGTGGTACCTGTACTGTTAAGCTCCTAGATCCAGAGGAAGATTGATGTCAAAACACAAGGAGAATTCCAAAGGATATTAGCCTAGTGAAGCTAAAAGGAGACAAGGACCATTCACCAGAGCCAATGCACTGAGTTCAGACTTCTAGCTTTCTAAATTGTGAGAGAACAAATTCCTATTTGTTAAAGCCATCCATGTGAAGCATTTCTATTATAGTAGCACTAGATAACTAAGATAATGACCATTGTGAAAAAATCTTAAAGTCATTGCCTTCTGGTGAACATATTATTGAGCAGAAAATGACTGCATTTTCAGTTTCAGACTAAGCTCTTGGCTGGTCCCAATTGGACGGTGTAGCGAGCTCAATGGTGAACTTCAAAACTTTCATGTCCTAATCCCTGGAATCTGTGATTTGAAATATTTGAAAATATTTTTTGCAGATGTTATTAAGTTAGGAATCTTAAGATAAAGACATTATTCTTCATTATCTAAATGGGCTCTGATGTAATCACTTGTACAATCCCACATATCTTATGAGGAAAGTAGAGAAAGATTATACAGACACACAAAGAAGACAATGTGAAGACTTGAGCAGAAGATGAGAATGATAGGGCCACAAATCAAGGAATTCCAACAGCTACCAGAAATTAGAAGAGGCACAGAACAAATTCTCCTCTAGAGACTAAGGAAGCATGACTTTGCTAACAAAATATCTATTTCTTAAGCCACCACCACCAATTATAGAACTATTTTTATGTTGTTGTTAAGTGCTGCCGACTTGGTTCCAACTCATAGAGACCCAAGGAGCTCTGGTAGTGTAGTGTTTACAAGTCGGCCTGCTAACCTTAAGATCAGCAGTTCCAAACTGCCAGCCATTCCATGGGAGAAAGGCATTCTGTTCCCATAAAGATTTACAGCTGTAAGTTAGAACCTACTTCACAGCACACCACCACCACCATAAGGTTAATGAGTAGTGACTGGTGTGCTTGAACCACTGACCTTACAATTCAAACCCACTTTGCAGGTCAGCACATGTTTGTTTTTAAGTAACATTGAGTCAGTTCCAAATTATAAGGGCCGGTATAGGATTTCCAAGGTAGTAAATCTTTGAAGACCCTGAAAGTCCCATCTTTCTCCCAAAGACCAATTGGTGGTCCCAAACTTCTGACCTTGTGGTTCTCTGTCCAATACGTATCCTACATAACATTTGTGAAAGTTAAGTTCAACCTAAAAAATATAATTTTCTAAGCATCACATTTATTCATTCTCTTTACTTCTAATTTTATTTTATATTATTTATATCCTTTCATGTCTTCTACTTTCCTTTGGTCAATTGATCAAGCTTTCTTCTTAATTCCTAAATGTTAGTTCTCATATTCCTTAGGAAAGTCTTCTTCACTGCTCATTTTCAACAAAACACTTTAAATTTATATCTCAACCTATATTCTCAAAATTATTGCCCTTATGCAGTTGTTGCTATTATGTGTCATTGAGTCATATACCAACTCATAGCGACCTTATCCACACAGAATGATACACTGTCCAGTCCTGCAGCAACTTCTTAAGCTAGTAAAGAAATTTTCAAATCTAGGCAAACTGAGGTTCCCAGAAAAAATCTGGATATATAGGAAAATTATCATTATCAAATATAAATAGCTATTGGATTATGAGGAATCTACTTAAACTTTCCCTCTAAGTGGCAATGTACTAAAAGTGTATACTTTAATTTGGAATTCATAGTACTGAAAGAACCAGGAAGAGATAGAAAATGGACAATTCTACTTCTAATCGCTCTTAGTTTTCCCGTTATATTTCCCTGTCATTCTTTCTTCTTGTACTATATTTTCCCTTACATCTGCCCAGACCTCATCACAAAGCCTTTCTTTAGAATTAGCAAAAAGTGAAACTAGGCCATTTAAAAATACAAAGATATCAGAGGCATTGGGAGAATAGGGATTAAGCAAGGGCACTGTGCCCCAGTATCTAGTTTTTGTACTGCTTCTCCTTTTCTAACGATTTGTGTATCTGATCTATGTCTCTCTAATAAAACAAACACATCACAAAGAATCAATACTTTTACCTTAAAACTCAATATTTATTCATATATAATTGTATTAATAAGACATGCAATTAATTTGTTCTCTTTTCCCCTTTAAACAAATGTTATAAAACAGCAAATAAGAAAATATTCCAGGTAAGAATATCATAGAGATGCAAAAACAATAAATTCTGTGTTTGTGCTATTGCTAAAAATAGCAAATTTCAGTCTAAGGTTCTGTCAAGAAATATGAAGGATTTCTGAGATTTTTCTCTGCTTATAAACTCACAAGTTAGTTTGCCATGATTTCATCAACACTGGCAGAAATTATTTACCAAACAAAAAGATTCACTAGCATTGGTTCTCCTTGCCCCCAAGTCTTATGAAAGCGGCACAGAAGGACCCTCTTAACTGATTTGTACACAGCATGTTTGTTCACATTTGAGAAAGCTGAAATTTAGGAAACTCCAACATGTTATAACTGACTGCAACAAATCTGCCTGGCTTTTATCCTAAAGAAAAATTTTATTATATCAGACTAAAATCTAGTCTGACCTCTGCTTCAGAAGACACTCCATCTGCCATGACTCTCTGTTATACAAACATCCTTGAAAAGAAAGACTGGAACAAAGGCAGTTCATGCTCAAATTATATGCAGAAATGTGAAGGACCCATTAAGTTTTGCCTCCCAATAGCTTCCTCAAAGACTTGATAATGCAGGAAACACATTCAATTTTGAGATTCACAATGGAATAGCAAATTGATAAAAATAATATATCAAGTAATATGCTCAACGCAACTTCTTTTCCAAGTGATCTTTACAGATTTCTAGAACTGTGAGTTTTTCTATTAGCATTTAGTTTCCAGAATCTGCTGATGAATTTTTAAATACTGTACCAATCAAAGAGCAAAATAACCAAGAAAATCTGTGCAATTAGTCCCAGAATAATACAGTCATATAATTGTCAGTGTTTTTAAGGTACAGTCCAGTGGGATCTAACTTACAGTGACTGTATTCACAACAGAATGAATTAGTGTGAAATAATTGTTGCTATGTTTGATACCATTCTTGGAGTCACTGTGAAAATTCATCTCATTGAGGGGTCTTCCTGTTTTTTGTGGATCCTCTAATCTACCAGAAATTGATCCCTCCTGATGGAATGTACAAAGTATGTAAAACAAAATCTGGCAGTCTTCACTTGTAAGAAGCATTCTGGCTGTACTTTTTAAAAGATTTGTTCTTCTGGCCATCCATGATACTTTCAACATTCTTCACCAACATCATAATGCAATTGCATCATTCTTTCTCCAGTTTCTCTCAGCCATTGTCTAACTTTCACATGTATATGAAGTGATTGGAAATACAATACTTTGGTCAGATGCACATTCATCTTCAAAATGACATCTTTGCTGTTTTACACTTTAAAAGAAGTCTTTTACAGCATATTTGTCCAATGCAATATTTAATTTGATTTCTCTACTACTGCTTCTATAGGCATTGATTCTGGATTCAAGTAAAATAAAATCCTTGACAATGTCAAACTTTTTTCCACTTATCATGATGCTCTTTATTGGTCCACTTGGGTTTTATTTCTTTACATACGATACTAGCAGCTATAGTGTTCTAACTTCCTTAGGAAATACTTCAAATCTTCTTCACTTTAAATAAACAAGGTTCTGTCATCTGTATACCACAAGTCATTAATGAGCCTTCCTCCAAACCTGATGCCATGTTCTTCTTCATATAATCCAGCTTCTTAGATTATTTGCTCAGGAAACAGACTGAAAATGTATGGTGGAAGGATACAAAACCTTTCCTGATTTAAAATCACCCAACATCCCCTTATTCTGTTTGAACAACTGCCTGTTGGTACAGATTCCTCAGAAGCACAGTTAAGTGTTCTGGAATTCCCATTCTTCATAATGTTATCCATTATTTGCTAGGACCAACAGAGATGAATGCTTTGCAAAGTCAATAAAACACAAGCAAACTTCTTTCTAGTATTCTCTGCTTTTGGCCAGGATCCATCTGACATCATCAATGAATCCCTCATTCCACGTCCTCTTCTGAATCTGGTTTGAATTTCTGGTAGATCCTTGTTGATGTACTGCTGTAACAATTTTTAAATTATCTTTAGCAAAAGTACATGCCTGTGGTACTAATGATATTGTTTGATAATTTGTAGAGGCATCTTTCTTTGGAATGGACAAATATATATCTCGTCTAGTCAGTTGGCCAGGTAGCTGTCTTCCAAATATCTTGGCATAGACTAATGATTGCTTCCAACACTACATCAGTTTGTTGTAACATTTCAATTTGTATTTTGTCAGTCCCTGGAAACTTGTTTTTCACCAATGCATTCAGAGCAGCTTGAACTTCATCCAACATAACCATCAGATATTGATCAGATATTACCATCTGAAATAATTGAACATTCATTAATTATTTTTGTGACACTAAGTTTTCATTCCATCTTCTTTTAATGTTTACTGCATCATTCAATATTTTGCCCAAAATATGTTGCCCATCAATTTCTGGTAGCTTAGAGGATCCACAAAAAACAGGAAGACTGACTCCAAGAATGGTGTCAAACATAGCAACAATTATTTCACACTAATTCATTCTGTTGTGAATACAGTCATTATGCGTTAGAGTCCACTGGACAGTACCTTAAAAGCACTGAAAATATATGACTGTATTATTCTAGGACTGATTGCACAGATTTTCTTGGTTATTTTGCTCTTGATTGTTGTTTTTGTTAGGTGCCATCAAGTCAATACTGACCCATAGCAACGTTTTGCACAGCAGAACAAAACACTGCCCGATCCTAGGCCAACCTCACTACTGTTGCCATGCTTGAGTCCATCAATGCTGTCCATTTTGTTGGGGGTCTTCCTCTTTTTCTCTGACCCTCCACCTTACCAAACATATAGACTTCTCCAGCAACTGCTCCCTCCTGGCAATATGTCCAAAGTATGAGAGACGAAGTTTGGCCATCTTGGCCTCTAAGGAGCACACTGACTGCACCTCTCTCAAAACAGATCTAGTGGTTATTTTGGCAGCCCATGGCACTTTCAATATTCTCCCCCGAGAGCATAACACAAATGCATCAATTCTTCTATGGTCTTCTTTATACACTGTCCAGCTTTCGCACACATATGAGGTTATTGAGAATACCATGGCTTGGGTCAGGCGTACCTTAGTCGTCAAGCTGACATCTTTGCTCTTCAACACTTTAAAAAGGTCTTGTGCAACAGATTTGCTTAATGCAATATGCCATTTGATCTCTTGACTGCTGTTTCCATG